>NC_092149.1:80735148-80967648 GCF_045791955.1 Oncorhynchus clarkii lewisi
GAGTTGGGGTTTCCACTGGAGTTGGGGTTTCCACTGGAGTTGGGGTTTCCACTGGAGTTGGGGTTTCAACTGGAGTTGGGGTTTCAACTGGAGTTGGGGTTTCCACTAGAGTTGGGGTTTCCACTAGAGTTGGGGTTTCCACTAGAGTTGGGGTTTCCACTAGAGTTGGGGTTTCCACTAGAGTTGGGGTTTCCACTAGCGTTGGGGTTTCCACTAGAGTTGGGGTTTCCACTGGAGTTGGGGTTAGGTAAGGGAACTGAGGTATCTTACCCACAAGTGGGACAGGGTGCACGGGCCCATAGGTTTGATAAACTTCTAGTTAAAACAATAGCACTTCTACAGGCTGTTAAGACTGTATGTGGGGGGTCCCACAGCAAAGTCCAAACTACCAGAATCAACAAAAAGTGCTCAGTAGTGTTTGTAAAGGGTCACAGGTGGGTCCAAATGTTCAGGAGCTGTGGCTATAAAGCCCAATATAAGGCCTTGTTGTTGTGAGAAGAGACCACCACAGGATCAAACCTCTAAATATGTATACCCTTAAATAAATATATACTAAATAAATATTGTAATTTATTAAGTTATAAGTGCTAATATAGGCAAATCAAGAGTTATGGTTAGGGTTGCAGCTGGAGTTATGGTTGGGTTGTGTGTGTGTGTGTGTCAGTTGACCTATTTCCAAGCTAAACAAGGTTCCCTCACCACCTACCTCTCACTTCTCTCTCTTGTCTACACAGGTTATGCCACCCCACAGGCTTCCTGGAACCCTCACTGTGAAAGAGAAGGGCTGATCCCCAGTCCTCAAGCTCTAGCTACTCTCCTCCCAAGTCCACCCACCCCTCTGCCCCCCCCCCCCCCCCCACTCCCAGACCCCGGCCCCATGGCTGCAGGAGGCCATGGCCCTGCCAAGGATGTGTTGATCAACCTGCATCGGGTAAGATTGATTTATTGATTATGTTGATTTTCCTTCAAGAGGAAATTTATTTCGCAGCTCTCAATAGAAGGAGTAAACATCCCTAATACCTGAAACATAGATACAAGTCAACTGGGAACTCAACAGGGAAACAGGCAGATGAGCTCACAGGTCAGCTACCCAACTGCACAGACACCCAGCAGGGATGCAAACCAGTTGCTTTTCTGGCAACACGACATATCCCTCTAAACACAGCACTAGTTTGTGTACTGAACAAGTTCTTACTCATCAGTCACGATTTCAATTGTTGCCTTTTTGTCTGAAGTCCAGCTTACCATAAAGTCATACCCAGAGCAGAAATTTGAAAAACATTTGGAAAAAGGCAACAGAATTCAGGTTGTGAAGTAGATTGACTTAAATATCCCTGATTAGACTGGGTTGCTACAGCGTCTCCTACGCAACCACCAGTAGCGCAGTTTCATGCCAAGCCATGTGAGATGCACTATGACATTTGCGACTACTCACTGAGGAGAAAGTGTGTGTGTGTGTACGGATAGATATACTGTAGGTATGCTGGCACTGCTGAATGTCTCTATGGGATTTTGTCCTGTAAGGTCAGTGGTAAATAGACATCAATGCCATGCATACAGTGAGCTACTGTATCAAGGATTTCCTTTAGCTTGCAAGTTCTTTCATCTCCCAACTGTTTGTGACATTTCTACATGAAAGGAAAGCAGAACAAAATGACCTGTCAATGATTGACCTGATGTCTCCATTTCCTTTGAATGGAATGTAAACAAGATAATGAAGGCTGTATTCTGGCTTTGAGCAGGAGGAACATTCAGTAGAATATAGGCTAGTCAGTCAACTGTAGTTGCTCCCAAGCTATTTCTAAATTAATCTTTTGTGACTGCAGCAGAATGTGTGTGTGTGTGTGTGTATATATATATATATATATATATATATATATATATATATATATATGGCAAATTGTAGTGGGTCTAGGGTTTCTGGGATAATAATGTTGAATAGAGCCATGACCAGCCTTTCAAAGGTTTTTTATGGCCACATATGTGAGTGCTATGGGTCAGTAGTCATTTAGGCAGGTTACCTTAGTGTTCTTGGGCACAGGGACTATGGTGGTCTGCTTGAAACATGTAGGTATTACAGACTCAGACTGGAAGAGGTTGAAAATGAGAGTGAAGACACTTGCCAGTTGGTCAGCGCATGCTCAGAGTACACGTCCTGGTAATCCGTCTGGCCCTCCTGCCTTGTCAATGTTGACCTGTTTAAAGGACTTTCCCATATTGGCTACGGAGAGCGTGATCACACAGTCGTCTGGAACAGCTGATGCTCTCATTCATGCTTCAGTGTTAGTTGCCTTGATGCGAGCATTGAAGTTATTTAGCTCATCAGGTAGTCTTGTGTAATTAGGCAGTTCTTGGCTATGCTTCCCTTTTGTAGTCTGTAATAGTTTGCAGGCCCTGCTACATCCAACGGGCATCGGAGCCGGTGTAGTACAATTCAGTCTTAGTTCTGTATTGACGCTTCGCCTGTTTGATGGTTCGTCGGAGGGCATAGCAGGATTTCGTATAAGCTTCCAGGTTAGAGTCCCGCTCCTTGAAAGTGGCAGCTCTACCCTTTAGCTCAGTGTGAATGTTGCCTGTAATCCATGGCTTCTGGTTGAGGTATGTACGTACAGTCACTGTGGGGACGACATCCTCGATGCACTTATTGATAAAGCCCGTGACTGATGTGGTGTACTTCTCAATACCATTGGGAGAAACCCAGAACATATTCCAGTCTGGGCTAGCAAACAGTCCTGTAGTTTAGCATCTGCTTCATCTGATCACTTTTTTATAGACTGGTGCTTCCTGGTTACATTTTTGCATGTAAGCAGGAATCAGGAGGATAGAATTATGGTCAGATTTTTGTACACGTCTCTGTGTGTGGAGTATATGTGGTCTAGAAGTTTTTTTTCCTCTGGTTGCACATTTAACATGCTGATAGAAACTACGTCAAACTGATTTAAGTTCCGGCTACTAGGATTTTCTGGATTTTGTTTTTAGATTCCGTCTCTCACAGTTGAAGTGTACCTATGATAAAAATTACAGACCTCTACATGCTTTGTAAGTAGGAAAACCTGCAAAATCGGCAGTGTATCAAATACTTGTTCTCCCCACTGTATGTGCTGAGTTGTGTAAGGCAGTGGTTCCCAAACTTTTTATAGTCCCGTACCCCTTCAAACATTTCACCTCCAGCTGCGTACCTCTAGCACCGCGTATCCCCTCTAGCACCAGGGTCAGCTGTGTACCCCCTCTAGCACCAGGGTCAGCGAGCACTTTCAAATGTTGTTTTTTTCCCAACATTGTTGACACACTACACAATACATTTATTAAACATAAGAATGAGTGTGAGTTTTTGTCACATCCCGGCTCGTGGGAATTGACAAAGAGCTCTTATAGAACCAGGGCACAAATGATAATATAATAATCAATAATTTTGCTCTTTATTTAGCCATCTTACATGTGAAACCTTATTTGTTCATCAGAAATGGTGAATAATTCACCACAGGTTAATGAGAAGGGTGTGCTTGAAAGGATGCACATAACTCTGCAATGTTGGATTGTATTGGAGAGAGTCTCAGTCTTAAATAATTTTCCGCACACAGTCTTTGCCTGTATTTAGTTTTCATGCTCGTGAGGCCAGAGAATCCACTCTCATATAGGTGCGTGGTTGCAAAGGGCATCAGTGTCTTAACAGCGTGAAATGCCAAGATTGGATACTCTGAGCGCAGCCCTATCCAGAAATCTGTCAGTGGCTTCTGATTAAATTACATTTTCACAGAACTTCTTGTTGCAATTTCAATGAGGCTCTCTTGTTCAGATATCGGTAAGTGGACTGGAGGCAGGGCATGAAAGGGATAATGAATCCAGTTGTTTGTGTTTTCCATTTTGGGAAAACCTGCATAATTGTGCACCCAGCTCACATATCACATTTGACATTGTCCATAAACATGAGTTAATTTGCACACAAACAATCAGACAATGATGGAAAGACCTATGTGTCGTCCTTGTTAATGCAGACAGAGAAGAACTCCAACTTCTTAGTCAGCCTCATTTTGCCCCGCAGATTGGATATAGTTGCGGAGAGTCCCTGTAATCCTAGATTCAAATCATTCAGGTGAGGAAAAAACATCACCCAGATAGACCAGTCATGTGAGAAACTAGTCGTCATGCAAGCAGTTAGACAAGTGAAAATTATGGTCAGTAAAGAAAGCTTGTCTCAATTTTTTTTTAAAGTGTCAACACTTTTCCCCTTGATAACCAGCACACTTCTGTATGTTGTAAAAGCTTTACATGGTTGCTGCCCATATCATTGCATAATGCAGAAAATACACAAGAGTTCAGGGCCTTTGCTTCAACAAAGTTAACCATTTTCACTTTAGTGTCCAAAACGTCTTTCAAGCTGCCAGGCATTCCCTTGGCAGCAACAGCCTCTCGGTAGATTCTGCAGTGTACCCAACAGCCTCTCGGTAGATTCTGCAGTGTACCCAACAGCCTCTCGGTAGATGCTGCAGTGTACCCAACAGCCTCTCGGTAGATGCTGCAGTGTACCCAACAGCCTCTCGGTAGATGCTGCAGGGTACCCAAGAGCCTCTCGGTAGATGCTGCAGGGTACCCAAGAGCCTCTCGGTAGATGCTGCAGTGTACCCAAGAGCCTCTCGGTAGATGCTGCAGTGTACCCAAGAGCCTCTCGGTAGATGCTGCAGTGTACCCAAGAGCCTCTCGGTAGATGCTGCAGTGTACCCAAGAGCCTCTCGGTAGATGCTGCAGTGTACCCAAGAGCCTCTCGGTAGATGCTGCAGGGTACCCAATTGGCGTCGGGAGCAACTGCTTGCACTCACGTTACCACTCCACTATGTCTCCCTGTCATGGCTTTTGCTTGTTATTTCGCTGAACACTAGATGGTTTAATTTTATTTTTGGCAGTGAAACGAGGCTACTCAGTCGAGAAAAAAACTTCATCCAAATGTATAGCCTCGTTGGAAAATCAAAATGGACGGTTTGAAAATGTGAATCAAAATTTTATTTGGTGTACCCTGATGGCATTGTGTACCCTGTTTGGGTATAGCTGGTGTTAGGCATAAGATTGCGAACTCACTAAACCTTCCGTCCTCTGCCTCGTTGGTGTCCTGGTCCAGGGCGATGAAGTAGAAGCCTGACTCCACCTGGTAAAACGTGTTCTCTACACACACTGACCTGTCTTCTGAGAACAACTGGAGTGAGAGAGGGAGGAAAACAAGATGTCAGATTTCAATTGGAGTTGAAATGTTTTAACATCTTGATGTTGCATTCAATTTAACAGTCCATTTTAAGGCTGTATCTAAAGAGGAACCTATGGATAATAATTTTGCCAAATAAGCGATAACATGCAATGTGGGACTGAGCCCAGCTGTAGTGCAATTCAATGGTACAGAATGACGGTGATGCTCAGATTTTTCACTTTAAAATGTACTGTATGTCAAACAAAAACCAATGATTTCCAAGTGGAAAAACTATACAACTCTATGCACAAGAACTACTTTAAATAATTTGCAATCATTGGTTTGTTTGACATACATACAGTCTCAAGACAACTCACTCTGTTATTGTGGAATTTCCCTGTACCAATCCACACAACTTGTCAGTCAGCATGGCTCAGTATTGAACAGCCTGCTGTCATTTCATATCCATCCCACCTCGTGAAGAGCTATCCTCCTATAGATTCACTTCATCCCTTATCTACACTACTCATATTGTTTAGCAATGACTATCACATACATTCAGTATAGAACCATCCTCTGAATATAATCATATTTTCTAACAAATAGACAGCAGCTGGTCATCATCTTCTCTACGTGACAAATGTCCTATGGCACAATGTCTTCATACAGTGTCCAAGAAATTAGAGGAACTCTCGGTACCACTAATGATTCATTTAGGGGGATGATTGGTGGATGTCATGGTTACCTGCAGGAAGTCCCCAGAGTGCTGTGCATAGAGAAGAGCCAAGGTAACCTACTTGGAATGTATCTCCTGTCTCTGTCAGATGAGGAGAAAACAACTTCACTACCACATATTAGTGCCAGTGGACCTGCATGGAAAGAGGGACAGAGAGAGAGAAATGGTTTGAATCATTCTTATTTATTGTAACTAAACAAAAACTAAGTAAAAGTTATCAAACGTTAGCTAGTTGGCTTCCTAGATAGTTGATGTTAACTTAGCTTACCTCATCAATAGCCTTCTTTAATAACAGAATATCAAATAACTACTTACTTGAATTTCAATATTGAAATCATCGTTGATTAGCTTGCTAGTTGGTTAGTTTTTCAATAGAGAAACCAAAAGGTCCAAAAACCTGACCAATTGCATTTCAGTTGGTCTGCTACAGGCTATGTTCATTGGCTAGAATTTCCTCCTATTATGAAATTATAGTAAGCATTTGTGAGAGGAAAATGGATTTTTGAAAATTGGAGTGAGAGGGAGAGAACATCCATGTGGCGATGCGGCGTATTTGTGAGAGTGCAGTAATTTCTGAGTCAGGCTAACACAAATGTCTGCTCTCAAATTAATTTACTGTGTGCGGAAATGCAGTTGTGCTCGCTCAAAGTCACTCTGGCAAGCTCTGAAGTTTAATTTGTGCCCACCACTCTAGGTTTCCATCCAATAGGTCGTTAACAATAAAAACATCACAGCATTCGATTCGCCGGCTGGAGGGCAAGGTGAATGTGATATTTATTTTTTATATACATTTGCAAATATTTCTAAAAACACGTTTTTTCTTTGTCAGTATTGTATGTAGATTGATGCTGGAAGACAAACAATTTAATCCATTTTAGAATAAGTCTGTAAAGTCAAGTGGTCTGAATACTTTCTGAATGCACTGTATGTCTGGCAGAATCCCTCATTACCACTGTCTCAGCGAAATATTGTATGTGTGTATTTATATATGGGGTCTCTGCATTCTCAGATAATTCCTCAGTATGTTTAGAACTGTAACTACTGAACCACTCGGCTGCAATATCCTGGCCTGAGCAGGCCACACATGATCTATCTCTCTCTCCAGCACGCGTGCACACACACACACACACACACACACACACACACACACACACACACACACACACACACACACACACACAGACAAACAGAAACACACACTCAGGGTTGGGGAGTAATGGATTACATGTACGGAAATCAGTTAGCAATGTTACAAGTAAAATGTTGTAGTCAGATTACAGATACTTTTAAAACACTAGATGATTACTTCTAGGATTACTTAAAAACAAAAAATAAAAAATCACATGCAAATATAACTTTTCGGTAGTGCTCAAGGCATTTCATTCCATGAGAGCAGCATTTATTTTTCGACAGAAGGGTGCAATTGCGACCCGCAATTCGGGACGTTCCTGCATCTGCTGGAACCCCTCTTTATACTTCTATTTGTCAATTTTTAAGCTGGGACACAGGCGGGAGCACTACACTACATTAGGTGGCGGTAATGCACCATAACGTGGAACCCGATGAACCCCACAGAAGAAGAGGCGGCGGCACTGCTTTCCCACAGTTCTGTTAATGACGGCAAGGGCAGGTCTTCGGCAGGCAGTAGCAAAGGACACTCTGTGCTAGCTAGCTAGGAGGATTCTGGTACACAGCAGGCGGGACGCAACACCGGTAGCTAGCTAGCTAGGACACCGGTAGACAGTGAAACTAAGATAACACCTTTTTATTTCCCTTTTGACCCACATTTTAACCTCGTAATCAGGGGAAATCCAGACTATCAATTCACCCAAGCAATAACAATCCGGACGTTTCTCCATTTATCCATGGTTTTTGGTTGGGGTATCTGTACAATTCTGAGAGCCAGTACTGCAGCATTCAATGCCAGCAGAACGAACCCTGATGACTCAGTGGCGCTGAGTACGTGTTTTTTGTAATCCAGTTTTCCATATTTCCAAGTCATATTTTTTAAGATCAAGGGGAATGTAATTAATTGTAATGACTGGCAATCTCACTTTGTTTTTTAATGTAAAGATATAGCCTTGTTGTATTATTATCTGTAATTAATGTCGTTCAATTGGGGATATTTTTTGTCTATGCATCGTAAGGGTAAGTAGTTAATCCAAAAGCAGTGTTGGGGAAGCTACTCTGAACAGATAGTTTACCATTTCCATTTACTTCACACTAGAAGAAGATAGTGCTTTCTCCTTTAACACTTGCGAGCTTACACCGCGGGAGGTACCCAGCATCACAGCTTCATTGCTCCAGACCACCAGAAGGGGCAGTTAGAGCACTTATTATGCATTTGGGTCCCAAGGTTTTTATATGACCAATCATATCGAGTGGTTCCAATGATGAATTTGACGTGGGCCACCCGTCCCTGGGTGAAGATGGCTGACAAAACATTACCGTGGAACCAAATGTAAGTAGTTATGTCATAACGAGTCAAGCAAACAAAAAATCAATTCAGAGGAATATGTTAGTTAATGTAGAGACAAACGATTGTGTATATTTTTTTTCCGTAAAGTTCATTTACGAAAATCGCTATTTAGCAAGTTAGCTGACTAGCTAACATTAGCCAGCTAGCTAGCTAGTGTTTTGTCATGAGAATGAATTTGTAATTTATGTTGTTTAACCTGTCTAGGACCTCGCCAATGAAATTGTAGGGCGCCAAACACAAATCAACAGAAATCTCATAAATCAAATTTCTCAACCATACAAGTATTAGGCACCATTTTAAAGATAACATTTTCGTTAATCCAGCCACAGTGTCTGATTTAAAAAAATGCTTTACA
The DNA here is from genome assembly GCF_045791955.1 of Oncorhynchus clarkii lewisi. Classification (NCBI taxonomy): domain Eukaryota; kingdom Metazoa; phylum Chordata; class Actinopteri; order Salmoniformes; family Salmonidae; genus Oncorhynchus; species Oncorhynchus clarkii. Next base: position 80,743,895 of record NC_092149.1, read on the forward strand.
GCGAAAGCTCCACAAACGATTGTTAGGTCACCACCAACTCACAGAAAAACCCTGCCATTTTTCCAGCCAAAGAGAGGAGTCACAAAAAGCACAAATATAGATAAAATTAATCACTAGCCTTTTGATCTTCATCAGATGACACTCATAGGACTTCATGTTACACAATACATGTATGTTTTGTTCGGGAAAGTTAATATTTATATCCCAAAAACTTATTTTACATTGGCGTGTTATGTTCAGTAGTTCCAAAACATGCAGTGATATTGCAGAGCCACATGAATTCACAGAAATACTCATTATAAATGTTGATGAAAATTCAAGTGTTATGCATGGAACTTTAGATACACTTCTCCTTAATGCCACCGCTGTGTCAGATTTCAAAAAAACTTTACAGAAAAAGCATAATTGGAGTACGGCGCTCAGAGCCCAAACCAGCCAAAAGAAATATCCGCCATGTTGCGCAGTCAACATTAGTCAGAAATAGCATTATCAATATTCACTTACCTTTGATGATCTTCATCAGAATGCACTCACAGGAATCGCAGTTCCACAATAAATGTTTGTTTTGTTCGATAATGTCCATCATTTGTGTCCATTTATGTCCAAGTAGCTTCTTTTGTTAGGACGTTTGGTAAACAAATCCAAAAGCGCGTTCAGGTCCAGTCGGATGAAAGTTCAAAAAGTTAAATTACAGGTCAAAGAAACTTGTCAAACTAAGTATAGAATCAATCTTTAGGATGTTTTTATCATAAATGTTCAATAATGTTCTAACCAGAGAATTCCATTGTCTGTAGAAAAGCAATGGAACGAGAGATACCTCATGTGAAATGCGTGTGACTGAGAACGAGGCTGCTGGCAGACCCCTTAGTCAAACAGCTCCCATCCGGCCCCCCTTTACAGGAGAAGCCTGAAACAACGTTCTAAAGACGGTTGACATCTAGTGGAAGCCTTAGGAAGTGCAACATAACCCATATCCCACTGTGAATTTGATAGGGGCTGAGTTCAAAAACTACAAAACTCAGATTTCCCACTTCTTGTTTGGATTTTTTCTCAGGTTTTTGCCTGCCATATGAGTTCTGTTATACTCACAGACATCATTCAAACCATTTTAGAAACGTCAGTGTTTTATCTCCAATACTAATAATACTATGCAAATATTAGCATCTGGGACTGAGTAGGAGGCAGTTTACTTTGGGCACGCTATTCATCCAAATGTGAAAATGCTGCCCCCTATCCCAAAGAAGTTAATGTTATAGTGGATGTAATGAATTTAGCTAGCTAAAAGCATTTACTGCAAATTGAATGTACAATTGTGTAAGCTTGCCTTGCAATGCAGCTGAAGTAATATAACTATCTAACTATTTACTTGCTTATTGTGTAGTGGAGGATAAAAATAACTGTATGCCTATGGATGTGTAGCTAGCCACGGTATGTAGCCGATCTGTGTATGGACCCTGAAACGTTAGGTTCTGAACTGATATTCATACCAATCTATGAACCTCAGCTATCATTTTTGTTGTATCAACTTCAAGTCTGGATGGCATTAATGAAGCCTATGGATAGAGTAGACTATAATATCTTTGTGCCAAGGATGCAAGTCCTATATACATATACTGTTGTTATTACCACGCATGAGATTCCCACATTGTAGCCTGTACATTAAATATATTCACTGATCATGAACTCTTCCTTGGCAAATAAAGGTGCGGTTCAGGTATGAATCTCTGAGACAATCTTTTTCAGTTATATCAAAATTTTTTTTTAATGATGCTGTGTCTGCATGTATGTATTACAATTATACACTTCAACAGTGTTTACCACTCCTGCTCCTGGGACATCAATGATTACACATTGTAACTATGCAATAGACTAGAAACATGATTTAAGTAGAGGCTGATTTTGTAATTCATATATACAGAAAGAAAATATTAATATCTGACTTCAACTGCATTAATCTGAGGACACAGGATATTATTTCAATGAGATACTTAATTTCAACCAGTGGAGAATGTGAAACACTTTATTGAAAGAAGTTATTTATCCAGGTGTTATAAATACATAATACATGCATTGAATTTATATTATAATTATCATAATTATAATCTGTACTTACGGTGTGCATTATAAAATGAGGAAGAAAGATGAGGTGGGGAGAGAGGTGTAGAAGACAGAAAAGGGAAAGAGGTAAGAACAGCGACAGACAGCATATGATTAATGAATTACAGTGGTACCCTAATATTCTCTCCGTTAATCACAATTATGTGGTGTCTCCTAACCAGCCTTGGGCCCCCAGTTGGCCCGAAGGTTATTTTAACTGGGCCCCCAGTTGGCCCGAAAGTTATTTTAAGAGCTGGTGAGGTGGCGATGACGGGACTGGCTTCCTCTCGCTTCCTCTCGCACATCAACACATACCTGCAGATGAGAGACAGATGGAGAGAGCATGATTAAGCCTGTTTTCTTTTTATTTTAACATGGTCAGTCATCAGAATCATCAGGAGGTGAAATGCAAAACTGACCTTGGATCATTAACTCTGGGGCGACTACATCTCTAGCTGTATTTCAATGTAATGCATCTCTTTAATAATACTTCCTGTTGACCCGACCAAGTGACCTCTCACCTATGATCACGCTGTGCCGTCTGTGTCAGCCAGTTCAGATGCGGGAGGGGTTCACCAACACAGCTGATATAACCTAGAGGATTTAGGGAGAAGGGGGATGAAGTGAAGGAGAGAGACTGTTATTGTGTGTGTGTGTAGTCTCACCAGGTGTCCACACTAATTGGCTATAGAGTGCTTTATGCTGAAAAACAGACATATGAGGACAAACAATAGAAGATAATGTCAATAGAAGATGCATGTGTAGAAGATGTAGAACTGTATGTGACGCAGACATCTATCGAAGTGTACCTGACCCCTTGATCAGCTCGCTATCTGAAAGTAAAGAAAATTGCTTATTTATTGTAGATATGAAAACAATAACTGAGATATGACCATTCACTCTAAAGCAACAGATGTCATTTTCAGGACACGTCAATACAGTGCAGAAAGTTTAACACCAGACTGTTATTGTGGTTGTTCATTACGTGTCATGAAATATGATTATATATTGACTATGAAACAAATATGACATGGCCTGCTTATGAGTTGCCATGAAAGAAAGTTAGATTAATTCAACTGAAAATGGCGAGAACAGGCATAGCTAAATTAGCTTGAGAATAATAATTGCATGATTTATTAGAATGTTATGAACGACACTGAATCGTAGGAGCTAACTACTAGCTATGTAAAAGTTGGACAGAAGAATGTGCCCAGTGCTGCTTACCTGAGATGCCATCATCACACAGTCCTTCTTCGTAGGTGTCCGCTATGACTTCCTTTGTGTCAGAAAAAGGTTGCTTTCAGAACAATTATTTTTGGTTGAAAATAAAAAAAAGTTTTGCTCTCAACAAAAAGACACATGTACCTCTATAGCATAACAATTTGCCTGTGAATAACCACACTTTCTTACAAACCTTCTACTGTATGCAAAATTCTTGATGCACAACCGAAAATGCTACCATATCCTGCCAGCATGACCACAAGCGAACCATTCAGGCGCAGAATGATGACACGTGGAAGAGGGAAAGGAATGAGATCGGAACAACAATGAGTTGCAAGTTGGGGAGGGGGGCTAATAGCTGAACAATAGACTATTCAACCTTTAGTAAAGAATAGTCTAATAGCCGAGCTAGGTATGAAAAAAAACCTATCACTGACCAGATTTGCCCTAACGACCAAGGGGTAGCTTGCTACTCAATGTAATAAAGTAATGTCTTTTCAAATAAGTTACCGTACACATCATGTTAGCTGACAATGTGTTAGGTATGCAATCCTTACGAACCACATAGCATATCATTACAGCAGTATGTACTGGTTTGTCAGCTAGCTACCTAATGTTAGTAGTTATGCATCAAACTTGCCAGTGTATTAACTTTAGGATATCTAACTACCCAACGTTTATTGAATTGATTATTCCCGTCATTCTTAGCTTAGCTAAATGGTATAGTCATTGTGTGTTCTCTGGACATTCGGGTGCTTTCATTAATTCGCTCTGGCTATCTACTCCGATTTCAGAGCACTCTCATCTGAGTGTACCAGAGAGCAGAATAATGAATTTGCAAGCGCTCAACACCCGTTGAATATGGCAGGTGTCAGTAAACGTTGGCAAAAAAAATCGTAATTAACTTTCCAGGAGCGCAGTTACAGACACCAACGCTCTGGTTAACACAAACTTCCTTACCAGCTCTGCTAGGGCGAGTAAAATGGTCAGTGGTCTCATTTGTGCCTGGTAGTAGCTAGCAAGCGAGCCAACGTTGCCTTGGGTGCTTGACTGCCGTTGTAAGGCCAGAAGCTCAAATAAACCGGACTCCTCGTCCGAGTGTCCAGCTCGGAGCGCGAAACGGTCTGAATTTACAAACTGACAACACTCTGAATTTATGAGCATCACGTTGTAGAGCTCCATATTTTCTGTTCCGTCTTAACGGAAACCCAGAGGGTTTTTAATGGAATAGAAACACCTTTAAAATTAATCAAATGAATTAAGTAAGTACCAGTCAAAAGTTTGGACACCTATTCATTCCAGGATTTGTCTTTTATTTTTACTATTTTCTACATTGTAGAATAATAGTTAAGACATCACAACTATGAAATAACACCGGTCTCCCGCGTGCCCCGCATTCTGTAGTACAGACATGGCCTGCTCCTGCTTATGTAAGGAATTAGGCACGTTCCCATGTTTACTACAGTATGTATTGTAGACTGCACAGTATCCTCATGAACAAATAAACACATTTCTTTAATAAAATAATATTTTATTTTTAACCTTTTATTTAACTAGGCAAGTCAGTTAAGAACAAATTCGTATTTACAATAACAGCCTAGGAACAGTGGGTTAACTGCCTTGTTCAGGGGCAGAATGACAGATTTTTTTACCTTGTCAGCTCAGGGATTCGATCTAGGAACGTTTCGGTTACTGGCCCAACGCTCTAACAACTAGGCTTCCTGCCGCTCCTTCACCCATATTTTATTTGAGCTAAAAAAGTAGTTTGTCGTTCTAGTAGTTGGCTACACCGCTACATGGTAAAACAGTAGTGTGTAGTTCCAGTAGTTAGCTACACCACTCATGTTTTGTGTGGACCCCAGGAAGAGTAGCTGCTGCTTTTGCAACAGCTAATGGGCATCCTAATAAAATACCACTTCAACTCATCCACCCCAAACTATCCCACCTCACACTGTAAAAAATATTGTGCCCCTTTTACTTAAAAAAAAATCTAGGTAACTATTTGCATCAACCTTTTAAGTAAATCCAACAAGGAGGATATTTTAAGTATAATATACTTTGCTTTTAGTGCATTTCAAACTCAAAATATATTAAGTGCATACAACTAACAGGATCTCAAATTGCTTTCATTCAACTTAATTTTATCAGGTTCAGAACAGTTTTTTTTTTTGACCTGCTGAAGTCCTTCAAGTCCCAGAGCTAATGTTATAAGTTTGATGTACTTAATTTAATCAGTTACAGAACTAATATTGTAAGTTTAATTTGCTGAACTTATTCAGTATCGTAATTGATATTCTATGTTTTTTGCTCAGTTACGTATGGGTACTCAGGTTAGTAAAATGTATTTAATTTGGTTTCCTACTAATTAAATATATACTCACAACTATACTTAAAAAACAAATAGTTACCTCAATATACTTGGGATAATTTACAAAAAAAATATTATTTCTATACAAGGGAAAATGCAAAAAGAACCACACAACACCTTTTTTAATTTTGAATAAAGGTTTTCAAACTTTAATCTGAAATTGCCCCTTAAACCCTACTCTTTAAGCATTTGTGGAGAGTTCATGATTTTGTAATCTGTAAGAATTCTGGGTATAACTCCACCTTGCCTCCTTAGGTAAAGTTACATCCAGATTGCTTGCATCATGAAAATCACAAATGAAATATATTGAGACACAGCTTAGCCTTTTGTTAATCACCCTGTCATCTCAGATTTTCAAAATATGCTTTACACCCAACGCTAGACAAGCATTTGTGTAAGTTTATCATAGACTAGCATAGCATTATGCCTTGCTAGCAGCAGGCAACCTTGTCACGGAAATCAGAAAAGCAATCAAATTAAATAGTTTACCTTTGATGAACTTCGGATGTTTTCACTCACGAGACTCCCAGGTAGATACCCAAAGTTAATTTTTTCCCAAAAGATTATTTTTGTAGGTGAAATAGCTCCGTTTGTTCTTCACGTTTGGCTGAGAAATCGCCCGAAAATTGCGGTCACCACAACGCCAAAATTAGCTCCATAATATCGACAAAAACATGGCAAACGTTGTTTATAATCAATCCTCAAGGTGTTTTTCTATTATCTATTCGATAATATATCCGTCGGGACAATTTGTTTTTCAGTAGGACCGATTGGAGTAATGGCTACCTCTGTATTTTACGCGAGAATCTCTCTCGGAGCCACCATGTGACCACTTACGCAATGTGGCCGCCTACGGCTATTCTTCAACAGAAATGCGTAAAACTACGTCACAATGCTGTAGACACCTTGGGGAATACGTAGAAGGCGTAAGCTCGTTGATGGCACATTCACAGCTGAATAGGGACTCATTGGAACGCAGCGCTTTCAAAACCTGGGGCACTTCCGGATTGGATTTTTCTCAGGCTTTCGCCTGCAACATCAGTTCTGTTATACTCACAGACAATATCTTTACAGTTTTGGAAACGTTAGAGTGTTTTCTATCCAAAGCTGTCAATTATATGCATATTCTAGCATCTTGTCCATAAAAAATATCCCGTTTAAAACGGGAATGTTTTTTTCCAAAAAATGAAAATACTGCCCCTGGAGTCCCAACAGGTTTTAAGAGCAAAGTCTTATTTACAATGACAGCCTATGGGGGTACAGTGGGTTAACTGCCTTGTTTGGGGGCGGAATGACAGCTTTTTACCTTGTAAGCTCGAGGATTCGATCCAACAACCTTTTGGTTCTTGCCCAATGCTCTAACCACTAGGCTATACCTGCTGCCTCCATATGCTATCTCATTCTAAAATAAGCAAGATACACATTGTCAATACCTGCCTGGGCAACAACGCATTGAGTAAAACATGAATAGGGTCCTATGAAATTGTTATTTTTTCCCAAATGCGGTTTTATTTTCCGGAATTCCGTGTTAACTTTTTGTTGCCTAACGTGTTCAATCCATTTGGTTGTTAACTAGCTAGTAGCATGCCCACCACTAGCTAACTATACAGACATCACGGCCGTTAACTAGCTAGTAGCATGCCCACCACTAGCTAACTATACAGACATCACGGCCGTTAACTAGCTAGTAGCATGCCCACCACTAGCTAACTATACAGACATCATGGCCGTTAACTAGCTAGTTTATCAACGTGAAAATATATAAACGTACTCTGGCAATATAGCTAGCTAAAGGCTTTTCGAATATTATTTAAAGTTTTCCACCAATATTTCCAATATTTCTGACTTCTAAAATATGTGGAGAGCGATCGAAACAACTACATTCCAAGTGATAATTTGGTCCTTACCTGCCACATGGCCATTCCAGAGGAGAATGATCAAGACGATGTCTGTTGAAATGTTCCAAGCACCATTGAAGTTCATAACTAGATCTAGCATGTCAGTCCAACATAATAATAATTTGAATATAATATTTTTAAGTTGTGACTTAGAAATATTTGTTCAAATTTAGCAGCACATTACCTTGGATTTTTATTTGCAAATGCCAGTTTTTCAACACATATAAATAAATGTAAGTAAAACCAAAAACGTATTATTTTAAGTAAAAATCTATTATTTTCTTTTGCAATATTTACTAAGCCCGTGGCTCATTTTTTACAGTGTAGCCCACCTCACCCTAGCTGTGGTGAAGGTTGAAAGAGCAGTCAAGCTTAACCAAAAGAGACATAGGGTCCACCTTAGCGTGCGATGGTGTAGCTTAGTGGTAGTTAAATTATAGTCAAACGTGGTAATATTTTCAGTCGTTAATTACAATTTTACCATGTAGCAGTGTAGCTAACTACTGGAACTACAATTACTGGAACTACAATTAAGAGCAAAATGTGTCACTCTGTTCTGGGCCAGCTGCAGCTTAACTAGGTCTTTCCTTGCAGCACTGGACCACACAATTGGACAATAAGATTAGACAAAACTAGAGCCTGCAGAACTTGCAGATGGGTGAGGGATAGCAACAAGGGGGGTTAAATGAACCACATGCCCTATCCCCAGGAACCAGCTGGGACTGGGTTTGCAATGGTGATGTACATGGCAGGTTGACACATATACACAAGGCAACATCAAACACAGACATTACGGCCGTGTAAACAAACGCAGGTTCACCCACGCTAGCATGTGCGGGGGGGAGAGGGCACATTGTGACCACATACTTGGATTAGGTAAATGTGTGCCCAAGATGGATCATTGTTAACTGGTGATGCTGGATGGATGTTATATAGGTTCCAGAAGACCAGCTGTGGGAATGGAGAAGTCTGCTAGCTGTATGTGTACTCTCACCTCTTATCTGGCACAGCCTGCAGCCTTCTGTCTGCAGTTTACTCAGAGCCCTATTGAAGAGCCTACAAACACATCTGTAGGCCTCTCCTGAATTCCCAGCGCCATCCATTCTTTTTTGTCTTGCTTGTTTAACAAATGTAAATGCAATCCATAACCTTTTTACTGCGCTCAATTACCATTCATACAATGGACAGATAAAATGTGTGTGCCGAAAAGACGGCACTGTTCAGGCCCACATGTTTGTGTTGAGTATAGATAGTTGTCAAAAGCAATATACTTCAAAGTTGTGCTTTTGCTTGTTTACAGGTGTCCTTTTCTCAGTTGAAGCAGAGATTTAGAACAAATGGTTGTGTTTTTATTTTGTATTTTTTTATTTCATTTTATTTAATGTACAGTAAAGACACTTGCACATTGTCTCAACCCGATGAATGCAGTTTGAATATGTCAAACTGGACAAAACATTAATCAAACAGAAAAGTGAATCACACCAATCTGACTTTTTTTGTGCCGTTTTTATGGTGGTGTGCCAGCACCTTGAGTCCAAAACAGAGCAGTAGGATATGTGTAGTTACAGTTGTGGACACCCAGGAGAACAGGGAATTCCTCTGTCACTGCTCATCCATATATTTTATACTTAGATATTCTCATCCAATTCCTTTACTAGAATCTGTGTATTATTAGGTTTTGATGTGGAATTTGTTAGGTATTCGGTTTTGTTGTGGCATTGTTAGATATTACCTGTTAGATACTGCTGCACTGTCGGATCTAGAAGCATAAGCATTTCGCAACACTCTAAATAACATCTGCTAACCATGTGTATGTGACCAATACGATTTGATTTGAATTGTTTTTATTTTACAGAGAGATCATCTGTGTTAGTGAGCTTGACAGTACAGTATTCTACTCATATGAACATACTATCTTGACGATAGCATCAATATCACACTTCGATATCATCGATGAGCTAACCACCTCCGTCACCGGCTTCATTAGGAAATGCATCGGTGTGAAAGGAAGGCCCGGAATGTGTTGTGTATGTATTGTATGTATTGATACAGTGCCTTGCAAAAGTATTCACCCCTCTTGCTGTTTTTTTCTTATTCTGTTGCATTACAACATTTTAAATTCATTTTTATTTGGATTTCATGTAATAAACTTACACAAAATAGTCCAAATTGGTCAAGTGAAAAAATGTACTTGTTTAAAAAAATTCCTGGACCCCAGGAGATTCTACTCAGACCTTGTAGAGTGAAGCATCTCCAGTAGTTTTTTGGACATTAGCCTGTAGCGTAAAGACATCAGTACAGATTTGAGGGATGGCATCCAGTCATGTTCTATGTGTCAGGGTAACTCAAAGAAGAAAGACCACATCCAGAGTGTCACTGTCATGCTTAAAAATAACCAAACCCTGACTGACACACAGACATACACACTTCAAATCAATTGTTTGTGTCACATGCGCCAAATACAACAGGTGAAATTCTTGCTTACAAGCTCTTAACCAATAATGCTTTAAGAAGTTAAGAAAAATGTGTTAAGTAAAAAACTGAATAAAAGTAACAAATAGTTAAATAGCAGCAGTAGAATAACAATAGCGAGGCTATATACAGGGGGTACCAATACAGAGTCAATGTGTGGGGGCACCAGTTAGTCGAGGTCATTTAGGTACAGCGCCTTGCAAATGTATTCACCTCCTTGGCATTTTTCATATTTTGTTGCATTAAAACCTGTAATTTAAATGGATTTTTATTTGAATTTCATGTAATGCACATACACAAAATAGTCCAAGTTGGTGAAGTTAAAGAAAAACATTTTAAAATGGAAAAGTGGTGCGTGCATATGTATTCACCCCCTTTGCTTTGAAGCCCCTAAATAAGATCTGGTGCAACCAATTATCTTCAGAAATCACACATAATTAGTTAAATAAAGTCCACCTGTGTGCAATCTGTTTCACATGATCTCAGTATATGTATACACACGCACATGTTCTGAAAGGCCCCAGAGGCCCCAAGCAAGTGACACCATGAAGACCAAGGAGCTCTCCAAACAGGTCAGGGACAAAGTTGTGGAGAACTACAGATCAGGGTTGGGTTATAAAAAAAATCTGAAACTTTGAACATCCCACAGAGCACCAATAAATCCATTATTTAAAAAATTGGGAAGAATATGGCAGCACAAACCTGCCAAGAGGGCCTCCCACAAACTCACAGACCAGGCAAGAAGGGCATTAATCAGAGAGGCAACAGAGACCAAAGATAACCCTGAAGGAGCTGCAAAGCTCCACAGCTGAGATTGGAGTATCTGTCCATTGGACCACTTTTAAGCCGTACAATCCACAGAGCTGGGCTTTACGGAAGAGTGGCCAGAAAAAAAGCCATTGCTTAAAGAAAAAAATAAGCAAACACATGTGGTGTTCACCAAAAGGCATGTGGGAGACTCCCCAGCATATGGAAGAAGGTACTCTGGTTAGATGAGACTAAATTTGATATTTTTGCCATCAAGGAAAATGCTATGTCTGGCGCAACCCAACACCTCTCATCACCCCGAGAACATCAGCATCATGCTGTGGGGAAACTGATAAAAATTGAAGGAATGATGGGTTGCTTTAAATACAGGGAAATTCTTGAGGGAAACCTGTTTGTCTTCTAGAGATGTGAGACTGGGACGGAGGTTCACCTTCCGGCAGGACAATGACCCTAAGCATACTGATAAAGCAACACTCTAGTTGTTTAAGGGAAAACATTTTAAATGTCTTGGAATGGCCTAGTCAAAGCCCAGACCTCAATCCAATTGAGAATCTGTGGTATGACTTAAAGATTACTGTACACCAGCAGAACCCATTCAACATGAAGGAGCAGGAGCAGTTTTGTCTTGAAGAATGGGCAAAAATCACAGTGGCTAGATGTGCCAAGCTTATAGAGACGACATTCCCCAAGAGACTTGCAGCTCTAATTGCTGCAAAAGGTGGCTTTTCAAAGTATTAACTTGGGGGGGGTGAATAGTTTATGCACACTCAAGTTTTTTCGTCTTTATTTCTTGTTTGTTTCACAAGAAAAAATATTTTGCATCTTCAAAAAGGTAGGCATTGTGTAAATCAAATGACACAACCCCTCCCCCCAAAATATTTTAATTCCAGGTTGTAAGGCAACAAAATAGGAAAAATGCCAAGGGTGGCCACTAATTGTCACGTTCATCAAATGGAGGAGACCAAGGCGCAGCGTGATATGAATACATGTTCTATATTTAATGAAGAAAGAACACTAAAACAAACTTACAAAACGTGACGCTATATATAAACAGTGCAGACACAGGCAACTACACAGACAATAACCCACAAAATACCCAGAGAAGATGGCTGCCTAAATATGGTTCCCAATCAGAGACAACAATGAACAGCTGCCTCTAATTGAGAACCAATCTAGGCAACCACAGACATACATAAACACCTAGATGGTAAACAACCCCATAAACCTACAAAAAACCCTAGACAGTAAAAAAGACACATCACCCATGTCACACCCTGACCTAACCAAAATATATAAATAAAACAAAGAATACTCAGGTCAGGGCGTGACACTAATACAGTGGGGCAAAATAGTATTTAGTCAGCCACCAATTGTGCCAGTTTTCCCACTTAAAAAGATGAGGCCTGTAATTTTCATCATAGGTACACTTCAACTTTGACAGACAAAATGAGGAGAAAAAATCCAGAAAATCACATTGTCAGATTTTTTTATGAATTTATTTGCAAATTATGGGAGAAAATAAGTATTTGGTCAATAACAAAAGTTTAATTAGTTTTTAATTAGTTTAGTTTCAATTACAGAAATGCTCATATAAAAAATTCAGAAAACAAAACATATTTTACATAGGTTTTAAAGATTAACTTCTTGTCAAACCAACCAGTGTCATATTTATAAAATGCTTTTCGGCGAAAGCATACCTAGCCCAGAACATACCTAGCCCAGAATATAGTCCAGTTGACAAATTATTACAAACATTAACCAGCCAAGCAGAAGCGTTACAAATCTCAGAAATAGAGAAAATGAATCCCTTACCTTTGATCTTCATATGGTGGCAATCAGAAGACATTCATTTACTCAATAAATGTTCCTTTTGTTCGATGAAGTCTCTTTATATCCAAAAAACTCAGTTTTGTTCACGTGTTTTCTTCAGTAATCCACAGGCTCAAACTCAGTCAAAACAATCAGATAAAAAAAATCAAAATTGCATCCGTAAAGTTCATAGAAACATGTCAAACGATGTTTATATTCAATCCTCAGATGTTTTTTTTTGTGTTGCCTAAATGATCTATAATATTTCAACCGGACAATAACGTCGTCAATATAAAAGGTAAACGAGTAATGCACATGCGCCTGAAAAAACTTTGCGTCCCGTTAGTGTCCACTCGTTCAGACTGGTCTTACTCTCTCATTTATAAGAATAAAAGCCTGAAACGATTTCTAAAGACTGTTGACATCTAGTGGAAGGCATAGGAACTGCAAATGGAGTCCTAAGTCAATGGATACTGTAATGGCATTGAATAGAAAACTACAAAACCCCCCAAAAAACGACTTCCTGAATGGATTTTTCTCAGCTTTTCGCCTGCTAAATCAGTTATGTTATACTCACAAACACTAGTTTAACAGTTTTGGAAACTTTAGAGTGTTGTCTATCCAAATCTACCAGTTATATGCATATCATCTTATGGGCCCGAGTAGCAGGCCGTTTAATTTGGGCATGCTTTTCATCCAAAATTCCGAATGCTGCCCCCTAACCTAGAGAGGTTAACAAGTTAGATATGATTTAAACACAGTTTGCTGTAGGCTACTATTTACTAGTTAACATAAAATTATGTCATATAAAATATATTCACCCCACCCAGTATTGTAATCAAGACGTACCAGAAAGCATGTAGTCCTTGGCTTAGACAGTGTAGTAGTGTGGGCTCAGTAATATCTCATTAGTGTGCAAGATCTTGAGAATCAGCTATACATGTGATGGAAGAGTGCACTGTACATGTGATGTTAGAATGTACTGTGCATGCAGAGGGTTGCAGTTCCATTGAATTGGGGATAGTTTAACCAAAATATGCCACAAGACCTAGAATTGCCTCATGTGTATCCCACAACAAAGGTTCACTGTTATAAGCAAACATTTTGTTGATGAATTCAAGCAAAATTCACAAAATTCCAGGGCTTAACTTCCCATGGAAAATTTCCGGAGAATTACATTAATTCAGAACACCCAACATACTATAATAGAACTGTGTGTTATTTGACGTGTAAAATGAAAACCTTGTTTAACCTGTTGCGACGACCAAACCCGGATCCGGGATTCTATTTATAGACCTAAGCTCATTACCATAACGCAACGTTAACTATTCATGAAAATCGCAAATGAAATGAAATAAATATGCTATCTCTCAAGCTTAGCCTTTTGTTAACAACACTGTCATCTCAGATTTTCAAAATATGCTTTTCAACCATAGGAAAACAATAATTTGTCTAACAGTAGCTAGCTAGCGTAGCATTTAGCGTTAGCATCAGCGTTAGCATTTAGCAGGCAACTATCACAAAAACAAGTAAAGCCTTCAAATAAAATAACTTACCTTTGAAGAACTTCTGATGTTTTCAATGAGGAGACTCTCAGTTAGATAGCAGATGCTCAGTTTTTCCAAAAAGATTCTTTGTGTATTAGAAATAGCTCCGTTTTGTACATCACATTTGGCTACCAAAAAAAAAAAAAAAAAAAAAAAAAAAAGAAAACGAAAATTCAGCCCTCAAAACGCGAACTTTTTTCCAAATTAACTCCATAATATCGACTGAAACATGGCAAACGTGGTTTAGAATCAATCCTCAAGGTGTTTTTCCACATATCTCTTCAATGATATATCCTTCGTGGAAGCCTGGTTTCTCCTTGCTCTCAAATGGAAAAATAATTGCACCTGGCTTTACGCTCCAATTTCAACGCAGGGACACCAGGCGGACACTTGGAAAATGTAGTCTTATGGTCAATCTTCCAATGATATGCCTACAAATACGTCACAATGCTGCTAAAACCTTGGGGGAACGACAGAAAGTGTAGGCTCATTCCTTGCGCAAACACAGCCATATAAGGAGACAATGGAAAACAGAGCTTCAGAAATTCTGCTCATTTCCTGGTTGACGCATCATCTTGGTTTCGCCTGTAGAATGAGTTCTGGGGCACTTACAGACAATATCTTTGCAGATTCTGAAACTTCGGAGTGTTTTCTTTCAAAAACTCAAGAATATGCATAGTCGAGCATCTTTTCGTGACAAAATATCGCGCTTAACACGGGAACGTTTTTTATCCAAAAATGAAATAGCGGCCCTAGAGATCAAAGAGGTTAACGCGTTAAATAGTGTTATTTGACATGCAAAGACCCAACCGGCGTTCCATAGTATGTCGTGAAGCTCATAGCAGTGACGCTATTTCTGTGTAACTCTGGTAGGGCAATATCTGAACAATAGCGCACTTGGTAACGTTAGTGTGTACCGGTGCTCGACCAGTCGCGAAAGCCAACATCACCCACGACAGAGAACGGTTGATTGTCAAGGGCAATGAATTCCATTATCTTGCCGTTAATGGATTTCGCCTTTGAGTTGTCTCTCTGCAATGTTCTTACTCTTTCAAATGACTGCTCGACTTGTTGACTGCTCGATCCACACAGCAGACATTGTGGGCTAGGTTAAGAATGCTGTGTTGCACGTGTAGCGCAAAATGTTAACATTTTATATATATATATATATATATGCCTTGTAAAATTTTGCGCTACACGTGCAACACAGCATATATATATATACGTCAGCTAAACTAGACATCGGGCTGATACCGATGTTGGCATTTTTAGCTGTTATCGGCCGATTCCCGATATGTTCACCGATATATTGTGCATCCCTACTCTATACTGTAAGTCACTCTGCATAAGAGCATCTGCTAAATGAGTAAAATGAACAGACCCCTGTTGGTTGGTCCTTCATCACCTTAGCAAACACCACCCACTTCTAGTCTGTGACCCTCACAACAGACCCCTTCTTGACTTCAAAGCCCAGATCAAAGCCTCTGGAGGCCAATGAGATCTAAAGGGTTAGGCCGCCTCAGCTCTAGAAACCCACTGTGATTATGTACTTTTGTAGATGATTTGTATTTGTCTCATTATGGCGTCTGTGAGCACAGCCCTACGGAACTCCCAATTACGGCCAGTTGTGATACAGCCTGGAATCGAACCAGGGTCTGTAGTGACACCTCTAGCACTGAGATGCAGTGCCTTAGAACGCTGCGCCACTCGGGAGCCTTGAAATTTGTTGTATAACTACAGCTGTGTTTAGACAGGCTGCCCAATTCTGCTATTGTTTTCCACTAATTGGTCTTTCGACCAATCAGATCAGCTCGTTTGCCGATAATTGGGCAAAATATCAGAATTGGGCTGCCTGTGTAAACGCAGCCCGGCATTGGGACTGTCTCTCAGATGAAGGAAGGACAGAAGTGTGTTAGTAGAGGGACCAGCAGTGCGTTAGCCTCACTTCCTCTCTCAGCACTTTGCTACATCGACCCTGAGTTGGTTGCCGTAGTGATAGGTCCCCTTGTGTATACATAGTACTAACTAGCACAAGGTTTCCCAAACTGATGCAACTTGTGTTATCGACGGTACGTTTGTTTATTCCATGTGTAACTCAGTGTTGTTTTTGTCGCACTGCTTTGCTTTCTTGGCCAGGTCGCAGTTGTAAATGAGAACTTGTTCTCAACTGGCCTACCTGGTTAAATAAAGGTGAAATAAAAATATAATAAAATTGTAACTGTAACTGACCCTTCCCGTTTCGAACCCCGGTGAATGGTCTGCACTGTGACAACTTGCTGACACGCTGAAAGTTAGTTTATTTTGGTAAATATTGTAATACATTGGAATAATTAGATACCTAGCAACTTGATATAAGTAGCTTGATTATGAAGCGCTTGTAAGAGCTGAATCTGTGACATTGACAACATGTAATTACACAGTTCCCACTTTCTCTCTGTCTTGCTCTCTCTCTCTCTCTCTCTCTCTGTCTTGCGCTCTCGCTTGTCTCGCTCACTCTCATCTCTCTCTCTCTCTGTCTTGCGCTCTCGCTCTGTCTCGCTCACTCTCATCTCTCTCTCTGTCTCTTGCGCAGTCTCTCTCTCGCTCTGTCTTGCTCTCTTTCTCTCTCTGTCTTTCTCTCTGTGTCTTGCTCTCTCTCTCTCTCTCTCTCTTGCTCTCTCTCTCTCTCTGTCTCGCTCGATCTGTCTTGCTCTCTCTCTCTCTTGCTCTCTCTCTCTCGCTCTGTCTCGCTCGCTCTGTCTTGCTCTCTCTCTTTGTCTCTGTCTTGCTCTCTCTCTCTCTGTCTTGCGCTCTCGCTCTGTCTCGCTCACTCTCATCTCTCTCTCTGTCTCTTGCGTCTCTCTCTCGCTCTGTCTTGCTCTCTTTCTCTCTCTGTCTTTCTCTCTCTGTCTTGCTCTCTCTCTCTCTCTCTCTCTGTATCTCTCTCTCTCTCTCTCTCTCTCTCTGTCTCTGTCTCTGTCTCTGTCTCTGTCTCTGTCTCTGTCTCTCTCTCTCTCTCTGTCTTGCGCGCTCTCTCAATTCAATTAACTTCAATTCAATTTGCTTTATTGGCATGAAGTAACAATGTACATATTGCCAAAGCTTATTTTGGATATTTACAATATAAAAATGATAATCAAAATTGTCAACGGTACAACAGTAACAACAATAACCAAGTGATAAAATAACCATACATTCAACAATAACAATAAGCATACAGTAGAGTACATGTGCTGGTTGATTGTTCTGTCAGACACTGTCCCTCAACTTATGGCAGGCAGCAATGTAGTGCGCTGCCAACCCACAGCTCTCTGCGTCCTCCCCCAACAGGACGGGTAGCCTACTCTCATCAGACAGGTGAATAAGGGTTTCAAATTTGTTTTATATTTTTGACATTTTGTCAGGAAATGCAGCTCTGTCTCAGGTTCTGCTGTTGCGCAGTGTTTGCACAGCCTTTCCTCTACAGGGAGCCAGGTTTTCCTGTGTCTACCCTTCTCAATGGCAAGGCTGTGCTCACTGAGCCTGTACTTTGTCAAGGTTTTGATCAGTAACCATTGTCAAATATTTAGCCACAGTGTACTGTCGATTTAGGGCCAGATAGCACTGCATATTGCTTTGTGTTTGTGCTTGTTTTTCACAATAAGCAATATAGTTTTGACTGTGTTGTAATTTGGTTTATCCTGATTGATTGGATGTTCTGCTCTTGAGGCTTCAGTGTGTTAGTAGAACAGGTTTGTGAACTCCGCCCCAGGACCAGCTGGATGAGGGGACTCTTTTCTTTGCTCAGCTCTTGGCATTGCAGGGCTTGGTAATTGTACATATCTCTCTCTCTGTCTCTCTCTGATTCTCTCTCTCTCGCTCTCTTTCTCTCAATTTCAATATAAGGGGCTTTATTGGCATGGGAAACATATGTTTACATTGCCAAGGTGGCCTTCCTCAATAGCAAGGCTATGCTCACTGAGTCTGTACATAGTCAAAGCTTTCCTTAAGTTTGAGTCAGTCACCGTGGTCAAGTATTCTGTCACTGTGTACTCTCTGTTTAGGGCCAAATAGCATTCTAGTTTGCTCAGTTTTTTTGTTAATTCTTTCCTATGTGTCAAGTAATTATCTTTTTGTTTTCTCGTGATTTGGTTGGGGCTAATTGTGTTTCTGTCCTGGGGCTCTGTGGGGTCTGTTTGTGTTTGTGAGCAGAGCCCCAGGACCAGGTTGCTTAGGGGACTCTTCTTCAGGTTAATATATCTGTAGGTGATGGCTTTGTTATGGAAGGTTTGGAAATCGTTTACTTTTAGGAGGTTGTAGAAGTTAATGGCTCTTTTCTGGATGTTGATATATAGCAGGTATCGGCCTAATTCTGCTCTGCATGAATTATTTGGTGTTTTACATTCCACACAGAGGATATTTTTGCCGAATTCTACATGCAGAGTCTCAATTTGTTGTTTGTCCCATTTTGTGAACTCTTGGTTGGTGAGTGGACCCCAGACCTCACAACCATAAAGTGCAATGGGTTCTATAACTGATTCAAGTATTTTAGCCAGATCCTAATTGGTATGTCAAATTTTATTTTCCTTTTGATGTCATAACTTCCACAGCTTTGTGGAATTTACCTGTGGTGCTCATGTTTAGGCTGAGGTATGTATAGTTTGTGTGCTCTAGGGCAATGGCGTCAAGATGGAATTTGTTTTCGTGGTCCTGGCAACTGGACCTTTTTTGAACACCATTATTTACTGAGATTTATTGTCAGGGCCCAGGTCTGACTGAATCTGTGCAGAAGATCTAGGTGCTGCTGTAGGCCCTCCTTGGTTGGGGACAGAAGCACCAGATCATCAGTAGACATTTGACTTCAGATTCTAGTAGTGTGAGGCCGGGTGCTGCAGACAGTTCTAGTGCCCTCGCCAATTCATTGATATATATGTTGAAGAGGGTGGTGCTTAAGCTGCATCCCTGTCTCACCCCCTGCCCTGTGGAAAGAACTCTCTCTCTCTCTCTCTCTGTACAGATTCATGTGAAAGAAGAGGAGGAGGAGGATGAGGACTTTTCCACAGAGGAGCAGGAGAAGGACGAGGACTGGGAGAATGCATTATCAGTGGAGAGGTTCGGGAACATCATCACTGACTCCGCGATCAGCGGCGGAGAAAAAATGGGCCCCAACTACAACGAGAAGGATTTTGAGTGTAAGTCTTTAGTCTTCTTTATCTTCTCTGCTTTTGTAGAACACAAAGTAAACATTCCATGAATGTCTGCTTACTAGTGTTGTCAAGATACTAGAATTGTTATTTCAGTACCGATACCAGGTATACTATCACAATACTTGAGACCATTACGATACTCCATACCTAAATGATACCACAAAAAAAAGCCTAATTAGTGAAAGAATGCCACTTGCTCCAGACAGATAACCTCGGCTCCTACTCTGTTCAATTGTTGGGCATCTTGTGAGTTCAATATAATTTAATCTGAACATTTTATGTACTTGTTTGTAGTTGAGACAGCCATGTATGCATTAATTTGATCAACTGTACAATCATCCAATCAATTTGACTTGGTTTTCACCCATCTAACTACATAACATAATGGTAATCGTTTATTTGAATGGTAAATCTCTATTGATAAATTGAGTAAATCAAGATGTAGACTAGGTCTATTCACAATACAGGTTAATGCATATCATTCAATAGGAGTTTGTGCATGCATATCATTCAATAGGAGTTTGTGCATGCATATCATTCAATAGGAGTTTGTGCATGCATATCATGCAATAGGAGTTTGTGCATGCATATCATTCAATAGGAGTTTGTGCATGCATATCATTCAATAGGAGTTTGTGCATGCATATCATTCAATAGGAGTGTGTGCATGCATATCATTCAATAGGAGTGTGTGCATGCATATCATTCAATAGGAGTTTGTGCATGCATATCATTCAATAGGAGTGTGTGCATGCATATCATTCAATAGGAGTGTGTGCATGCATATCATTCAATAGGAGTTTGTGCATGCATATCATTCAATAGGAGTTTGTGCATGCATATCATTCAATAGGAGTTTGTGCATGCATATCATTCAATAGGAGTTTGTGCATGCATATCATGCAATAGGAGTTTGTGCATGCATATCATTCAATAGGAGTGTGTGCATGCATATCATTCAATAGGAGTTTGTGCATGCATATCATTCAATAGGAGTTTGTGCATGCATATCATCCAATAGGAGTTTGTGCATGCATATAATTCAATAGGACTTTGTGCATGCATATCATTCAATAGGAGTTTGTGCATGCATATCATTCAATAGGAGTGTGTGCATGCATATTATTCAATAGGAGTTTGTGCATGCATATCATTCAATAGTAGTTTGTGCATGCATATCATTCAATAGGAGTGTGTGCATGCATATCATTCAATAGGAGTTTGTGCATGCATATCATTCAATAGGAGTTTGTATGCATTGAGTTATTAGCATGTTTTAGCTGATAGCATGGGGCAACAGATGACAAATGTTCCCTTTAATGTAGGACTTATTTTATCGCCAACTGCTATTAGAACATATTATTTTATTGAAGTGATAAACAACATTTGCATAGAAGAAGCAATCGCTTCTTTTATAAATGTGTGCGCTGTCTCTTTAAGAAAGTAATGACTTCATTTTCTAGGCAGAAAGTGGCTGTGGAATCTGACTTTGTGGCTATGGAATCTAGTGGAAACCAGATGATAGGCAAGGGAGATGAAAAAGTGAATTCAGCTGTAGGAAATTCAGCTGTTAGCTAGCAAGGAAAGTTTGCCTATAAAGCTAGAAGCTACCGGTATCTTCTTGCATTGTAAAGTGTTCTAGCCTGTAGGAACATTGTTTTGAGAACAGCAATTAACAGGTTCCACATGCTGTGTTGCATTATTTAAGTGTGTTAACTTCTGTGCAGAATGAGTGGAGAGCTAATGCAGCCCGGAGAGCTAATGCAGCCCAGACTGCTATCCATTTAACCCGTGAAGAGCAAAGAGCTCCACTACCTCATTCATCGCTCTGAGACAGACTTAATCCTCTTGATCACGTGAGACAACATTTGAACATAACAAAAATTCTAGTACCGTTTTATGATTTTTTTTAAATCGACAAAGTACCAAAGTTTCGTGCAACACTACTGCTTACCCAGTTTTTTGGGGGTGTTCTCCATAGTTTTTGGAATATCAATTTTTGCCAACAGGAATGTGTTTTGGCTTAAATTATATTTTGGTATCACTTAAAGGAAGTTTTTATCTCCATATCAAACCATTTCTGGGTAGCATTTAAGTACCTACCTTTGATTGTTTTCAATTAAAATGGTCAAAAAGAAAGACATAGCTTCTTAACAAAGAGCAATTTCTCAAGCAAGAATTTTACTAGGACTGTCTGGTAGTGTTCTGAGTGGGAAGGGGGAAACAGGAAACTAACTGTTATCGGCAGAGAGGTTTGGAATTATCTTTCTTATTGGTTTATTAACTAATGTACTGCCTACTGAGGACAAAACTCCATCCCACCAAAACAGGCTGAAATTTCAGGAGGTCTTTTCAAACAGCTCTTACACTAAAAGGGCATTATCATAATTTTCACAATTTCACAGTATTATTCCAACCACATAGTGTGGAAATATACACTAAGCAAAAATTATAAACACAACATGCAACAATTTCAAAGATTTTACTGA
The DNA here is from genome assembly GCF_045791955.1 of Oncorhynchus clarkii lewisi. Taxonomy (NCBI): domain Eukaryota; kingdom Metazoa; phylum Chordata; class Actinopteri; order Salmoniformes; family Salmonidae; genus Oncorhynchus; species Oncorhynchus clarkii. The sequence continues at coordinate 80,765,729 of NC_092149.1, forward strand.
GTTACAGTTCATATAAGGAAATCAGTCAATTTAAATAAATTAGCTAGGTCCTGGTGTAGTCATGGCCCTGCCTCCTGCTAGAACCTTCATGGGTGTGGAAATATATGTGTGTGGGATAGGACTGTTCCTTCTCACTTCATCTGACCTGACCTCGGCCGAATTCCTTGCTCCTCCCAAATCCACGACTGTCCTACCTTATCAGTGACTGAAACCAGACCTCCATAGGATCCATGAGATTTAACGGTAACATTTTTTAACAGAATGTAAACTTTCTACCTCCCCCTTTCTCACTCAGTAACTTTCCATAGACCTAGTTATTATCCACACTCCACTGACTCCAACACATACATTCCTTGGACATGTAAAGTAATCAATAAGGTCTAGTATGGTAACATGAATTTGTATATTTCAAACTGGAATCCAACAGCCCTAATCTATGGATTTCACATGACTGGGAATACAGGTATGCATCTGTTGGTCATAGATCCCTTAAAAAAAAGTAGGGGCTGTCACATATTCCCTTTCCGGAGCTCGAGGTCGCCAGTCTGCTTACTTTAACGCACACCTGTCACCATCGTTACGCACACCTGTCACCATCGTTACGCACACCTGTCACCATCGTTACGCACACCTGTCACCATCGTTATGCGCACCACGCCTCATCAGACTCACCTGTACATTCCTGATTACCTTCCCTATAACTGTCACTCCCTTTGGCTCTTTCCAAAGACCTTATTGACTCTGTTTTGTGTTCCATGTCTGAATGCTCTCATGTTTCATGTTTTGGCCTATGTTAATTAATTTCTTAAAAATACACTCCCTGTACTTGCTTCCTGACTCCAAGCTTACACGTTACAAGGGTGTGGATAAGAAGACCAGTCAGTACCTGGTGTGACCACCATTTGCGTCATGCAGTGCGACACATCTCCTTTGCATAGAGTTGATCAGGCTGTTGCGACATGGGGCCGTGAGTTATCATGCTGAAACATGAGGTGATGGGGGCAGATGAATGTCATGACAACGGGCCTCAGGATCTCGTCATGGCATCTATGTGCATTCAAATTGCCATTGATAAAATACAATTGTGTTCATTGTCCGTAGCTTATGCCTGCCTATAACATAACCCGACCGCCACCATGGGGCACTCTGTTCACATCGTTGACATCAGCAAGCCGTTTGCCAACACGACGCCATACATATGATCTGCGGTTCTGAGGCCGGTTGGATGTACTGCCAAATTCTTTAACCTCTCTAGGGTATATGGGACGCTAGCGTCCCATCTGGCCAACATCCAGTGAGATTGCAGAGCGCCAAATTCAAATACAGAAATGCTATATTATAAAAATTCAGAAAACAAAACATATTTTACATAGGTTTAAAGATTAACTTCTTGTTAAACCAACCACAGTGTCATATTTATAAAATTATTTTCGGCGAAAGCATACCTAGCCCAGAACATACCTAGCCCAGAACATTGGATAGAAAACATTCTGAAGTTTCTAAAACTGTTTGAATTTTGTCTGTGCGTATAACAGAACTCATATAGCAGGCAAAAACCTGAGAAATTCCACTTCCTGTTTTTTTCTGGAGGTGGCAGATTTTCAACCAAGGTTTCATTGAAATTACAGCGAGATATGGATGAGTTGTCACTTCCTACGCCTTCCACTAGATGTCAACAGTCAATAGAACTGTGTCTGATGACTCTAATGTGAAGGGGGGGTCGATTGACACAGGAAGTAGCTAATTGGACATAAATAACGGACATTTTCAAACAAATCAAGCATTTATTGTGGACCTGGGATTTCTAGGACTGCATTCTGATGAAGTTCATCAAAGGTAAGGAAACATTTATCATGTATCCAACATGGAGGCTAATTTTGCTACTGTTCTGAGCGCCGTCTCAGATTATTGCATGGGTTGCTTTTTCCGTAAACCTTTTTTGAAATCTGACACAGCGGTTGCATGAAGGAGAGGTATATCTATAATTCTACATGTATAACTTGTATTATCATCTACATTTATGATGAGTATTTCTGTTGAAACGATGTGGCTATGCAAAATCACTTGATGTTTTTGAACTAGTGAATCTAACGCGCCAATGTAAACTCAGATTTTTTTATGTAAATATGAACTTTATCAAACAAAACATGCATGTGTTGTGTAACTTGAAGTCCTATGAGTGTCATCTGATGAAGATAATTCAAGGTTAGTGATTCATTTTGTCTTTACGCTTTTTGTGAATGCTATATTTTGCTGGAAAATGGCTGTGCTTATTGTGGTTTGGTGGAGACCTAACATAATCGTTTGTAGTGCTTTCGCTGAAAAGCCTATTTGAATTCGGACACTTTGGTGGGATTAACAACGAGAATAGCTTTAAAATGATATAAGACACATGATATAAGGCCCTCTATTTTCACTGGTAGTTGTCATATCGATCCCGGTATTGGGATTGCAGCCATAACAAGTTATATTCAATCCTCAGGTTGTTTTTAGCCTAAATGATCTATAATATTTCAACCGGACAATAACGTCGTCAATATAAAAGGTAAACAAGAAATGCACTCTCTCGGGATTGCGCATGAAAAAGCTCTGCGACACGGTAGGGTCCACTCATTCAGACTGGTCTTACTCCCTCATTTATAAGAATACAAGCCTGAAACAATTTCTAAAGACTGTTGACATCTAGTGGAAGGCATAGGAACTGCCAATTGAGTCCTAAGTCAATGGATACTGTAATGGCATTGAATAGAAAACTACAACAAACAAAAAAAATACTTCCTGAATGGATTTCTTCTCAGGTTTCTGCCTGCCAAATCAGTTATGTTATACTCACAGACACGATTTTGGAAGTTTTGGAAACTTTAGAGTGTTTCCTATCCAAATCTACCAGTTATATGCATATCATATCTTCTGGGCCCGAGTAGTAGGCCGTTTAATTTGGGCATGCTTTTCATCCAAAATTCCGAATGCTAGAGAGGTTAAAATGACGTTGGGGGCGTTTTTGACACACCTGTCAGGTGGATGGATTATGGATGGATTATCTTGGCAAAGGAGAAATGCTCACTAACAGGGATGTAAACAAATTTGTGCTCAAAATGTTAGAGAAATATGTTTTTTTGTGAGGTATGTAAAATCTTGGGATCTTTTATTTCAGCTCATAAAACCTACACTTTACATGTTGCATTTATATTTTTGTTCATTGTATATAAAATACAGGGAAATCACGTTTTTGACTGACACTGGGCCTTTAACTTAAGCCTGCCAGTATAATTCTTCATAAATTGTTATAAGCATAATAGCCTTTGTAATATCAGGGGCATTTCTGTCTGTTCATCAACAATTCAATTGCTTTAAAATGTCTAGTATTTTGTCAGGATCTGTATGAGTTTTCTTTTACCGTCAGATAGTTCAAAAACATTATAGAAGGGTTGTAACTGCTTATGACAAGTCTTGCATTCATTATGCCGGCAGGCGAGGACGGTATTTTCACTTAAACGCCTACCATTCCTTTCACAGATCACCGGCACACCTTTCACCACACCCACCACCCGCTGTCCACCCATCTACCCCCACCCCAGCGCCTACGCAAGCGGGTGCTCAGCATGGACCGCAAACGCCGGCGCAAGAAGAAGCGCAAGAACAAAAAGACCTCCATGGCGCCCTCTGAGGTCACACCCACCATCCATGAGGTAGACGAGGAGGAGGAGTCTGAGACAGAGGGGAGGGACCTGGCAGCCACGCCCACCGAGCAGCCCGACGACCAACAGCAGGTAACATAACAGAGAAATGTGTGATCATGTCTGACAGCTTATCAGAATACCTCTTTTTGTTATTGATCATTTATTGTTTATAGAGTCCAATACAATGTTTGGAATGTTGCAAGTAGAAGTTTAGTTTATTCATTTGTTATATATTCATTCAGTGTATTCATTTCAAAGACACTCCAGAGAGAAATGTCTGTCACACATGACATGTTTTGTGTGAAGGCGGCAGAGAATTCTGGTCTCCTGTGTAATTTGAGACGTTTTACAAAGAGCAGGCGGTAGCTGACCCAAGAAAGATGAAGATCTGTTAGTACTAGTCTAACCAGGTGCCAGAGAGAGAGTTTGCTTATCTTCCCATACTATTCGTACTACAACTATTTGCACATTGTTGAAAACACTGTACATCTATTTTTTATTTAACCTTCATTTAAGTAGGCAAGTCAGTTAAGAGCAAGTACAATGACGGCTAGCCCGGCCAAACCCTATCCTGGACAACGCTGGGCCAATTGTGCGCCACTCTATGGGAGAGATGCTAAGACCAATGTAACCAACTCCCTCTCCTCTTAGTTTAGCCTGGGGAGTGAGGAGAATTTGGAGCCGACCGTCCTACTAACTTCCTTCCACATGGAGAGCGAACAACAACATCCGCCGCCGGAGAAGGCCACACTGGCCACGGCAGAGGTGGTGGAGGGGGAGTTGGAAGAGGCGCAACAGGACATTCGGGAGCAACCAGAGGATGAGGAGGGTGATGAAGAGCCCACCAACAGGTGTGCCCAGAATCAGATGTTTGGATGCATAAAGCGATGTCACGGTAGCTAGCAGGAGATTAGGCACAGGAACTTGGCTGTGTGGTGAAACAATGTTATTTCAAATCAGCCAATTGTATGGATCACTTCAATTTGCAGCAACCAGCAACCATCACTTATTTTGTTAGCAAAGCTCGCCGCAAGACACTGGGATGTAACTAGAGGGATGATATGCTTCATGAATTGTGAACTAAGAAAACACAGAACTAGAGTGCACTAAAAATAGGACAGTGCATACAATATTTATTTTGTATGACAGAGGTCGGTACTCAATATTTGAAGATATTTAAAGGGCTCATCAAACAAGGAGCCCAGCTCTTTCTACAATGCTCTTCATTTAAAAACTTCAAAAATTCAGGGCTCATTTCTCCCGATTCTTCTGGTAGATTTATCTGTTTTTAAGTGAACATCTAAAAACAATCAAAACATTTATATGGCTTAAAAGCAAACATTTTGCCTGTCACCATCATGTCTCGTGTCCTAGATAGGATCTTTATGAGAACCTATCTGACTCATCAACACAGAGCTATGAGAATATTTGGTATTTGGTAATGGATTGAATAATATATGCATTCATCATGGGACGGCAGAGACTATGGAGTCGAGGGTCATATTCATTAGGGCTCAACATAGAAAAATATCTTGCAACGGAAACAGAAAATGTACATTTCTTATTGGACAACTCCAGGTAGTCCCTCCCTGTTTCATTTTGTTTTCTTCCGCTTGTAGCCTAATGAATACAACCAGGGTACTTGTTTCCCTCTCTGCAGGGCGGTTAATCTCACTGATTTATTATTATTGCAGCAGCAAAAAAGGAACGTAGTCACAATGTCATGTAAGGTTAGGATATTGTTGCCTGAGTTAAAGCAGCCAACGATTCACTGGGTGAGGAAGCCAGTGTTGCAGTGCTGTGCTGTGTTCTGGTGCCCTCTGTTGCATGATGGACCACACTACACCCAACAATCTGACCCCTCCAAGATTATTCATACTGTGTTTGTGTGTGCCAGTCAAGATGTTTGTTCGTATAGACTGGGTTGATGTTTGATACCATGTTAATTTTAAAGAAGGATTTAGTAGATTCTGGAGTTCTAACACTTTGGGACAAAAAAAAATCTAATTCTGAACTGGTTTATGGCTGATGGTCCTTCATTATTTGTATTTATTTATTTTATTTAACCTTTATTAAAGTAGGCAAGTCAGTAAAGAACAAATTCTTATTTACAATGAATGCCTGGCAAAAGGCCTCCTGCGGGGACGGGGGCTGGGATTAAAAAGAAAAATAAATAAAATATAAATATAGGACAAAACACACATCATGACAAGAGAGACAACTCAACACTACATAAAGAGAGACCTAAAGACAACAACAGAGCATGGCGGTAACACATGACAACACAGCATGGTAGCAACACAACATGGTAGCAGCACAAAACAGGGTACAAACATTATTGGGCAAAGACAACAGCACAAAGGGCAAGAAGGTAGAGACAACAATACATCATGTAAAGCAGCCAGAACTGTCAGTAAGAGTGTCCATGATTGAGTCTTTGAATGAAGAGATTGAGATGAAACTGGTAGTTGATAGTTGACACAATAGATAACAGATAGTTAGTTACCTGACATACTTCAAAAGTAAACGTTTAAAGAATCAAATACAATATGATCTCTATGATGGGTTTTCACACGTACTCAAGTATTCCCTCTGCACTCTCCGTGATTCCCCCCTGTGTTCCCCTCCCCTGGTGCCCCACCTCTGCGGGCCCCCCTAGCATGAACACCCGTGGCTGGTTCAGGAGGAATCCTCTCCACCCTGCACCGCGGACCAGTTACGACATGCGGGAGCGCGTCTGCATCGGCAGCATGACAGCCGTGGAAACAGCCGTGTACCGGAAGGTGCCCACCGACGAGGCTGAGGCTCAGATGTTGGCTAGCTCCGACCTGGACGACATGAAGAGTAAGACACACACATACACACCAGAGAGAACGGACCGTTCCCAAATCAACCCCTCTAGCCCACCCTCCTGCTGTTGAGCAACCCTCCTGCGGCCCTAATCTACCACACCTGATTCTACTAATCAGCTGCTTATCGGGACTTTAGTTGAATCGGGTGTATTTATGTAGGGCTGGAGCAAAAGCCTGCATACCCAGCTGCTGGAGGAGGGTTGACCACCCCTGCCTGGTGTAGCCCCTTTTTCCTGAACAAGGGCATACCATTTCTAATGAAAGTAGAGTGTAAAGGTAGTGTAATTTAATACTAAGTAGCGTTGGTTGCAGGTTTAAATAAAAAATGCATACCTTGAGACTTAGTAAATATATTTTAACCAAACTTTCGGGTTCCTCATTTGGTGCCTCTTGATGGACAGACCCAGTCATCATCCTTTATGCCTGACAAAGGCAGGTTGCTCCAATTGGATGCAATGCTCCAGTTGCCTTCCCAGCTGTTCTGCTGTGGGACAGTTTGAGGGTGACAGTTTGAAGCAGGTCTGAGTACTGGGATAAAATATAAAATATAAATCACTTACACCCCAAGATTGATGTACTGCAATAATGCCAGTGTGGCAATATGTTTAATGATACTGTACTGTATTACCATAGTTCATATTCGTGAACGTAACAAGTGGAGGGAAAATCTGCTAGTTTAGGGCACCCTCTATTGACGTAACAATTTAGGACATATCTGTCCGATGTATATGTCCTTATGTGAGAGTGTAATACATGGTGTTGCTATGTTTTAGTACTAGGATATACTGTGATTTGATAGGGTGGATATGTGAATACTGTGATTTGATAGGGTGGATATGTGCATACTGTGATTTGATAGGGTGGATATGTGCATACTGTGATTTGATAGGGTGGATTTGTGAATACTGTGATTTGATAGGGTGAATATGTGAATACTGGGATTTGATAGGGTGGATATGTGTACACTGGGATTTGATAGGGTGGATATGTGAATACTGGGATTTGATAGGGTGGATATGTGAATACTGGGATTTGATAGGGTGGATATGTGCATACTGTGATTTGATAGGGTGGATATGTGTATACTGGGATTTGATAGGGTGGATATGTGAATACTCGGATTTGATAGGGTGGATATGTGTATACTGGGATTTAATAGGGTGGATATGTGAATACTCGGATTTGATAGGGTGGATATGTGAATACTCGGATTTGATAGGGTGGATATGTGTATACTGGGATTTGATAGGGTGGATATGTGTATACTGGGATTTGATAGGGTGGATATGTGAATACTGTGATTTGATAGGGTGGATATGTGTACACTGGGATTTGATAGGGTGGATATGTGTATACTATAATCTCCACCCGGCACAGCCAGAAGAGGACTAGCCACCTCTCATAGCCTCGTTCCTCTCTAGGTTTCTTCCTAGGTTTTGGCCTTTTCTAGTGAGTTTTTCCTAGCCAACGTGCTTTAACACCTGCATTGCTTGCTGTTTGGGGTTTTAGGCTGGGTTTCTGTACAGCACTTTGAGATATCAGCTGATGTACGAAGGGCTATATACAGTGCCTTGCGAAAGTATTCGGCCCCCTTGAACTTTGCGACCTTTTTCCACATTTCAGGCTTCAAACATAAAGATATAAAACTGTATTTTTTTGTGAAGAATCAACAACAAGTGGGACACAATCATGAAGTGGAACGACATTTATTGGATATTTCAAACTTTTTTAACAAATCAAAAACTGAAAAATTGGGCGTGCAAAATTATTCAGCCCCTTTACTTTCAGTGCAGCAAACTCTCTCCAGAAGTTCATTGAGGATCTCTGAATGATCCAATGTTGACCTAAATGACTAATGATGATAAATACAATCCACCTGTGTGTAATCAAGTCTCCGTATAAATGCACCTGCACTGTGATAGTCTCAGAGGTCCGTTAAAAGCGCAGAGAGCATCATGAAGAACAAGGAACACACCAGGCAGGTCCGAGATACTGTTGTGAAGAAATTTAAAGCCGGATTTGGATACAAAAAGATTTCCCAAGCTTTAAACATCCCAAGGAGCACTGTGCAAGCGATAATATTGAAATGGAAGGAGTATCAGACCACTGCAAATCTACCAAGACCTGGCAGTCCCTCTAAACTTTCAGCTCATACAAGGAGAAGACTGATCAGAGATGCAGCCAAGAGGCCCATGATCACTCTGGTGAACTGCAGAGATCTACAGCTGAGGTGGGAGACTCTGTCCATAGGACAACAATCAGTCGTATATTGCACAAATCTGGCCTTTATGGAAGAGTGGCAAGAAGAAAGCCATTTCTTAAAGATATCCATAAAAAGTGTCGTTTAAAGTTTGCCACAAGCCACCTGGGAGACACACCAAACATGTGGAAGAAGGTGCTCTGGTCAGATGAAACCAAAATTGAACTTTTTGGCAACAATGCAAAACGTTATGTTTGGCGTAAAAGCAACACAGCTGAACACACCATCCCCACTGTCAAACATGGTGATGGCAGCATCATGGTTTGGGCCTGCTTTTCTTCAGCAGGGACAGGGAAGATGGTTCAAATTGATGGGAAGATGGATGGAGCCAAATACAGGACCATTCTGTAAGAAAACCTGATGGAGTCTGCAAAAGACCTGAGACTGGGACGGAGATTTGTCTTCCAACAAGACAATGATCCAAAACATAAAGCAAAATCTACAATGGAATGGTTCAAAAATAAACATATCCAGGTGTTAGAATGGCCAAGTCAAAGTCCAGACCTGAATCCAATCGAGAATCTGTGGAAAGAACTGAAAACTGCTGTTCACAAATGCTCTCCATCCAACCTCACTGAGCTCGAGCTGTTTTGCAAGGAGGAATGGGAAAAATGTCAGTCTCTCGATGTGCAAAACTGATAGAGACATACCCCAAGCGACTTACAGCTGTAATCGCAGCAAAAGGTGGCGCTACAAAGTATTAGCTTAAGGGGACTGAATAATTTTGCACGCCCAATTTTTCAGTTTTTGATTTGTTAAAAAAGTTTGAAATATCCAATAAATGTCGTTCCACTTCATGATTGTGTCCCACTTGTTGTTGATTCTTCACAAAAAAATACAGTTTTATATCTTTATGTTTGAAGCCTGAAATGTGGCAAAAGGTCGCAAAGTTCAAGGGGGCCGAATACTTTCGCAAGGCACTGTAAATAAATTTGATTTAATATACTGTGATTTGATAGGGTGGGTATGTGTATACTGGGATTTGATAGGGTGGATATGTGAATACTGGGATTTGATAGGGTGGATATGTGAATCAAAAGGGACAGAAATAAGACAGCGAAAGGAATGTGTGATTGTTGAGAACATTTGCTATGTGTGAATGACAGTGCGGGTGCGTATGGCCTCCCGAGTGACGCAGCGGTCTCACTACAGACCCGGGTTCGATCCCAGGCTGTGTCACAACTGGCCGTGACCGGGAGTCCGACAGGGCAGCACACAATTGGCCCAGTGTCGTCTTATAGCGCGCTGGCTGACTGCGGTCGTCAGTCGAACGGTTTTTCCTCCGACACATTGGTGCGGCTGACTTCTGGGTTAAGCGGGCGGGTGTTAAAAAGCGCGGTTATGGCGGGTCAAGTTTCTGGGGACGCATGACCGACCTTCACCTTTCCCGAGCCCTTTGGGGAGTTGCAGAGATGAGACAAGATCGTATTTGGATATCACAAAATTGGGGAGAAAAGGGGGGTACATTTTTTTTCAAGAATGTGTGTGTCACGCCCTGACCTTAGAGATCCTTTATTCTCTATTTTGGGTTAGGTCGGGGTGTGACTAGGGTGGGCATTCTAGTTTTGTTATTTCTATGTTGGCCTGGTATGGTTCCCAATCAGAGTCTATCGTTGTCTCTGATTGGGGATCATATTTAGGCAGCCTTTTCCCACCTGTTTGTTGTGGGATCTTGTGTAGTGTTTGTGAACACTGCATTTACTTCACGTTTCGTTTGTTCTGTTTGTTTTTGGTGAGTTTCATTTATTAAAACATGTGGAACTCTACGCACGCTGCGCCTTGGTCCATTTATTCCAACGATCGTGACAGAAGTTCCCACCACCCATGGACCAAGCAGCGTGCCCAGTAGGAGCAGGGATCCTGGGCCTGGGAGGAAAGCCAGGAGTGGAGGACATCCTGTACGTGGGACGAGATTATGGCAGGAGACAGAAGCCTGCCATGGAAGCATGCAGAGGCAGCGAAGAAGCAACAACAACCACACGGCCACGAAGGAAGCCCGAGAGGCAGCCTCAAAAATGTTTTGGAGGGGGCACACGGGGTGGTTGGCGGAGCCAAGGTGGGAACCAGAACCATCTCCCTGTACTCACCGTGTGGAGTTGGTCACCGTTCAGGTGCCATGTTTTCCGGTTCTACGCACAGTGTCTCCAGTGCGCCTCCACAGCCCGGTGCGTTCTGTGCCAGCTCCCCGCACTTGTCGTGCTAAAGTGAGTATCTGTCCAGGACGGGTTGTGCCGGCTCAGCGCTCCTGGTCTCCAGTACCTTTCCAGGGTCCAGTACATCCTGCGCCGGCTCTACGCACTGTGTCCCCAGTGTGCCTTCACAGCCCAGTGTGTCCTGTGCCAGCTCCCCACACTTGCCATGCGAAGGTGGTCAATTGTCCAGGACGCATTGTGCCAGCTCTACGCTCCAGACCTCCAGTGCGCCTCCACGGCCCAGTACATCCTGTGCCAGCTCCACGCACCAGGTCTCCAGTGACTGTTCCCAGCCCCGAACCTCCAGCGATGGTTCACATTCCGGAACCTCCAGCAACGTTTTGCAGTCCGGAGCCTCCAGTGATGATCCATGGCCCGAAGCCTCCAGTGATGATCCATGGCCCGGCGCCTCCAGTGATGATCCATGACCTGGAGCCTCCAGTGATGATCCATGGCCCGGAGCCTCCAGAGACGATCCATGGCCCGGAGCCTCCAGAGACGATCCAAGGTCCGGAGCCTCCAGCGACGGTTCCCACGGTCCGGAGTCCTCGACGACGATCCACGGTCCGGAGTCCTCGACGACGATCCACGGTCCGGAGTCCTCGACGACGATCCACGGTCCGGAGTCCTCGGCGACGATCCACGGTCCGGAGCCTCCGAAGCTGGCGGATCCGCGAGCGGAGCGGAGTCTACGTCCCGCACCGGAGCCGCCACCGAAGCTAGATGTCCACCCGGACCCTCCCCTATAGAGTCAGGTTTTGCGGTCGGAGTCCGCACCTTTGGGGGGGGGTACTGTCATTCCCTGACCTTAGGGGGAATGCTTGTCTACTGGCCTGTAGGAGTGGTGGTATGTATGATATTAGGCCCTTGGGAAGGGAATGCTACAGTATATGAGTGTGGAAATCAGGAAGCTGATACGCTTGTTGTTGTTTACTGTTCCTCACACAGATGAATGTCAGGAGGCTTGTGCTTGTTTGCCGGACTGTGCAAGTGTCATTGTTTGGGGGTGAGAGTTTTGTTTAGGACCTGTTTGTGTAGGTCTGGGGAACACATGGCAGGAAACTGGCCTGTCACAAGAGAGCAATCGAGAGAGAAATTTCCAAAGAGAGAGACAAATAGAGCAAGAGATACAGACCAGAGAGAGAGAGAGGCAGGAACCTGGACTTTGTCATCCTACAAGAAACATGGTAAAGAGGAGATGGACCCACTGGTTGCCCTCTAGGTTACAGAGAGCTGGTAGTCCCATCCACCAAATTAACAGCTGTGAAACAGGGAAGAGACTCAGGGGGTATGCTAATTTGGTATAGAGCAGACCTAACTCACTCCATTACGTTTTACATTTTACATTTGGCTAGAAATTCAAAAGGAAATTATCGAAACAGAGAAATGTTCTCATGTGTACTACCTACATCCCCCCCACTAGAATCCCAATATTTGAATGAAGACAGTTTCTCCATCCTGGAGGGGGAAATCGATAATTTCCAGGACCAGGGACATGTACTAGTCTGCAGCGACCTAAATGCCAGAAATGGACAAGAACCTGACACCCTGAACACACAGGGTGACAAACACCTGCCTGGAGGTGACAGCATTCTCTCCCCCATATGCCCCCCCCACCCCCCTAGACACAAAATGGCTCACAACTCCTGCAGCACTGTCGCACGCTGGGTATGTACATAGTCAATGGCAGGCTTCGAGGGAACTCCTACGGTTGGTACACGTATAGCTCATCTCTTGGCAGTAGTACTGTATACTACTTTATCACTGACCTCAACCCAGAGTCTCTCAGAGTGTTCACGGTCAGCCCACAGGACACCCTTATCAGATCACAGCAAAATCACAGTCTACTTGAACAGAGCAATACAGAGCAATACTCAGTCATGATGCATCAAAGCCAAAGGAACTGCATAATATAGATGGATAGAAAATAGTGTAAAAGCCAATTAGGCAACAACAAATTCAATCCCTTTTAGACAACGTAATAAATCATCTCAATGTAATTGAAGATTCTATACAATCTAACCACTTTGGGAAAATTTGAACAAACTTAACAAACAACAACACAGAGTTCTCTATCCAAAATGGAGATTAAACCACTTCTCCAATATTTTTGTCCCTATAACAAAGAACAAACCGCAAAAACATATACATGATCAAATACAAATCTAGAATCAACTATTAAAGACTACCAAAACCCTCTGGATTCTCCAATTACATTGAATAAACTGCATGACAAAATACCAACCCTCCAAACCAAAAAGCTTTGGATATCCTCAGTAAAATGATAAAATATACAGACTACAAATTCCAATTGGCTATACTTAAACTCTGTAACATCATCCTCAGCTCTGGCATCTTCCCCAATATTTGGAACCAAGGACAGATCACCCCAATGTTACTCTAATAACTACCGGGGGATATGCGTCAACAGAAAACTTGGGAAAATCCTCTGCATTATCATTAACAACAGACTCGTTCGTACATTTCCTCAGTGAAAACAATATACTGAGCAAATGTGAAATTGGCTTTTTACCAAATTACCGTACGACAGACCACTCTGCACACCCTAAGTGACAAACAAACAAGCCAAAACAAAGACAAAGTCTTCTCATGCTTTGTTGATTTAAAAAAAGCTTTTGACTCAATTTGGCATGAGAGTCTGTTATACAAATGAATGGAAAGTGGTTTTGGGGGAAAAACATACAACATTATAAAATCCATGTACACATACAAGAAGTGTGCAGTTAAAACAGGGCTGTGGAGTGCAGCTTGAGCCCCACCCTTTTTATTTAACTAGGCAAGTCAGTTAAGAACAAATTCTTATTTTCAATGACTGCCTAGGAACAGTGGGTTAACTGCCTGATCAGGGGCAGAACGACAGATTTGTACCTTGTCAGCTTGGGGATTTGTACCTTGTCAGCTTGGGGATTTGTACCTTGTCAGCTTGGGGATTTGAACTTGCAAACTTCACAGTTGCTAGTCCAATGCTCTAACCACTAGGCTACCCTGCCGCCCCACCCTCTTCAGCATACTGTATATCAACAAATTGGCAAGGGCACTAGAACAGTCTGCAGCACCCGGCCTCACCCTACTAGAATGTAAAGTCAAATGTCTACTGTTTGCTGATGATCTAGTGCTTTTGTCCCCAACCAAGTAGGGCTTATAGCAGCACCTAGATCTTCTGCACAGATTCTGTCAAACCTGGGCCCTGACACTAAATCTCAGTAAGTCAAAAATAATGGTGTTCCAAAAAATATCCAGTTGCCAGGACCACAAATACAAATTCCATCTAGACACCATTGTCCTAGAGGACACAAAAAACTATACATACCTCGACCTAAACATCAGCGCCACAGGTAACTTCCACAAAGCTGTGAATGATCTGAAAGACAAGGCAAGAAGGGCTTTCTACGCCATCAAAAGGAACATAAAATTCAACATACCAATTAGGATTTGGCTAAAAATACTTGAATCAGTTATAGAACCCATTGCCCTTGATGGTTGGGAGGTCTGGATTCCGCTGACCAACCAAGAATTCACAAAATGGGACAAACACCAAATTGAGACGCTACATGCAGAATTCCGCAAAAATATCCTCAGTTTTCAATGTAAAACACCAAATAATGCATGCAGAGCAGAATTAGGCCGATACCCGCTAATTATCAAAATCCAGAAATGAGACGTTAAATTCTACAACCACCTAAAAGGAAGCGATTCCCAAACCTTCCACATACAGAGATATTAACCTGAAGAAGAGTCCCCTAAACAAGCTGGTCCTGGGGCTCTGTTCACAAACACAAACAGACCCCACAGAGCACCAGGACAGCAACACAATTAGCCCCAACCAAATCATGAGAAAACAAAAAGATAATTACTTGACACATTGGAAAGAATTAACAAAAACATTTGCAAACTATAATATTTGACCCTTAACAGAGAGTACCCAGTGGCAGAATACCTGACCACTTTGACTGAGAGAGAAACAGACCGGAGAGAGAGAGGGATGCAGAGCAGAGAGAGAGAGAGAGAGGGATGCAGAGCAGAGAGAGAGAGAGAGAGGGATGCAGAGCAGAGAGAGAGAGAGAGAGAGAGAGAGAGAGAGAGAGAGAGAGAGAGAGAGAGAGAGAGAGAGAGAGAGAGAGAGAGAGAGAGAGAGAGAGAGAGAGAGAGAGAGAGAGAGAGAGAGAGAGAGAGAGAGAGAGAGAGAGAGAGAGAGAGAGAGAGAGAGAGAGAGAGAGAGAGAGAGAGAGAGAGAGAGAGAGAGAGAGAGAGAGAGAGAGAGAGAGAGAGAGAGATACAGATCGGAGAGGGAGAGGGATACAGATCGGAGAGGGAGAGAGATACAGATCAGAGAGGGAGAGGGAGAGGGAGAGAGATACAGATCAGAGAGGGAGAGGGAGAGGGAGAGAGATACAGATCAGAGAGGGAGAGGGAGAGAGATACAGATCAGAGAGGGAGAGGGAGAGGGAGAGAGATACAGATCAGAGAGGGAGAGGGAGAGGGATACAGATCAGAGAGGGAGAGGGATACAGATCAGAGAGGGAGAGGGAGAGGGAGAGAGATACAGATCAGAGAGGGAGAGGGAGAGGGAGAGAGATACAGATCAGAGAGGGAGAGGGAGAGGGAGAGAGATACAGATCAGAGAGGGAGAGGGAGAGGGAGAGAGATACAGATCAGAGAGGGAGAGGGAGAGGGAGAGAGATACAGATCAGAGAGGGAGAGGGAGAGGGAGAGGGATACAGATCAGAGAGGGAGAGGGAGAGAGATACAGATCAGAGAGGGAGAGGGAGAGAGATACAGATCAGAGAGGGAGAGGGAGAGAGATACAGATCAGAGAGGGAGAGGGAGAGGGAGAGAGATACAGATCAGAGAGGGAGAGAGAGAAACAGACAAGAGAGAGAGCGAGAGAGAGGTAAACATACAGATCAGAGAGAGAGAAACATACAGATCAGAGAGAGAGAGACATACAGATCAGAGAGAGAGAGAGAGAAACAGACAGAGAGAGAGAAACATACAAATCAGAGTGAGAGAGAGAAACAGACCAGAGAGGGAGAGAGAGAGAGAGACATACAGATCAGAGAGAGCGAGAGAAACAGAACAGAGGGAGAGAGAGAGGGATGCAGAGCAGAGAGAGAAAATACTTGAATCAGTATCATGTTTATTGTATTTTTATTGTTTATTTCTTTGTTTTTTTCATTTTTATTTATTATCTATTTCACTTGCTCTGACAATGTAAATGTTCCCATGCCAGTAAAGCCCTTTGAATTGAAATTGAATTGAGAGCGAGAAAATGAGAAAGAAAGAGGGAGAATATATTTGATTGCATTCTCCAGGCCATCAACACCTTTTGAATGTATTTTAATTGGGAGAAAGAGAGGGAGAGAGGATGGACCATTTTGGCAAATAGATGGGCAGCACTCTCTGGTCTATCCCATGATCCTGCGGCAATAATTAACACGAGATCAGTGGTCGATTCTCCTTGACAGCGACCCTGCCCCAGGCTCTTCCTGCTTTTATCCACCCAGCATGGGAATCATTGACCGGCCGCTCAGACTAGATTAAAATAGAACCAGAAACAGACAAGCTATCAGATGGGACAGACAGAAAGATTTCAGGCTATACCGCATATATCCATTAGCTCATGTATTTTCCACCTCTTCCACTTCGATGAGTACATATTGTAATTCAGTCACAGCACACAGAAGTGTATTTATCATGCAGGATGATAGTATAATGTGGTACTGTTTGATGGTTTGATGTTTCGTGATGGTTAACTGACATTATGTAAGCCATAGAATAGATTTTTTTTAACAGGACATAACTTTCATTAATTACTATTCCAAACAAATTTAACTTCTCCGCGTGACCATTGACTTGTTTGACTTGTTCAGCAGAGTCTTGTCACAGTAAAACGTCCAGTATAGTACTGCAGTTTAATCTAGATGCAGCAGTCATGACAACCGTTTCAAATGTTGACAGAGGTTTGCCCTGTCTTGCCCGAGGCACTGTGAGTTCCATTGCCCCACTGAGAGTGTACTTGTTCATTCACTGTGAGTAACATGGCTGATGTGGGCTACCAATGGCTGATGTTGGCTACCAGCGACCATGCTTGACACAATGCTGTGGAGCAGGCTTGCATTGAAGCATAATCAACATGTGCTTATGTTCAGAATGCCTCTAAGCAAGTGAAACGCGCACACACACATACACATTCGCACACACACACACACACACACTGTAAACACAGGTTTGAGGAAAGGTCAGCGTTCAACTCAGGTACCCTTTGCGGGCGAAGGATGACAGGACATTAGAAGTAATCATCGTTTCCATGGAGACAGTGCTGGAGACAGGCTCTTGCTCCTAACCAGAGTTCCATTCTGTACAGATGCAGTATGACTACAGTTTTTCTGTCTCTGTGTCTGTGATAGGGTATAATGCATTTTTCAGTTGTTTGGATGTTTTCTGAGAGAGGAAGAGAGCTTTCACTTCCATGTTTTTTTCTTGAGCCTCTGATTTAGCCTTGACTGTGCTCCTGCTGCCTGCCCTGGCTGTGACAGGGTGCCATGGAAACCAAAACTGGGGTGCGTCACCCCACCCGCATGCCCCGCCTCATCCCAGCATCTATCCCAGGATCAATGGATGGCCCACACCACGGAAACTGGTGAATTAGCCCAATAGATTAGAGGAAGGTCTGAAAACAAGTGCTGCAGTTTGTATCAATACTTATTTTTGGAATGACAGCTTGAGCCAGTCTGCTGCTGAATCGTGCCCAGCCGAAATCTACTAGAGAAACCACTACTACCTCTGTCTATGCCACTGAGAGGACAGCAGCAGTGTGACATTTCTCTTCCACCTTTGTGTTTGATTGGGACGCTAAGAAGAAGATAAATATCTGCTTTTAGTAGTCTTTTTTTGTCAGCTTTTTAAAAAATCCCAAACCGTTATCTAGAGTGGACTTCCAGTGACAGCAGATACTTCATACGAGGACCTATTTATAGTAGTCTGCAGATTGGATGTAGCCTTTTGGTAACCAGCAGCCACTACTTCAGCTTGGCTTGTGCTGGAGCTTCTGTTCCTGACGAATATCAACCCCATCAAAACACAGAACCGCTCTCTGGTTCCGTGAGGCTCAGGCTTGGCTAACAGCTAACACCAACAAACGGTGAGGAGCTGCAGGTGAGAGAACGTCAGAACCCTGGATGAGCAGGGCGCCCACCCGGAGTGGGGTGGGGAAGAGGCACCGCAGACACCGTCACAGACCCAGGAGATGACAGACCCCATGGGGCAGGAGAACCAGGGACCACCAGCCCACTGTCCAGAGGTGGTGGTGGTGGGGGAAAAACACCCAAAAACCAAGACGACCACCAACATTCACACACCAGGGACCTTGGGCACCCCACACCAGCGCCCCTCTGTGAACCACCGGCACAACGAGGGAGCAGAGGTTGTGCACCGCGCCTCTCAGTTCAACATGGAGGGCTTGGAGGACTTTGAGGAGTTTGTGTTGAATTTTGACGATTATGACCTGCTTGAATCCATCCATGACCACCTGGGGTCCCCTGAGGACGCAGTCCCCCTGGAGCCCGACCATGACCAGCTGGGATCCCCTGAGAACCCAGAACCCTTGGGACCCATCAGTAAGTACCAGCCCCCCCCCCCCCCCCCCCCCCCCCCCCCATGTGGCCATGGAAGAATGGGAAACTTAGCATTACGTTGATCTTCATTTAGGCTAGGGTAACTGTATAAGGAAATGACAATCATACATACATTATGTTGCTGCTAGTTCCTCTGCTAGTTCCTCTGCTAGTTACTCTGCTAGTTACTCTGGCAGAGTTCTATAAAATGTGACTGTATGATTTAATCACGAATGAGGAGTCAGTGTGTGATAACCTTTTTTGTTTGGTATACTGTTTCCAGAATAGGTTCTTATTTATCAATATTAGAACGTTTTATTCTCAGATGCATGGGTCTCATTCAAGTATGTCTGATGTAAAGTGTAACTGTTGATATATCTAGTTACTATTTGCTTAATTGTTTTGTTTTTTCATTGACATACACTGGATTTTTGGAAACACATTATTGCAGCATTTCCCAAACTCTGTCCTCGGTACACCAAGGGTTACACGTTTAGTCGTGTGTCCCCCCCCCCCAACACTACACAGCTGATTCAAATGATCAAAGCTTGATGATTAGGTGATTCTTTTTAATCAGCTGTGTAGTGCTCGGGCAGAATGTGCAGCCCTTGGGATCCCGATAACCACTTTGGGGAAACCCTGTATTATTGGTACACTTAATTGTTTCCCTTGGCTATAAACACTGTATCTCTGTTTACAGACGTGCGTCATCATTCCCATTCACTAATGTACTTCAGAGCAACTCCAGCATTCCAGTAATATTACATAGCTGTTTCCGTACTAACGAGTGTGAGTCTGACGTGATGGAATAGCACTCTGCCCTTTTGGTGGAAAGCCCTGACATTGGCGATTGATTGGGGAGAATTCAGAGTTGTTTTCATTGATTTGAATGTAGAAACAAACACAAGCTAATTAATGCCAATGCTTGGTTGGCCTGGCAATGGTGGTGTGGAAATCAAAGCTCTCTCAAGTCCTGGGTCATGGGTGAATTGGCACCCTCTCTACCTCTCACTGTTCCCTGCTAACCTATTGATCGTTTGGCCCTGGGGGGCCTCTCCACTTACTGGACTGGAAAGATATCCCATTGACAAACTGTACGGCTCTTTTTCTGACTACCTTTGGATTGGGACACACTGGTATTCTGCAGTAGTGCAATGAGGGATAGCTAGGTGCTGGTCACGATGGCATTGTAGCAAAGAGGAGGCTGTTGGGAGGAGCTATACGAGGATCGGCTCATTGTAATGGCTGGAATGTAATTCATGTAAAGGTATTAAACACATCAAACATATGGAAACCACATGTTTGACTCCGTTCCAATAATTCCAATTCATGCATTACAATGAGCCCTTCCTCATAGCTCCTCCCACCAGCTTCCTCTGATGTAGCGCTGCTGTACAACGATGGATAGAATGGACATGAAGGACAAGCTCCTAAAGATCTCCTCAGCGAGAGAGACAGAGACAGAAAAAGAGAGAGAGAGAGAGGAGGCGGGGAAACAGGACAGAGAGAGGAGGGGCCGGGGAAACAGGACAGAGAGAGGAGGGGCCGGGGAAACAGGAAAGAGAGAGGGGGGGACAGGACCGGTAGAGAGAGAGAGAGAGGGGGGGCCGGGGAAACAGGACAGAGAGAGGAGGGGGACAGGACCGGTAGAGAGAGAGGAGGGGGGGGCACAGGACAATTTGGCTTGAGGGTCTGCTATACAAATTCATGAAAGCGTTGTTGGGGGAGGGGGGGGAGCATATGACATTATAAAATCTATGTACTCAAACAACAAGTGTGCAGTTAAAATTGGCAATAAACACACAGATGTCTTTCCTCAGGGCCATGAGATGAAACAGGGATGTAGCTTGAGCCCCACCCTCCTCAACATGTATATCAATGAATTGGCAAGGGCTAATTAACTGGAACAGTCTGCAGCCCCCAGCCTCACCCTACTGGAAAGGCCGGGTGTCTAGTGTTTGCAGATTATCTCCTGCTACTGAGGGCCTACAGCATCATCTAGATCTTCTGCATAGATTCTGCACAGACTTGAGCCATGACAGTGAATCTCAGTAACACAAAAATAATGCTGTTCCAAAAAAATCTAGACACAGTTGCCCTACAGCACACAAGAATTAAACCTACCTCAGCCTAAACATTGAAACCACACGTAACTTTCTCAAGGTCGTGATCGATCTAAGAAACAAGGCAAGATGGGCGGGCCTTCTATACCATCAAAAGGAACATAAAACTCAACACCCCAATTAAATCCTTGACTATGTACAGACTCGGTCAGAATAGTATTGCTATTGAGAAAGGCTGCTATAGGCATGCCTGGCTCTAGAGAGGACAGGCTATGTGCCCACGGCCACAAAATTAGGTGGAAACTGAGTTTCTTTTTATTATTTGAATTTTTTCTCCCAATTTCGTGGTATCCAATTGGTAGTTCGCCTCTCCCGTACGGAATCGGGAGAGGCAAAGCTCGAGAGCCGTGTGTCCTCCGAAGCACAACCCAGCCAAGCCGCACTGCTTCTTGAGACCATGCCTGCATAACCCGGAAGCCAGCCGCACCAATGTGTCAGAGGAAACACAGTACACCTGGCGACCGTGTCAGCATGCATTGCGCGCGGCCCACCACAGGAGTCGCTAGAGCGCGATGGGACAAGAACATCCCTGCCAGCCAAACCCTCCCCTAACCCGGACTTCGCTGGGCCAATTGTGCGCCGCTCCATGGGTCTCCCAGTTACCGCCGGCTGCGACAGAGCCTGGACTCAAACCCAGAATCTCTAGTGGCACAGTTAACACCGGGATTGAGCTACATTTCTTAACCTCTTGCCAAATGTATGACCACATTAGAGAGACACATTTCCCACAGTTCACACAGACCCACAAATCATTTGAAAACAAATCAAACATTCCTAAACTCCCGTGTCTGTTGTAAATACCGCAGTGTGCCGTCACAGCAGCACGATGTGTGGCCCGTTGCCATGACAAAAGAGCAACCAGAGGAGCACAAACAACATTGTTAATACAACCTACATTCTGTTTATTTATGGTCCCTTTCATACTTCAACTACTTGCACATTGTCACAACGCTGTACATTAGACAATTATATAACATTTGAAATGTCTATATTATTTAAAAACTTTTGTGAGTGTGATGTTTACTGATCATTTTTTATTGTTTATTTCCCTTCTTGTTTGTCTATTCCATTTGCTTTGGTATTGTAAACATATTTTTCCCATGCCAATAAATCCCTTTTGAATTGAATTATGCAAGAGGGAGAGAGACAGAGGATGTATAATCTAATTGCTGGCTCTGTATAGATGAGCCATACTGTTTATACGTTACACCTTCCATAGGGTACGTATAGGGGTTACCTTAGGGACACAACCAGCCCCAGGGATTTTTATTTATTTAAGTAGGCAAGTCAGTTACAAACAAATTCTTGTTTATAAGGACAGGCTACTCCTTCCTCTGTCAGAGAATTGAACCCCAGTCTCCCACGTGACACACAGGGACACACAACACTATACTAAAGAGGAGAAGGTGATGATGATGATGAGTTGATGATTGATTAATATCTACATTTTCCCAATTGGAAAAGTCACAAAGTCACTCTGTCATCAGGAATTGACGATATGCTACATGTATAAACCACATCATACGCATTTGTGCAATACTTCTACACTGTTGATGAAAGGCAATAGAGGGGCTACAACGAGACCTGTGGTAGAATACAGAATGAATGAACATGACTTCCTCACTAAGGGGCGATAGAAGATTCACAGGAGAAGAGACCAGCTATATGGGGTGCTACGTTGGAGAGACTATGCCAAGGAAGTGGGGTGTCCATTTCCACTACTGTGTTAATCTGAATCAAAGCTGTTCCATTCAGACTGGTAATTGTAGAATCGAAGGGGCAGACGGGGAAAAGTGGCGTTCTCAAGGGCATATTCAGTGGAACAAAGAGGGTATGGGAAGGACCGAGCGAGAGAAGTGCTTTTATAGAGGGTATGGGAAGGACCGAGTGAAAGAAGTGCTTTTATAGAGGGTTTAGAAGGTCAGAGAGACCAGATTGAGCCTACAGACAGGACAATAGGGACTACTGAAGGACACAGAGACCAGATTGAGCCTGCAGACAGGACAATAGGGACTACTGAAGGACACAGAGACCAGATTGAGCCTGCAGACAGGACAATATAAACTCCTGAAGGACACAGAGACCAGATTGAGCCTGCAGACAGGACAATAGGGACTACTGAAGGACACAGAGACCAGATTGAGCCTACAGACAGGACAATAGGGACTACTGAAGGACACAGTGACCAGATTGAGCCTACAGACAGGACAATAGGGACTACTGAAGGACACAGAGACCAGATTGAGCCTGCAGACAGGACAATAGGGACTACTGAAGGACACAGAGACCAGATTGAGCCTGCAGACAGGACAATAGAAACTCCTGAAGGACACAGAGACCAGATTGAGCCTGCAGACAGGACAATAGGGACTACTGAAGGACACAGTGACCAGATTGAGCCTACAGACAGGACAATAGGGACTACTGAAGGACACAGTGACCAGATTGAGCCTACAGACAGGACAATAGGGACTACTGAAGGACACAGTGACCAGATTGAGCCTGCAGACAGGACAATAGGGACTACTGAACGACACAGAGACCAGATTGAGCCTACAGACAGGACAATAGGGACTACTGAAGGACACAGTGACCAGATTGAGTCTACAGACAGGACAATAGGGACTACTGAAGGACACAGAGACCAGATTGAGCCTGCAGACAGGACAATAGAATCTCCTGAAGGACACAGAGACCAGATTGAGCCTGCAGACAGGACAATAAGGACTACTGAAGGACACAGTGACCAGATTGAGCCTGCAGACAGGACAATAGAATCTCCTGAAGGACACAGAGACCAGATTGAGCCTGCAGACAGGACAATAGGGACTCCTGAAGGACACATAGACCAGATTGAGCCTGCAGACAGGACAATAGGGACTACTGAAGGACACAGAGACCAGATTGAGCCTGCAGACAGGACAATAGGGACTACTGAAGGACACAGAGACCAGATTGAGCCTGCAGACAGGACAATAGGGACTACTGAAGGACACAGAGACCAGATTGAGCCTGCAGACAGGACAATAGAATCTCCTGAAGGACACAGAGACCAGATTGAGCCTGCAGACAGGACAATAAGGACTACTGAAGGACACAGTGACCAGATTGAGCCTGCAGACAGGACAATAGAATCTCCTGAAGGACACAGAGACCAGATTGAGCCTGCAGACAGGACAATAGTGACTCCTGAAAGACACAGAGACCAGATTGAGCCTGCAGACAGGACAATAGGGACTACTGAAGGACACAGAGACCAGAATGAGCCTGCAGACAGGACAATAGGGACTACTGAAGGACACAGAGACCAGATTGAGCCTGCAGACAGGACAATAGGGACTACTGAAGGACACAGAGACCAGATTGAGCCTGCAGACAGGACAATAGAAACTCCTGAAGGACACAGAGACCAGATTGAGCCTGCAGACAGGACAATAGGGACTACTGAAGGACACAGTGACCAGATTGAGCCTACAGACAGGACAATAGGGACTACTGAAGGACACAGTGACCAGATTGAGCCTACAGACAGGACAATAGGGACTACTGAAGGACACAGTGACCAGATTGAGCCTGCAGACAGGACAATAGGGACTACTGAACGACACAGAGACCAGATTGAGCCTACAGACAGGACAATAGGGACTACTGAAGGACACAGTGACCAGATTGAGTCTACAGACAGGACAATAGGGACTACTGAAAGACACAGAGACCAGATTGAGCCTGCAGACAGGACAATAGAATCTCCTGAAGGACACAGAGACCAGATTGAGCCTGCAGACAGGACAATAAGGACTACTGAAGGACACAGTGACCAGATTGAGCCTGCAGACAGGACAATAGAATCTCCTGAAGGACACAGAGACCAGATTGAGCCTGCAGACAGGACAATAGGGACTCCTGAAGGACACAGAGACCAGATTGAGCCTGCAGACAGGACAATAGGGACTACTGAAGGACACAGAGACCAGATTGAGCCTGCAGACAGGACAATAGGGACTACTGAAGGACACAGAGACCAGATTGAGCCTGCAGACAGGACAATAGAATCTCCTGAAGGACACAGAGACCAGATTGAGCCTGCAGACAGGACAATAAGGACTACTGAAGGACACAGTGACCAGATTGAGCCTGCAGACAGGACAATAGAATCTCCTGAAGGACACAGAGACCAGATTGAGCCTGCAGACAGGACAATAGTGACTCCTGAAAGACACAGAGACCAGATTGAGCCTGCAGACAGGACAATAGGGACTACTGAAGGACACAGAGACCAGAATGAGCCTGCAGACAGGACAATAGGGACTACTGAAGGACACAGAGACCAGATTGAGCCTGTAGACAGGACAATAGGGACTACTGAAGGACACAGAGACCAGACTGAGCCTACAGACAGGACAATAGAAACTCCTGAAGGACACAGAGACCAGATTGAGCCTACAGACAGGACAATAGAATCTCCTGAAGGACACAGAGACCAGATTGAGCCTGCAGACAGGACAATAGAATCTCCTGAAGGACACATAGACCAGATTGAGCCTACAGACAGGACGATAGGGACTACTGAAGGACACGGGCGATACATTGAGAAGTTATGATGATGACTTGAATTTACATTGACATGCATATTGTAGAGACATTAACCCACCAGCTATCGGCCTCGTCAAGGACTTCTTGGCGTTCGCCGCTAAATTGTTGGATTGAAAAGCTATACGGAGCTCCCCTGAAGGAAGTGGGTAGTGTAGCGACCTTAACCCAACACATAGTGTCCTTGTCGAGAGGTTTGGATAAGGTATTAGGTTGACAGTCGCAGGCCCTGGGTTCAAGTCCCAGTTGTGGTGACACCCTGAATTTGCTACAATATATTATCCCATTATGAAGTCACAACAATGGCTTCTTATTATGATTAACCGGTGAGACAAGTGTACTGTGAAATGGCATCTGTCAAAAGAATGTGTGTTGTGTTGTTTTCAAGCGAATGCATTTTACGAGCAGCAGAAGAACGTGTACTTAGCTAGCAAAGCTCAGGGCGAGTCCAGCCAAAGGACGTCTCTTCCAGGTCAATACCGACTTCTCCCTGGGAGCACTCCCAGACCTGTCAGCATAGAGCCTTTTTTATTATGAATATATTGTCTGAACAGAACCACACAAAGAAGAATGGAAGGATGGAGGGATGAACTTTGGGTCAGAGGGATGGAGGATGAGAAAGGGAACATTGTTTCTGGCCCTCTCTGTGGTGGGTGTGTCTAGAACACAACACCAAGCAGCTGAGGCCTAGAGGTGGTCTGGTCTTCTCCCCAGATTGTCTGCAAAACCAGCCCTCTGATTGGCAATGCACCTATCATCTACACAAAGCTGTGAGTGAGCTCCCACCCCCATTCCCCAGGGAGATGACACAGCCCACGGTCGAGCATCTGAATACACACAAGGATTCATACACATACACACACACTCACACACCTGGCTAGCCTTTTCCCCCCAAAAGGGGAAAAGAGGGCCTTGTTCCACCCCCTATAGCCTCACCAGGCCCTCTTCCTTGTTCCACCCCCTATAGCCTCACCAGGCCCTCTTCCTTGTTCCACCCCCTATAGCCTCACCAGGCCCTCTTCCTCGTTCCACCCCCTATAGCCTCACCAGGCCCTCTTCCTTGTTCCACCCCCTATAGCCTCACCAGGCCCTCTTCCTTGTTCCACCCCCTATAGCCTCACCAGGCCCTCTTCCTTGTTCCACCCCCTATAGCCTCACCAGGCCCTCTTCCTCGTTCCACCCCCTATAGCCTCACCAGGCCCTCTTCCTTGTTCCACCCCCTATAGCCTCACCAGGCCCTCTTCCTTGTTCCACCCCCTATAGCCTCACCAGGCCATCTTCTTTGTTCCACCCCCTATAGCCTCACCAGGCCCTCTCCCTTGTTCCACCCCCTATAGCCTCACCAGGCCCTCTCCCCCTACATGCTCGCTATGGTCCCTGTCCTGATGAGTAGATAATGCCATTTACGCAAAATTCTATAAAATATAGTTTGTGGCCTGAAGAGCTTTAAAATTTAATAAGGATTTTTTAGCTTCTACAGGTCTGTTGTGGACGAAGAACCACCCAAAATAAGCACCCCTGTGCGTTACCCTAGCTGTGCACAGAACCTCAGTTACCTCATGTACCTGCTGCTTCCCCTTATTTCCATGTTCTCTTTATTTCCAACGGAAACTTTAATGAACATCTAAAATCTGATTTTTCTTATTGTCACAAGACATAGCACCGCCATAGAGAAAGTGCTCAGCCAGTCTTTGGCCCTAGTGCACACAGGTTGTATAACGCATTTGGCACAATGATTGTGCTAAAAAAAGAGAAAGATGGAGACGGTTCTGTTGTGCAGACAAATTAAAACAAATGTCAAATGTGTCCTACGTCAGTTGGACAACCTGAGTGTGTACTATCGTAGGCCTTTGAGTGAACACAGTCAACCTTTTCTGCAGCTGACCTCTGTGTCATTAACAATAGCTTCTGTTGTGGTGCTTTAAGGTCACCGATTCGAGGACAACCCTGGGATGAGGCGTCATCTGGTGAAGAAGTCGTCTCGATGCCAGCTCACTCAGAACAGCAAAAGCTCTCTGCCCCAGTCCAGCCTGAAGAGGAAGAAGAGGGTGGCTGACAAGAAGACCCATGAGGTGAGACATCAGACTAGTTGTTGATTGGTTAATTGATAAATTGATTGATTGGATGTATAAGATAATTAATAACACACAATCTTCCTAGTATTTTTTTTTACTAAAGATTAAGCAGCTCTAAAGCCAGGGGACTTTACAGTAAGGACACGTGTTGCCAGAATCTCCTGTTGGAGTCATGACATAGGTCTAAGCCCTCAGTCATGACATAGGTCTAAGCCCTCAGTCATGACAGGTCTAAGCCCTCAGTCATGACATAGGTCTAAGCCCTCAGTCATGAGCTTAGGATATTTATTTTTAGACTGTATGAGAAGTAGGTGAAGTTATGGATAACTAGTTGTCTGTTTGGTACCTGTAGGTGAAGTTATTGATAACTAAATCAAATGTATTTATAAAGCCATTCTTACATCAGCTGATGTCACAATGTGCTGTACAGAAACCCAGCCTAAAAAATACCAAACAGCAAGCAATGCAGGTGTGGCTAGGAAAAACTCCCTGGAAAAGGCCAGAACCTAGAAAGAAACCTAGCCCCCCCGACACAAACTATTGCAGCATAAATACTGGAAGCTGAGACAGGAGGGGTCGGGAGACACTGTGGCCCTGTCCGATGATACCCCTGGACAGGGCCAAACAGGCAGGATATAACCCCACCCACTTTGCCAAAGCACAGCCCCCACACCACTAGAGGGATATATTCAACCACTAACTTACCATCCTGAGATAAGGCCGAGTATAGCCCACGAAGATCTCCCCCACAGCAAAACCCAAGGGGGGGCGCCAACCCGGACAGGAAGATCACGTCAGTGACTCAACCCACTCAAGTGACGCACCCCTCCTAGGGACGGGATGGAAGAGCACCAGTCAGCCATAGGGTTAGAGGCAGAGAATCCCAATGGAGAGAGGGGAACTGGCCAGGCAGAGACAGCAAGGGTGGTTCGTTGCTCCAGTGCCTTTCCGTTCACCTTCACACTCCTGGGCCAGACGACACTCAATCATAGGACCTACTGAAGTTATGTTGTCTGTTAGTTGTCTGTTTGGTACCGGTTTTTGAAGTCATGGATAACTAGTTGTCTGTTTGGTACCTGTAGGTGAAGTTATGGATAACTAGTTGTCTGTTTGGTACCTGTGGGTGAAGTTATGGATAACTAGTTGTCTGTTTGGTACCTGTAGGTGAAGTTATGGATAACTAGTTGTCTGTGTGATACCTGTAGGTGACGTTATGGATAACTAGTTGTCTGTTTGGTACCTGTAGGTGAAGTTATGGATAACTAGTTGTCTGTGTGATACCTGTAGGTGAAGTTATGGATAACTAGTTGTCTGTGTGGTACCTGTAGGTGAAGTTATGGATAACTAGTTGTCTGTGTAATACCTGCAGGTGAAGTTATGGATAACTAGTTGTCTGTTTGGTACCTGTAGGTGAAGTCATGGATAACTAGTTGTCTGTTTGGTACCTGTAGGTGAAGTTATGGATAACTAGTTGTCTGTGTGATACCTGTAGGTGAAGTTATGGATAACTAGTTGTCTGTTTGGTACCTGTGGGTGAAGTTATGGATAACTAGTTGTCTGTTTGGTACCTGTAGGTGAAGTCATGGATAACTAGTTGTCTGTGTGATACCTGCAGGTGAAGTTATGGATAACTAGTTGTCTGTTTGGTACCTGTAGGTGAAGTTATGGATAACTAGTTGTCTGTTTGGTACCTGTAGGTGAAGTTATGGATAACTAGTTGTCTGTTTGGTACCTGTGGGTGACGTTATGGATAACTAGTTGTCTGTTTGGTACCTGTAGGTGAAGTTATGGATAACTAGTTGTCTGTGTGATACCTGTAGGTGAAGTTATGGATAACTAGTTGTCTGTGTGGTACCTGTAGGTGAAGTTATGGATAACTAGTTGTCTGTGTAATACCTGCAGGTGAAGTTATGGATAACTAGTTGTCTGTTTGGTACCTGTAGGTGAAGTCATGGATAACTAGTTGTCTGTTTGGTACCTGTAGGTGAAGTTATGGATAACTAGTTGTCTGTGTGATACCTGTAGGTGAAGTTATGGATAACTAGTTGTCTGTTTGGTACCTGTGGGTGAAGTTATGGATAACTAGTTGTCTGTTTGGTACCTGTAGGTGAAGTCATGGATAACTAGTTGTCTGTGTGATACCTGCAGGTGAAGTTATGGATAACTAGTTGTCTGTTTGGTACCTGTAGGTGAAGTTATGGATAACTAGTTGTCTGTTTGGTACCGGTTTTTGAAGTTATGGATAACTAGTTGTCTGTGTGGTACCTGTAGGTGAAGTCATGGATAACTAGTTGTCTGTTTGGTACCTGTAGGTGAAGTTATGGATAACTAGTTGTCTGTGTGGTACCTGTAGGTGAAGTAATGGATAACTAGTTGTCTATTTGGTACCTGTAGGTGAAGTCATGGATAACTAGTTGTCTGTGTGGTACCTGTAGGTGAAGTTATGGATAACTAGTTGTCTGTGTGGTACCTGTAGGTGAAGTCATGGATAACTAGTTGTCTGTGTGGTACCTGCAGGTGAAGTTATGGATAACTAGTTGTCTGTTTGGTACCTGTAGGTGAAGTTATGGAAAACTAGTTGTCTGTTTGGTACCGGTTTTTGAAGTTATGGATAACTAGTTGTCTGTTTGGTACCTGTAGGTGAAGTTATGGATAACTAGTTGTCTGTTTGGTACCGGTTTTTGAAGTTATGGATAACTAGTTGTCTGTGTGGTACCTGTAGGTGAAGTCATGGATAACTAGTTGTCTGTTTGGTACCTGTAGGTGAAGTTATGGATAACTAGTTGTCTGTGTGGTACCTGTAGGTGAAGTCATGGATAACTAGTTGTCTGTTTGGTACCTGCAGGTGAAGTTATGGATAACTAGTTGTCTGTTTGGTACCTGTAGGTGAAGTTATGGATAACTAGTTGTCTGTGTGATACCTGTAGGTGAAGTTATGGATAACTAGTTGTCTGTGTGGTACCTGTAGGTGAAGTTATGGATAACTAGTTGTCTGTTTGGTACCTGTAGGTGAAGTTATGGATAACTAGTTGTCTGTTTGGTACCTGTAGGTTAAGTTATGGATAACTAGTTGTATGTGTGGTACCTGTAGGTGAAGTCATGGATAACTAGTTGTCTGTTTGGTACCTGTAGGTGAAGTCATGGATAACTAGTTGTCTGTGTGGTACCTGTAGGTGAAGTTATGGATAACTAGTTGTCTGTGTGGTACCTGTAGGTGAAGTCATGGATTACTAGTTGTCTGTGTGGTACCTGCAGGTGAAGTTATGGATAACTAGTTGTCTGTTTGGTACCGGTTTTTGAAGTTATGGATAACTAGTTGTCTGTTTGGTACCTGTAGGTGAAGTTATGGATAACTAGTTGTCTGTTTGGTACCAGTTTTTGAAGTTATGGATAACTAGTTGTCTGTGTGGTACCTGTAGGTGAAGTCATGGATAACTAGTTGTCTGTGTGGTACCTGTAGGTGAAGTTATGGATAACTAGTTGTCTGTGTGATACCTGTAGGTGAAGTCATGGATAACTAGTTGTCTGTGTGGTACCTGTAGGTGAAGTTATGGATAACTAGTTGTCTGTGTGGTACCTGTAGGTGAAGTCATGGATAACTAGTTGTCTGTTTGGTACCTGTAGGTGAAGTTATGGATAACTAGTTGTCTGTTTGGTACCTGTAGGTGAAGTCATGGATAACTAGTTGTCTGTTTGGTACCGGTTTTTGAAGTTATGGATAACTAGTTGTCTGTTTGGTACCTGTAGGTGAAGTTATGGATAACTAGTTGTCTGTTTGGTACCTGTAGGTGAAGTTATGGATAACTAGTTGTCTGTGTGATACCTGTAGGTGAAGTTATGGATAACTAGTTGTCTGTTTGGTACCTGTAGGTGAAGTTATGGATAACTAGTTGTCTGTTTGGTACCTGTAGGTGAAGTTATGGATAACTAGTTGTCTGTGTGGTACCTGTAGGTGAAGTTATGGATAACTAGTTGTCTGTTTGGTACCTGTAGGTGAAGTTATGGATAACTAGTTGTCTGTTTGGTACCTGTAGGTGAAGTCATGGATAACTAGTTGTCTGTTTGGTACCGGTTTTTGACGTTATGGATAACTAGTTGTCTGTGTGGTACCTGTAGGTGAAGTTATGGATAACTAGTTGTCTGTTTGGTACCTTTAGGTGAAGTTATGGATAACTAGTTGTCTGTGTGGTACCTGTAGGTGAAGTTATGGATAACTAGTTGTCTGTTTGGTACCTGCAGGTGAAGTTATGGATAACTAGTTGTCTGTTTGGTACCTGTAGGTGAAGTCATGGATATCTAGTTGTCTGTTTGGTACCTGTAGGTGAAGTCATGGATAACTAGTTGTCTGTGTGGTACCTGCAGGTGAAGTTATGGATAACTAGTTGTCTGTGTGGTACCTGTAGGTGAAGTTATGGATAACTAGTTGTCTGTTTGGTACCTGTAGGTGAAGTTATGGATAACTAGTTGTCTGTTTGGTACCTGTAGGTGAAGTTTTGGATAACTAGTTGTCTGTTTGGTACCTGTAGGTGAAGTCATGGATAACTAGTTGTCTGTTTGGTACCTGTGGGGGAAGTTATGGATAACTAGTTGTCTGTTTGGTACCTGTAGGTGAAGTTATGGATAACTAGTTGTCTGTGTGGTACCTGTAGGTGAAGTCATGGATAACTAGTTGTCTGTTTGGTACCTGCAGGTGAAGTTATGGATAACTAGTTGTCTGTGTGGTACCTGTAGGTGAAGCCATGGATAACTAGTTGTCTGTGTGATACCTGTAGGTGAAGTTATGGATAACTAGTTGTCTGTGTGGTACCTGTAGGTGACGTTATGGATAACTAGTTGTCTGTGTGGTACCTGTAGGTGAAGTCATGGATAACTAGTTGTCTGTTTGGTACCTGTAGGTGAAGTTATGGATAACTAGTTGTCTGTTTGGTACCTGTAGGTGAAGTCATGGATAACTAGTTGTCTGTTTGGTACCGGTTTTTGAAGTTATGGATAACTAGTTGTCTGTTTGGTACCTGTAGGTGAAGTTATGGATAACTAGTTGTCTGTTTGGTACCTGTAGGTGAAGTTGTGGATAACTAGTTGTCTGTGTGATACCTGTAGGTGAAGTTATGGATAACTAGTTGTCTGTTTGGTACCTGTAGGTGAAGTTATGGATAACTTGTTGTCTGTTTGGTACCTGTGGGTGAAGTTATGGATAACTAGTTGTCTGTTTGGTACCTGTAGGTGAAGTCATGGATAACTAGTTGTCTGTTTGGTACCGGTTTTTGAAGTCATGGATAACTAGTTGTCTGTGTGGTACCTGTAGGTTACGTTATGGATAACTAGTTGTCTGTGTGGTACCTGTAGGTGAAGTCATGGATAACTAGTTGTCTGTTTGGTACCTGTAGGTGAAGTTATGGATAACTAGTTGTCTGTTTGGTACCTGTAGGTGAAGTCATGGATAACTAGTTGTCTGTTTGGTACCTGTAGGTGAAGCTATGGATAACTAGTTGTCTGTTTGGTACCTGTAGGTGAAGTCATGGATAACTAGTTGTCTGTTTGGTACCGGTTTTTGAAGTTATGGATAACTAGTTGTCTGTTTGGTACCTGCAGGTGAAGTCATGGATAACTAGTTGTCTGTTTGGTACCTGTAGGTGAAGTTATGGATAACTAGTTGTCTGTTTGGTACCTGTAGGTGAAGTCATGGATAACTAGTTGTCTGTTTGGTACCTGTAGGTGAAGCTATGGATAACTAGTTGTCTGTTTGGTACCTGTAGGTGAAGTCATGGATAACTAGTTGTCTGTTTGGTACCTGTAGGTGAAGTTATGGATAACTAGTTGTCTGTGTGGTACCTGCAGGTGAAGTCATGGATAACTAGTTGTCTGTTTGGTACCTGTAGGTGAAGTTATGGATAACTAGTTGTCTGTTTGGTACCTGCAGGTGAAGTTATGGATAACTAGTTGTCTGTTTGGTACCTGTAGGTGAAGTCATGGATAACTAGTTGTCTGTTTGGTACCTGTAGGTGAAGTTATGGATAACTAGTTGTCTGTTTGGTACCTGTAGGTGAAGTTATGGATAACTAGTTGTCTGTTTGGTACCTGTAGGTGAAGTCATGGATAACTAGTTGTCTGTTTGGTACCTGTAGGTGAAGTTATGGATAACTAGTTGTCTGTTTGGTACCTGTAGGTGAAGTCATGGATAACTAGTTGTCTGTTTGGTACCTGTGGGTGAAGTTATGGATAACTAGTTGTCTGTTTGGTACCTGTAGGTGAAGTTATGGATAACTAGTTGTCTGTTTGGTACCTGTAGGTGAAGTCATGGATAACTAGTTGTCTGTTTGGTACCTGTAGGTCAAGTTATGGATAACTAGTTGTCTGTTTGGTACCTGTAGGTGAAGTTATGGATAACTAGTTGTCTGTTTGGTACCTGTAGGTGAAGTCATGGATAACTAGTTGTCTGTTTGGTACCTGTAGGTGAAGTCATGGATAACTAGTTGTCTGTTTGGTACCTGTAGGTGAAGTCATGGATAACTAGTTGTCTGTTTGGTACCTGTAGGTGAAGTCATGGATAACTAGTTGTCTGTTTGGTACCTGTAGGTGAAGTCATGGATAACTAGTTGTCTGTTTGGTACCTGTAGGTGAAGTCATGGATAACTAGTTGTCTGTGTGGTACCTGCAGGTGAAGTTATGGATAACTAGTTGTCTGTGTGGTACCTGTAGGTGAAGTTATGGATAACTAGTTGTCTGTTTGGTACCTGTAGGTGAAGTTACGGATAACTAGTTGTCTGTTTGGTACCTGTAGGTGAAGTTATGGATAACTAGTTGTCTGTTTGGTACCTGTAGGTGAAGTTATGGATAACTAGTTGTCTGTTTGGTACCTGTAGGTGAAGTCATGGATAACTAGTTGTCTGTTTGGTACCGGTTTTTGAAGTTATGGATAACTAGTTGTCTGTTTGGTACCTGTAGGTGAAGTTATGGATAACTAGTTGTCTGTGTGGTACCTGCAGGTGAAGTCATGGATAACTAGTTGTCTGTTTGGTACCTGTAGGTGAAGTTATGGATAACTAGTTGTCTGTTTGGTACCTGCAGGTCAAGTTATGGATAACTAGTTGTCTGTTTGGTACCTGTAGGGGAAGTTATGGATAACTAGTTGTCTGTTTGGTACCTGTAGGTGAAGTTATGGATAACTAGTTGTCTGTGTGGTACCTGTATGTGAAGTTATGGATAACTAGTTGTCTGTTTGGTACCTGTAGGTGAAGTTATGGATAACTAGTTGTCTGTTTGGTACCTGTAGGGGAAGTTATGGATAACTAGTTGTCTGTTTGGTACCTGTAGGTGAAGTCATGGATAACTAGTTGTCTGTTTGGTACCTGTAGGTGAAGTCATGGATAACTAGTTGTTTGTTTGGTACCTGTAGGTGAAGTCATGGATAACTAGTTGTCTGTTTGGTACCTGTAGGTGAAGTCATGGATAACTAGTTGTCTGTTTGGTACCTGTGGGTGAAGTTATGGATAACTAGTTGTCTGTTTGGTACCTGTAGGTGAAGTTATGGATAACTAGTTGTCTGTTTGGTACCTGTAGGTGAAGTCATGGATAACTAGTTGTCTGTTTGGTACCGGTTTTTGAAGTTATGGATAACTAGTTGTCTGTTTGGTACCTGTAGGTGAAGTTATGGATAACTAGTTGTCTGTGTGGTACCTGCAGGTGAAGTTATGGATAACTAGTTGTCTGTTTGGTACCTGTAGGTGAAGTCATGGCTAACTAGTTGTCTGTTTGGTACCTGTAGGTGAAGTCATGGATAACTAGTTGTCTGTGTGGTACCTGCAGGTGAAGTTATGGATAACTAGTTGTCTGTGTGGTACCTGTAGGTGAAGTTATGGATAACTAGTTGTCTGTTTGGTACCTGTAGGTGAAGTTATGGATAACTAGTTGTCTGTTTGGTACCTGTAGGTGAAGTTATGGATAACTAGTTGTCTGTTTGGTACCTGTAGGTGAAGTCATGGATAACTAGTTGTCTGTTTGGTACCTGTGGGTGAAGTTATGGATAACTAGTTGTCTGTTTGGTACCTGTAGGTGAAGTTATGGATAACTAGTTGTCTGTTTGGTACCTGTAGGTGAAGTCATGGATAACTAGTTGTCTGTTTGGTAACTGTAGGTGAAGTTATGGATAACTAGTTGTCTGTTTGGTACCTGTAGGTGAAGTTATGGATAACTAGTTGTCTGTTTGGTACCGGTTTTTGAAGTTATGGATAACTAGTTGTCTGTTTGGTACCTGTAGGTGAAGTTATGGATAACTAGTTGTCTGTTTGGTACCTGTAGGTGAAGTCATGGATAACTAGTTGTCTGTGTGGTACCTGTAGGTGAAGTTATGGATAACTAGTTGTCTGTTTGGTACCTGTAGGTGAAGTTATGGATAACTAGTTGTCTGTTTGGTACCTGTAGGTGAAGTTATGGATAACTAGTTGTCTGTTTGGTACCGGTTTTTGAAGTTATGGATAACTAGTTGTCTGTTTGGTACCTGTAGGTGAAGTTATGGATAACTAGTTGTCTGTGTGGTACCTGTAGGTGAAGTCATGGATAACTAGTTGTCTGTGTGGTACCTGTAGGTGACGTTATGGATAACTAGTTGTCTGTGTGGTACCTGTAGGTGAAGTCATGGATAACTAGTTGTCTGTTTGGTACCTGTAGGTGAAGTTATGGATAACTAGTTGTCTGTTTGGTACCTGTAGGTGAAGTCATGGATAACTAGTTGTCTGTTTGGTACCGGTTTTTGAAGTTATGGATAACTAGTTGTCTGTTTGGTACCTGTAGGTGAAGTTATGGATAACTAGTTGTCTGTTTGGTACCTGTAGGTGAAGTTATGGATAACTAGTTGTCTGTGTGATACCTGTAGGTGAAGTTATGGATAACTAGTTGTCTGTTTGGTACCTGTAGGTGAAGTTATGGATAACTTGTTGTCTGTTTGGTACCTGTAGGTGAAGTTATGGATAACTAGTTGTCTGTTTGGTACCTGTAGGTGAAGTCATGGATAACTAGTTGTCTGTTTGGTACCGGTTTTTGAAGTCATGGATAACTAGTTGTCTGTGTGGTACCTGTAGGTGAAGTTATGGATAACTAGTTGTCTGTTTGGTACCTGTAGGTGAAGTCATGGATAACTAGTTGTCTGTTTAGTACCGGTTTTTGAAGTTATGGATAACTAGTTGTCTGTTTGGTACCTGTAGGTGAAGCTATGGATAACTAGTTGTCTGTTTGGTACCTGTAGGTGAAGTCATGGATAACTAGTTGTCTGTTTGGTACCGGTTTTTGAAGTTATGGATAACTAGTTGTCTGTTTGGTACCTGTAGGTGAAGTTATGGATAACTAGTTGTCTGTGTGGTACCTGTAGGTGAAGTTATGGATAACTAGTTGTCTGTTTGGTACCTGTAGGTGAAGTCATGGATAACTAGTTGTCTGTTTGGTACCTGTAGGTGAAGTTATGGATAACTAGTTGTCTGTGTGGTACCTGCAGGTGAAGTCATGGATAACTAGTTGTCTGTTTGGTACCTGTAGGTGAAGTTATGGATAACTAGTTGTCTGTTTGGTACCTGCAGGTGAAGTTATGGATAACTAGTTGTCTGTTTGGTACCTGTAGGTGAAGTCATGGATAACTAGTTGTCTGTTTGGTACCTGTAGGTGAAGTTATGGATAACTAGTTGTCTGTTTGGTACCTGTAGGTGAAGTTATGGATAACTAGTTGTCTGTTTGGTACCTGTAGGTGAAGTCATGGATAACTAGTTGTCTGTTTGGTACCTGTAGGTGAAGTTATGGATAACTAGTTGTCTGTTTGGTACCTGTAGGTGAAGTCATGGATAACTAGTTGTCTGTTTGGTACCTGTGGGTGAAGTTATGGATAACTAGTTGTCTGTTTGGTACCTGTAGGTGAAGTTATGGATAACTAGTTGTCTGTTTGGTACCTGTAGGTGAAGTCATGGATAACTAGTTGTCTGTTTGGTACCTGTAGGTCAAGTTATGGATAACTAGTTGTCTGTTTGGTACCTGTAGGTGAAGTTATGGATAACTAGTTGTCTGTTTGGTACCTGTAGGTGAAGTCATGGATAACTAGTTGTCTGTTTGGTACCTGTAGGTGAAGTCATGGATAACTAGTTGTCTGTTTGGTACCTGTAGGTGAAGTCATGGATAACTAGTTGTCTGTTTGGTACCTGTAGGTGAAGTCATGGATAACTAGTTGTCTGTGTGGTACCTGCAGGTGAAGTTATGGATAACTAGTTGTCTGTGTGGTACCTGTAGGTGAAGTTATGGATAACTAGTTGTCTGTTTGGTACCTGTAGGTGAAGTTATGGATAACTAGTTGTCTGTTTGGTACCTGTAGGTGAAGTTATGGATAACTAGTTGTCTGTTTGGTACCTGTAGGTGAAGTTATGGATAACTAGTTGTCTGTTTGGTACCTGTAGGTGAAGTCATGGATAACTAGTTGTCTGTTTGGTACCGGTTTTTGAAGTTATGGATAACTAGTTGTCTGTTTGGTACCTGTAGGTGAAGTTATGGATAACTAGTTGTCTGTGTGGTACCTGCAGGTGAAGTCATGGATAACTAGTTGTCTGTTTGGTACCTGTAGGTGAAGTTATGGATAACTAGTTGTCTGTTTGGTACCTGCAGGTCAAGTTATGGATAACTAGTTGTCTGTTTGGTACCTGTAGGGGAAGTTATGGATAACTAGTTGTCTGTTTGGTACCTGTAGGTGAAGTCATGGATAACTAGTTGTCTGTTTGGTACCTGTGGGTGAAGTTATGGATAACTAGTTGTCTGTTTGGTACCTGTAGGTGAAGTTATGGATAACTAGTTGTCTGTTTGGTACCTGTAGGTGAAGTCATGGATAACTAGTTGTCTGTTTGGTACCGGTTTTTGAAGTTATGGATAACTAGTTGTCTGTTTGGTACCTGTAGGTGAAGTTATGGATAACTAGTTGTCTGTGTGGTACCTGCAGGTGAAGTTATGGATAACTAGTTGTCTGTTTGGTACCTGTAGGTGAAGTCATGGCTAACTAGTTGTCTGTTTGGTACCTGTAGGTGAAGTCATGGATAACTAGTTGTCTGTGTGGTACCTGCAGGTGAAGTTATGGATAACTAGTTGTCTGTGTGGTACCTGTAGGTGAAGTTATGGATAACTAGTTGTCTGTTTGGTACCTGTAGGTGAAGTTATGGATAACTAGTTGTCTGTTTGGTACCTGTAGGTGAAGTTATGGATAACTAGTTGTCTGTTTGGTACCTGTAGGTGAAGTCATGGATAACTAGTTGTCTGTTTGGTACCTGTGGGTGAAGTTATGGATAACTAGTTGTCTGTTTGGTACCTGTAGGTGAAGTTATGGATAACTAGTTGTCTGTTTGGTACCTGTAGGTGAAGTCATGGATAACTAGTTGTCTGTTTGGTACCTGTAGGTGAAGTTATGGATAACTAGTTGTCTGTTTGGTACCTGTAGGTGAAGTTATGGATAACTAGTTGTCTGTTTGGTACCGGTTTTTGAAGTTATGGATAACTAGTTGTCTGTTTGGTACCTGTAGGTGAAGTTATGGATAACTAGTTGTATGTTTGGTACCTGTAGGTGAAGTCATGGATAACTAGTTGTCTGTGTGGTACCTGTAGGTGAAGTTATGGATAACTAGTTGTCTGTGTGGTACCTGTAGGTGAAGTTATGGATAACTAGTTGTCTGTTTGGTACCTGTAGGTGAAGTTATGGATAACTAGTTGTCTGTTTGGTACCTGTAGGTGAAGTCATGGATAACTAGTTGTCTGTTTGGTACCTGTAGGTGAAGTCATGGATAACTAGTTGTCTGTTTGGTACCTGTGGGTGAAGTTATGGATAACTAGTTGTCTGTGTGGTACCTGTAGGTGAAGTCATGGATAACTAGTTGTCTGTTTGGTACCGGTTTTTGAAGTTATGGATAACTAGTTGTCTGTTTGGTACCTGTAGGTGAAGTTATGGATAACTAGTTGTCTGTTTGGTACCTGTAGGTGAAGTTATGGATAACTAGTTGTCTGTTTGGTACCTGTAGGTGAAGTTATGGATAACTAGTTGTCTGTTTGGTACC
Organism: Oncorhynchus clarkii lewisi; assembly: GCF_045791955.1. Classification (NCBI taxonomy): domain Eukaryota; kingdom Metazoa; phylum Chordata; class Actinopteri; order Salmoniformes; family Salmonidae; genus Oncorhynchus; species Oncorhynchus clarkii. The sequence goes on from NC_092149.1 coordinate 80,805,200, forward strand.
GGTTTTTGAAGTTATGGATAACTAGTTGTCTGTTTGGTACCTGTAGGTGAAGTTATGGATAACTAGTTGTCTGTTTGGTACCGGTTTTTGAAGTTATGGATAACTAGTTGTCTGTTTGGTACCTGTAGGTGAAGTTTTGGATAACTAGTTGTCTGTGTGGTACCTGTAGGTGAAGTCATGGATAACTAGTTGTCTGTGTGATTCCTGTAGGTGAAGTTATGGATAACTAGTTGTCTGTGTGGTACCTGTAGGTGAAGTTATGGATAGCTAGTTGTCTGTTTGATACCTGTAGGTGAAGTTATGGATAACTAGTTGTCTGTTTGGTACCTGTAGGTGAAGTTATGGATAACTAGTTGTCTGTTTGGTACCGGTTTTTGAAGTTATGGATAACTAGTTGTCTGTTTGGTACCTGTAGGTGAAGTTATGGATAACTAGTTGTCTGTTTGGTACCTGTAGGTGTTTGTGGAGCTCAACGAGCTGATAGTGGATAAGAACCAGAAGATGCGCTGGAAGGAGACGGCTCGTTGGATCAAGTTTGAGGAGGACGTGGAGGAGGAGACAGACCGCTGGGGAAAACCCCATGTGGCTTCACTCTCCTTCCGCAGCCTGCTGGAGCTTCGCAGGACCATCACACATGGTAACACACACACACACGCACACACTGATATACACACACACACACAGACACACACACACACACACACAGATATACCCCCCCCCCCCACACACACACACACACACACAGATATACCCCCACACACACACACACACACACACACACACACACACACACAGATATATACACACACACACACACACAGATATACACACACACACACAGATATATATACACACACACACACACACACACACAGATATACCCCCCCCCACACACACACACACACACACTAACACAGATACACACACACACAGATACACACCCAGTCATAAAACCTTGTCTCCCCCCTCTATGCCACCCTAAGGTGTGGTCCTGTTGGACCTGGAGCAGACCACTCTGCCTGGCATTGCCAACCTGGTGGTGGAGACCATGATCATCTCAGACCAGATCAGAGCGGAGGACCGGGCCAACGTGCTCCGTGCCCTGCTGCTCAAACACCAGTGAGTGGTCATCTACCCAGGCTTTAGCTCAGAGGACGTTAAGATTCCACACCCGTTAATATACATGCTGTCAAGAACGTGTATCATCTTAATCAGATGTCAATCAGAGAGAGGAAGTCCAGGGCTGTTTTCCAAACGGCACCCTGTTCCCTATGTAGTGTCTTACTTTTCAAATCAAATCAAACTTTATTTATCACATGCGCCGAATACAACAGGTGTGGTAGACCTTACCGTGAAATGTTTACTAACAAGCCCTTAACCCACAATACAGTTCAAGAAATTGAGTTAAGAAAATATTTACTAAATAAACTAAAGGAAAAAATGTTATTTTTTACTGCCCTACTGTTTACCAAAGCCCATAGGATCTGTGGTTCTGGTCAACAGTAATGGACATTTTAGGGAATAGAGTGCCATTGAGAGGCCACATTTACAGGGGTTGTAGTAAGTGATGTTGGACCTCAAACCAAGATTACGTGGGATTAAGTGGGAGATCAACAGTAGATAGCAGAGATTGTTGCATAAGACAGATAAAACATTTGTTAAAAAAAAATCTCACTTGACAAAGAGATGTCAATCTCAATGTGACTTCCCCAGTGAAATAAGCTACTGCAGAGTTTTAAGTCATTCAAATATAAGTCATTTCTGTCCTACATGAAAATACAAAAGAGTATCACCCCGATGCCAACCCTCACCTCCCAGCCTCCATTGGTTTATCTATCTATTCATTACCATTTGCCCTAACAGAGCTGCTGCGTTGGCGGCACATGATAGATTTCAACCGGAATTATACAGTATCATGGAGAAGAAAGGCTTAATGAATATCAGCAGTCAAATGTAATTAGGCTGAGGGCAGTGCAGGATGAACACATGCATGAAGGATAAAGAAAGACTTTCTCTATGTGTATTTTGTTGTCTTCAATGTGGGGGTTTTCCACAGTTCAGTACAACCCCAAAAGTTGCCTTACGTTTGTGCACAGGCGTATGGGGCATCAATGCATCTCAAAATATACACATGCACACACACCTTTTCAATATGTGTGAACCCTCCCTTCTATCGGTCTCCTGAACTCAGATTCAGTTTTTTCTAAGCCCAGCTTGGTCCCTAGGCCCAGCTTGGTCACTAGGCCCAGCTTGGTCCCTAGGCCCAGCTTGGTCACTAGGCCCAGCTTGGTCCCTAGGCCCAGCTTGGTCACTAGTCCCAGCTTGGTCCCAGCTCTGTCCCCAAGCCCTCCAGTGAAGAAGAGGACTGAATGGTACCATGTTTGTCCATCAACAGTATTCATTTAACACGGTGTCTCCAGTTCCTCTGTGGTGGATCATGAATGTTTTACAGAGACTCAACAGTCATGGTTTTCTGACTGCTGTTGTGGTGTGTTCCTGGGGTTTGCTTCAAGCAATCATCCATTTTTCTTTTAATGGTATGCCTTTTGGATGATTGGATGGATAACTCTAGGCCTTTTGTGGTCAGTGTCTGAGAACGATCGTTGTGTTGTATTAGTGTGTTCTTTTAAACCTATTGCTACAGAGCATTTGGATTGGAATCGGTTACAATCACCTAATTTCCGAGTCTGTCAGAAGGGACAATAGGGAAATAGCGTCAATAGTGTCTCTTATGAAAATCAAAGTCCTTTTTCTAGTTGTGATAGTAAAGTTTGAGGGCAAATATGGTTTCAGTTGTATTAAGTCCCATACATTGTCAAGGTATTCTGGCTTCATCCCAGAAGTAGCACCTGCCTAGTCCCTGTCTTATGATGCCAACCTCCCTGTACGCCATGTCACACCAAGGGTCAGTGACAAGTCACCTGACAGTCTGTCACCAACCATAGAGCAAACTGGGCCAGGTGGCAGCTCTGTCAATCGTTCAGAGAGATTCACTGTATGTGCAGCATACACACACACACACACACACACACATTACACACATAACAGACGGCGATCAACACCCACGCCACCAGGCCTCGTCACACACACCCCATCAGTTGAAACCTTTCGGCACCGCTTCCCACCATGTTACCAGCTGCTTTCCATGGGAAAAAGCTGTCTAATTGGCTGAGCCAGTTCAACATAGGAATTGATGATGTGGAAAGAAAGACATCAAGGTGGCTGTAGAATTTAGCTCATGGCTTACTCAGTCTGGGCGCTGCCTGAGTACAATCCGGTGTGGTGTCACACCTTGTTCTTTTGTTTTGTTGTGCTTTTGTGTCCAACTCGGGAGGCGGGTAACGAGAGCAAACGGACCTAATGATGGTGGTGATGTCACCTTTGGGTTGGAGCGGGAGTGTGATCAAACTGTCTGTGTGTTGTGAGGGGTCTGCTCTCACACACGCACACACACACACACACACACACACACACACACACACACACACACACACACACACACACACTGCAGTGTCTTTGTTAACAGGGACACACCCATTACAATCCAGTGGAGCCCATATGCTGAAAGAGCTGTTGGACAGTATGTATGGAGGATTGTTCCCTTTCTGTTTCCTTTCTGTTCTGTCTGCATAAACTATCAGCCACTCACCAACTTATTGAAGGAACACATTATATAGTATAACAACCTTCATGAAGTTCCAATCCGATTGCATTGTGTCCCTCTCCCAGCCCCACGCTGTTAATGTAATACAGCCTCCTGTATCTCCTGCTTCCAGCCACCCCAACGACGAAAAGGAGGGCCTTTTCCACCGCAACCACTCTACTAAAAGCCTTCACGGCAGCTTTCAACGCAACCACAACCACGTTCCCGACACCACGGTGCCCCTAGTGGCTGAAGATCCTACAGAGGCCCTCCACCATGAAAAGAAGCAGCAGAGCAGAGATGTGTTTGTGAGCTTGTCTGTTTAGTTAGGCGACATCTATAGGCTGGAGTGGAGATGGATGCTGCTTGGGTGCTGCTTGGGTGCTGCTTGGGTGCTGCTTGGAGGCTGCTTGAAGCTGCTTGGGAGCTGCTTAGAGGCTGCTTATAGGCTGCTTGGCGGCTGCTTAGCGGCTGCTTGGGGGCTGCTTGGAGGCTGCTTGGCTGCTGCTTGGAGGCTGCTTGGGTGCTGCTTAGGAAGAATGTTGCTCATTGTTTCATTTTGTCCAGCAGGCAGCCTAGTGGTTAGACAGGCAGCCTAGTGGTTAGACAGGCAGCCTAGTGGTTAGACAGGCAGCCTAGTGGTCAGACAGGCAGCCTAGTGGTTAGACAGGCAGCCTAGTGGTTAGACAGGCAGCCTAGTGGTTAGTGTGCCCAGTGTGGCAGCTCCACGCACCTCTCCAAAACCTGTATATAAAATCAAATTGTATTGGTCACATGGTTAGCAGATGTTAATGCGAGTGTAGCGAAATGCTTGTGCTTCTAGTTCCGACCATGCAGTATGTTGGGCGGCAGTGTAGCCTAGTGGTTAGAGTGGTGGACTAGCAACCAAAAGGTTGCAAGATCAAATCCCTGAGCTGACAAGGTACCAAATCTGTTGATCTGCCAAGGCAGTTAACCCACTGTTCCTAGGCCAGCATTGAAAATGAGAATTGGTTCTTAACTGACTTGCCTATTTAAATAAAGGGTCAAAATGTAGGTGTGTTTTTTGGAAGTGTTGGTTTAAAAGCAGAAGTCAAATTTCAATTAGACCTTGTGTGCAATTGACCAATAAAGTCATCTAATTCATCTGAATCACTGAAACGTTACAGATTGTGTGATAGAAATGTCAAGGTAATTTCAGAATGAGCTGACAAAGGCAGCATTAACCTTGAATGCAGTCTGCGCTAACGCAGGAACATTGCCAATCACAGCTGTAACGCTGAACTTCCATTACACAGATTGAATAGAGCCCAGTAGCTCTTCATCTTAATCAGCAGGCTGGAGTGTAGATGGATGTTTAAAGTTGTGGTCCAGTACAGTTAGAGTTGCGGAGACAATTATCATTTTATATTTGTGTCTGCATCTGAGTCACACGCCTGAATCTGAACACTGCTTCTTGGCTCAATAGCCTTGTCCAATTCCTCTGAAAACAGTAGAGGAGTCATCTGAGTAGATGATTACAAGTACTGAGACTAGGAGGATATTACAAAAATTCCACCTTGAAATGTCATATCGTATTCTATTTTGACCCCATTATACACACCTGTCTATAACATACATTAGGTCAGGGGTATTCAACCCTGACCCTACGAGGTCCGCAGCCTGCTGGTTTTATCTTCTACCTGATCATTAAGTACACCCACATGGTGTCCCAAGTCTAAATATGTCCCTGATTAGAGGGAAACAATTTAAAGAAGCAATGGAACTGGCTTTGAGGTCCAGAGTTGAGTTTGAGAGCATTATCGAGTGTACTAAAACATCAGATATATGCGGCTAGTGCAGTAATGCAGCCAAGGTGGGAAACCGAGAAACACAGATAGTTCTTGGAATTGGAAACAGAAAGAACGCTCATATTAGCCACTCCACATGTGGCGAATTAGGTTCTTAGTCAGCTTACAGATGTGCTCTTTGTTAAAAATTCTTGACTGTGAAACTGTAATGTTCCCCGTGGCTTGAAACATTGGAAAATTTCAAACAACTCATAAAAATCAATAACTCCAGTCGTATAAAAACCGTTTAACAGGGATTTTAACATTTCGTACCTTGGTCACTTTGTCGATTTCTGTATGTCAGGGGTAGACAACTACATTCAGCCGCGGGCCGATCTTTGTCGGAGTGGATGGTCAGGGGGCCGAAACATAATTAGAATATTTTGTACTCTGCAAATTGATCACAACTAAGCTCAAAAAGAGATTGTATTTTAAATTAACAATAAATTCATAACTTGATTACATTGAGACATGATCACGTATGTTTCTTTGTTTATTGTGGGAATAGTTGGGATAACATTTCCGAAATATATATTTTTTTTGCTGAATTCTTGGTGATTTTACAGTGATTTTACAGTCTTGTTTATGACAAACACTTTGTGGGGACCCCAAAAAAATCCCTCACTGGCATCTAGCTGACCCCTGGTGTATGCTCATTAAACACTGATAATCACCATTTGACTGTTTTACTGTTTGACTGTTCGAGGTTCATAACAGTCTGTAAAATTGACAAATGTAGGCTTGTGAGCTTTGGACTTGTGAGCTTTGGACTAACTGAGGAAAAAGCCTGTGCATGTGCTGTGAATGTCTGGTAAAAGCTTGTGTTAGCACACAGGCTTCACATGAAATGTTCATGTTTATCTTTCACCCACCTGTTAACGTTTGTCTGGTTTATCACATCAGAAATCACTCCATCCCCCCCTGCCGATGGCTCTCCAACAACAGGTTACCAAACACACAAAACTCCTAGCCAAGATTCCCAAGGACGCAGAAGCAACCGTGGTCTTAGTGGGTAAGCTTAAGGATTGTGTGGGTGATGGTGCGGGTGCCTATGTGCAAGCATCTGTGCAGGAGTGTGTGACGTGTGTGTGTGTATTTGTGTGTGTGTGTGTGTTTGTGTGTGTGTTTGTATGAATGTATGTTTCGTGTGCGTGCGTTTTGGATGTACATGTATTTCCAGGCTACATTTGTAAATATTGACTTTTTCTGTTCACGACATAGGCCTAAGGCGTTGTGTACCAGGGTTCTCCCCAAAGAATGCAAGCGTGGTGCTGCGTCACCTTGTGGACTGGCTGTGCCACTATGTCAAATATATATATATATATATATATATATATATATATATATATATATATATATATATATATATATATATATATATATATATATATATATATATATATATATATTTTTATATATTATTTTTTTTTAAACTTTAATTGTTATCATTTAAGGCCATGCACCATACCTTAATATAGTAACAAAATGTTTTGCTCTAGATTGCAGGAAATGGCAGTTACAGGTGTTAAAAAATAAATAATTATCTGAATCGCTCTAGACACCGCCCCCCACCCCATGCTCCGCCCCCCCACCCCATGCTCCGCCCCTCGCCGTACTCAGCAGTACCACCTTGTTCAAAAAACCTGGGGTGAACCCTGTATACCAATTCATATAATTTCTAGCTGGCACAACTCACCTCTCCCCTGACAGTGATAGCAAATGTGATTTCTCAAACAAAATAGCTGCCCTGGAATCACCCGTTTGTATATATTCAGTCCATGCTTTGTTAGCCATCACCCATCAGTACAAGCATTGGTCCCAGAGATCCTCCACTGTGTGTCATTCCTCAGGTTGCGTGGAGTTCCTGGAGCAGCCAGCCATGGCCTTCATCAGGCTGAGTGAGGCGGTCCTGCTGGAGTCGGTCCTGGAGGTGCCGGTGCCGGTTCGTTTCCTCTTTGCACTGCTTGGACCCGCTCAGTCCAACATGGACTACCATGAGATTGGACGCTCCTTCTCCACCCTCATGTCAGACAAGGTAGCCAACCTGAACAACAACAAAAAATGTCACACAACTTTTTCCCTAATTCCTCTGAGCTGTAAATGGTACCAATAGTACTTCCATTCAGGGCTGGTTTCCCAGAGTCAGATTAAAACTAGTCCTGGACAGAAAAATCATCAGTAATCAACCTCCATTGAAAGTGCTTCTAAATCAAGAACTAAGCTAAATCTGGGTCAGGGAATCAGCTCTTCAAGATCTTACAGACCATTGCCCATCTCTTTAAAAACCTCCCCAGAACTTCCACGAGGTGGCCTACTTTGCGGACGACCGGCAGGACCTGCTGAACGGCATTAATGAGTTCTTGGACTGCAGCATCGTCATCCCCCCGTCAGACGTGGAAGGAAAGGACCTGCTGAAGACAGTGGCCTCCTTCCAGAAACAGATGCTGCGCAAGAGGAAGGAGAGAGAGAACATCAAGACCCACACCACCCCCTGGACAGACCAGGAGACCAAAGGTGATTATAATGTCTTTGATTGATTGAATCATTTTTTGTATTCATACAGTCCTTATATAACAATAAGGGTATATGTTCTAAGACCATTTGTTTATTCAGCTGATGTGTGAAGCACATATGTACCCGTTTAGGGTCCCAGGACTAGATTGAGAATCCCAGGCATATATATGTATGTTTCTGTCTGTCTTTTTTTATTTTTATTTTTTTTATTTCACCTTTATTTAACCAGGTAGGCCAGTTGAGAAAACCTTTATTTAACCAGGTAGGCCAGTTGAGAACACCTTTATTTAACCAGGTAGGCCAGTTGAGAACAAGTTCTCATTTACAACTGCGACCTGGCCAAGATAAAGCAGAGCAGTGCGACACAAACAACAGAGTTCCACATTGGATAAACAAATGTACAGTCAATAACACAATAGAATAATCTATATACAGTGTGTGCAAATGTAGTAAGATTAGGGAGGTAAGGCAGTAAAGGCCATAGTGGTGAAATAATTACAATTTAGCAAATAAATAGATGTGCAGAAGATGAATGTGCAAGTAGAATGAATGAATGTGCAAGTCTGTCTGTCTGTCTGTCCGTCTGTCCAAACCAGAGGTGAGCCAGGATGAACAGGAAGAGGAGGAGGACCAGGAGGTGGACCCCATGAAGAGGTCGGGCATCCCCTTCGGAGGCCTCATCCATGACATCAGGCGGCGCTACCCGCGCTACGCCAGCGACATAAAGGACGCCTTGGACTCACAGTGCATCGCCGCTGTCATTTTCATCTACTTCGCCGCCCTCTCACCCACAATCACCTTTGGAGGGCTGCTGGGTAAGAGAGCATGGGGGCTCATGCCCACAATATTTTTTTTTCTTCTACCTCAAGAATGTGATTGACTGACATGTTTGCTATCTGTCCTAAGAGAATGTGTACTCCAAAAAGAGCTAGCTAGCTAAATAACCAGCTAGCTTGATAGATCCTCAAATTGGAAAAAAATGTTGTGACGACCTAGCTAGCTGGGCGTCTCCATTTCCTTGTATCTCTATTGTACATGTCACTGTAGGTTTTAGACACTGATTCATTCATTGATACTGTAGTGTTCTCATTAACTAGAAGTAGCTGCTACTGAATGAGAGGAAGTTTAAAACTGTCAGTCAATATCCTTCTGCCTTTCCATTTAAACAGGAGAGAAAACAGAGGGCATGATGGGAGTGTCGGAGCTCATCATCTCCACAGCGACCCTGGGGGTACTTTTCTCTCTGATGGCCGGACAGCCCCTCCTCATCATCGGCTTCTCAGGACCCCTGCTGGTGTTTGAGGAGGCCTTCTACAAGGTGCCTGAACAAAAACATATTTACAGCATGGCGATGGTAGATTTTAATCCATCCAAAAATCAGTCATTTTATGCATTAAAAAAATAGTCATGACAACGTTAGGAAAGTTCATGTTCCATTTGAAAGCCTATTTTCTCCTATTCTGAGCCTAATAGCCCTCTCCTGCAGTCAAATGACCTAGTGGCCTCATGGGTGGAATGTTATACATTTTTTGAGAAGTAATATTAAAAAAAAAATTAAACCCGCTGAAAAGTGTTTCTATGTCAAACGGTTTTGTTATATTTCAGTCTTCTGTGATGTATGTAAAGTGTAATTTTGGGATGCAAATTTTAAATGTAATACATTTCAACCCTATATCTGACGTGGTACATGTGTCTTCTTTATTCTAAGGCAAAAACCATGTGTGTGAGGTGTATACTTTTGTTTCAAAGTAGATTTGTTTAAGACTACCAACAAACACTCTGTGTAACCCTGATTTAGCCCTCTGCAGTAAAAGGTTAAACATCTATTTAACCCTCCCTCCCTCCCTTTTCCACCCTTAGTTCTGCCAGGCCCAGGGCTTTGAGTACCTGACGGGCCGGGTGTGGGTCGGCTTCTGGCTCGTCTTCATAGTGCTGTTGATAGTGGCGGCCGAGGGAAGCTTCTTGGTTAAATACATCTCACCCTTCACCCAGGAAATATTTGCCTTCCTCATCTCACTCATCTTCATCTACGAGACCTTCTCCAAGCTCATCAAGGTACAACCAGTAGACAATGTTTTACATGACGACAGTCTAAAGGGCTGTAACTTCGTTGTTCTTTGGAAAAGAATAGAATAGATCAAATTGACCAGATGTGGTATTTGACATATAATAATGACGGACATTTAAATAAATAATTTTATGGTAAGTCCCAGCTGGTTGCATGGGATCCGTCCAGTTGACTGTGACATGGATATTTTGTCCTTTTTACAGGTGTTCCAGGAGCATCCTCTGATGAGAAGCTACCCGCCTGCCTTTGGCCTTCCCGGCATGGAGTTCACCAACCCCACAGACCCCCATGGCCCCATCCTAAACCAACCCAACACAGCCCTGATGTCTTTCATCCTCATGCTTGGTACCTTCTTTGTGGCCTACTTCCTTAGGAAATTGCGCAACAGTCGATTCCTGGGCGGGAAGGTAACCTATCGCAGCCATTTTCTCTGAAACCCCTCGTGTGTTGTCCATGGGCTCATGTCAAGTTTTTGTCTATGTGTATCTGTCTTACAAATTACAATAACAATTTGATAACAAAGAACTTGAAGTGTCATGGATGCAGTATGAATTTCCTATTTTAGGCCTATATGATCTCTGCAATTGACCCTATGATCTGAAGAATTAAATTTTATCATGTGATCCCCCCCCCCCAAGGCCAGAAGAATCATCGGAGACTTCGGGATCCCCATCTCCATCCTGTTCTCTGTACTGTTGAGTTACTCCGTCCCCGACACATATACGCAGGTAACCATGACAACTAACAACTAACTCCTACATCTATCCGTACAGATATCTAAAGGCTACACTCCATCCCTGATAACTACACGCCCTAACTCACACACCACTAACACATTGAATATTTAAATAACGTCTCTGACAACCAACTCTCCTGTACTTCCTCGTCATAACAACTGGTCCTGTTTCTGTCGCTTGGGGTTTTACAGAAGCTGAATGTACCGTCTGGTTTCTCGGTCACGTCTCCTGACAAGCGGGGCTGGTTCATCAGTCCGTTCGGCGACCTCAAGCCCTTCCCCGCGTGGATGATGGGGGCATCGGTGGTGCCCGCCCTCCTCGTCTTCATCCTCATCTTCATGGAGACACAGATCACCTCGTAAGTGTTGCAGGTTGCTATGGTAACACAGTTCACTTTTGTTCAGTGAAGAGAGTGTCAGTCCATATAGTGGTGCTTGTCAGATGTGTTAGACTAGATCAGCTTGTGATCAGGATACAGGTTTGCTCATGCATACAGTTGAAGTTGGAAGTTTACATACACCTTAGCCAAATACATTTAAACTTAGTTTTTCACAATTCCTGACATTTAATCCCAGTAATAATTCCCTGTTTTAGGTCAGTTAGGATCACCACTTTATTTTAAGAATGTGAAATGTCAGAATAATAGTAGAGAGGATGATTTATTTCAGCTTGTATTTCTTTCATCCCATTCCCAGTGGGTCAGAAGTTTACATACATTCAATTAGTATTTGGTAGCATTGCCTTTAAATTGTTTAACTTGGGTCAAATGTTCCGGGTAGCCTTCCACAAGCTTCCCACAAGAAGTTGGGTGAATTTTGGCCCATTCCTCCTGACAGAGCTGGTGTAACTGAATCAGGATTGTAAGACCTCCTTGCTTGCACACACTTTTTTCAGTTCTGCACACAAATGTTCTATGGGATTGAGGTCAGGGCTTTGTGATTGCCACTCCAATACATTGACTTTGTTGTCCTTTAGCCATTTTGCCACAACTTTGGAAGTATGCTTGGGGTTATTGTCCATTTGGAAGACCCATTAGCGACCAAGCTTTAACTGATGTCTTGAGATGTCGCTTCAATATATCCACATAGTTTTCCTCCCTCATGTTGCCATCGATGTTGTGAAGTGCGCCAGTCCCTCCTGCAGCAAAGCTGCTGCCACCCACGTGCTTTGCAGTTGGGATGGTGTTCTTCGACTTGCAAGCATCCCCCTTTTTCCTCCAAACATAACAATGGTCATTATGGCCAAACAGTTTTTGTTTCATCAGACCAGAGGACATTTCTCCAAAAAGTACTATCTTTGTCCCCATATGCAGTTACAAACCAAAGTCTGGCTTTTATATGGCGGTTTTAGAGCAGTGGCTTCTTACTTGCTGAGCGGCCTTTCAGGTTATGTCGATATAGGACTTGTTTTACTGTGGATATAGATCTTTTTGTACCTGTTTCCTCCAGCAACTTCACAAGGTCCTTTGCTGTTGTTCTGGGATTGATTTGCACTTTTCGCACCAAAGAACGTTCATCTCTAGGAGACAGAACGCATCTCCTTCATGAGCAGTATGACGGCTGCATGGTCCCATGGTGTTTACACTTCCGTACTATTGTTTGTACAGATGAACGTGGTACCTTCAGGTGTTTGGAAATTGCTCCCAAGGATGAACCAGACTTCTGAGGTCTTGGCTGATTTCTTTTGATTTTCACATGATGTCAAGCAAAGAGGCACTGCGTTTGAAGGTAGGCCTTGAAATACATCCACAGGTACACCTCCAATTGACTCAAATGATGTCAATTAGCCTATCAGAAGCTTCTAAAGCCATGACATCATTTTCTGGAATTTTCCAAGCTGTTTAAAGGCACAGTCATCTTAGTGTATGTAAACTTCTGACCAACTGGAATTGTAATACAGTGAATTATAAGTAAAATAATCGGTCTGTAAACAATCGTTGGAAAAATTACCTGTGTCATGCACAAAGTAGATGTCCTAACCAACTTGCCAAAACTATAGTTTGTTAACAAGAAGTTTGTGGAGTGGTTGAAAAATTAGCTTTAATGACTCCAACCTAAAGTGTATGTAAACTTCTGACTTTAGCTGTACTCCGCCAGGCTCCAAGACAATGTGCTGTAGGACGATGGTGTTGTGCTAAAGGCTAGAGCTGCTGCTTTCAAGGAGCGGGAGACTAATCCGGACGCTTATAAGAAATCCCACTATGTCCTCAGACAAACCATCGAACAAGTAAATCGTCAAGACAGGATTAAGATTGAATCCTACTACACCGGCTCTGACGATTGTTGGATGTGGCAGGGCTTGAAAAGTATTACGGACTACAAAGGGAAAACCAGACGCGAGCTGCCCAGTAACGCAAGCCTACCAGACGAGCTAAATGCCTTTTATGCTCGCTTCGAGGCAAGCAACACTGAAGCATGCACGAGAGCACCAGCTGTTCTACATGACTGTGTGATAACACTCTCGGTAGCCGATGTGAACAAATCTTTAAACAGGTCAATATTCACAAAGCAGCTGGGCCAAACAGATTACCAGGACGTGTTTTCAAAGCATGCGCGGACCAACTGTCAAGTGTCTTCACTGAGATTTTCAACCTCTCCTGACCGAGTCTGTAATACCTACATGTTTCAAGCAGACCACCATAGTCCCTGTGCCCAAGGAAGCGAAGGTAACCTGCCTAAATTATTATTTCCCGTTGCACTCACGCCATGAAGTGCTTTGAAAGGATGGTCATGGCTTACATCAACAGCATCGTCCCGGACACCCTAGAACCACTCCAATTTGCATACCGCCACAACAGATCCACAGATGACGCAATCTCAATCGCACTCCACACTGCCCTTTCTCAACTGGATAAAAGGAACACCTATGTGAGTGTGCTGTTCATTGACTACAGCTCAGCGTTCAACACTGTAGTGCCCACGAAGCTCATCACTAAGCTAAGGATTCTGGGACTAAACACCACCCTCTGCAACTGGATCCTGGACTTCGTGAAGGACCGCCCCCAGGTGGTAAGGGTAGGCAAAAAACACATCTGCCATGCTGACCCTTAACACTGGGGCCCTTCAGGGGTGTGTACTTAGTCCCCCCCTGTACTCCCTGTTCACCCACAACTGCGTAACCAAATACGACTCCAACACCATCATTAAGTTTGCTAACGACACAACAGTGGTAGGCCTGGTCACCGACAACGATGAGACGGCCTATTGGGAGGTCAGAGAACTGGCAGTGTGGTGCCAGGACAACAACCTCTCCCTCAATGTGAGCAAGACTAAGGAGCTGATCTTGGACTACAGGAAAAGGTGCGCCGACCAGGCTCCCATTAACATGGGGGCTGTAGGGGGTCGATAGTTTCAAGTTCCTTGGTGTCTACATCACCAACGAACTATCATGGTCCAAAAATACCAAAACAGTCACGCAACCGCTTCAGAGAGACCATGCCACGCAACCCTTTCAGAGAGACCATGCCACGCAACCCTTTCAGAGAGACCCTGCCACGCAACCGCTTCAGAGAGACCCTGCCACGCAACCCTTTCAGAGAGACCCTGCCACACAACCCTTTCAGAGAGACCCTGCCACGCAACCGCTTCAGAGAGACCCTGCCACGCAACCGCTTCAGAGAGACCCTGCCACGCAACCCTTTCAGAGAGACCCTGCCACGCAACCGCTTCAGAGAGACCCTGCCACGCAACCCTTTCAGAGAGACCCTGCCACGCAACCCTTTCAGAGAGACCCTGCCACGCAACCGCTTCAGAGAGACCCTGCCACGCAACCCTTTCAGAGAGACCATGCACGCAACCTCTTCAGAATATTTATTTATGCAATTCATCCTTTACACTTGTTCATGCACTGGTGCTTTTGTTTAGGAATACGGCAAATCATGTCACCTGTGAACTGGCTGGTTAAGTTATTATTATCTTTTTCTTTTCAACTTTTTCAAAAGAATCTGTAACTGGACTTTATTCATTTCTATAACTCTATTACTAATCAAATATACAAATAAAGTTGATCAAATGGATTACACTGTCATGCTTTTATTGTTACGGAAACTAAAATAGGCTATAGGCCGACTTTTTTACAGAGGACTTGTAGAATTGTACAAAACATATCCTTGACTTCTAGTGTTAACCAACAGGCATCTGATCCATCTCTTGAATTAACCAATCAGATTGTAGTAAAGTGAAGAGGAAAGACGTTACACAATTACGATCTTCATATCACAGGCACAGAACCAGATACTCTGTGTAACGATAACCAACAAATAAGAACATGAATATAGGGCTTCTTTCTACTTGTGGTGTCCTGGACCACATAAAGGATATGTGCTGTGCATTTTCTTGTGACTATGTGAACATGCTCACGTTTGTGTGTGTGTGTGTGTGTGTGTGTGTGTGTGTGTGTGTGTGTGTGTGTGTGTGTGTGTGTGTGTGTGTGTGTGTGTGTGTGTGTGTGTGTGTGTGTGTGTGTGTGTGTGTGTGTGTGTGTGTGTGTGTGTTTATTTATATTTACACTTTCCTTACCCCCCCTCTCCCCCCACCCCAGACTCATCGTCAGCAAGAAGGAGCGTCGCCTGGTCAAGGGCTCTGGCTTCCACCTGGACCTGCTGCTCATCGTCACGCTGGGCGCCATGTGCCCTCTGTTAGGCCTGCCCTGGCTCACCGCTGCCACGGTGCGCTCTGTCACGCACGTCAACGCCCTTACTGTCATGAGCAAGGCCACAGCGCCTGGCGAGAAGCCTGTGATCCAGGAGGTGAAGGAGCAGCGGTTGACGGGCCTTGTAGTCGCCGTGCTCGTGGGTGAGGAGGATGCTGTTGTTCTGGAAAGGGTTGGATTGGATATCTAGGTCCTGGGGTGGTTGTTGTGATGTGAAGGAAGGTGTTCCTCATAGTAGGTAGTGGTCCATTCTGAGGTGTCTTTGACTATGGTACCTTGTGAGGTGTACTTTGCCATTGGGACTCAGGAAAGTAACTTGGAAAGCAAACCAAGAAATTGTAAAATAAACAGATAATGAGTTGACAGTGACTTCAGTCTGGTTGTAGAGGTGTTATTTATCTGTATATAACGAGGCTTCCTCTGGTTGTAGATGTGTTATTTATCTGTGTATAACGAGGCTTCCTCTGGTTGTAGAGGTGTTATTTATCTGTGTATAACAAGGCTTCCTCTGGTTGTAGAGGTGTTATTTGTCTGTGTATAACAAGGCTTCCTCTGGTTGTAGAGGTGTTATTAATCTGTGTATAACGAGGCTTCCTCTGGTTGTAGAGGTGTTATTTATCTGTGTATAACGAGGCTTCCTCTGTGATTAAAACTAACCAACCTTGTATTTACGTTCCTGTTTGGTGTTCCACCTGAACACAAAGCTTGTCGATTTTTTTTGTTCTGGATTAAAAAATTTGTTCTGGGTTAACATTTAGTCCTTACTTAACCTTTAGTTCTATCTTAATATTTAGTTCTGGGTTAACATGTAGTTGTGGCTTAACATTAATTATGGTTAACATTTAGTTCTGGTTTAACATTTACTTCTAGATTAACATTTAGTCTTGGGTTAACTACCCTACAGATCCCTAGGCAACCTAGATGTCACACATTTTACCTTTCACCTTTGACTTTCCCTAGGCATGTCCCTCGTGATGACAGATGTGCTTCGTCACATTCCGCTGGCCGTGTTGTTCGGGATCTTCCTCTACATGGGCGTCACGTCAATCACCGGCATCCAGCTCTACGAGCGCATCACTCTCATGTTCACGCCCGCCAAGCACCACCCCGACCACATATATGTGACCAAGGTGAGCCCTTTACCAGAATATGATGGAGAGTCTAACACATATACTGTACGTGACCAAGGTGTTCCCTCTACCAGAACATGATGATCCGTTTCTGTTATAGATGTCTGGTTTCTCTTCCTGGTCTGTTTGTGATTTTATTGAGATTGTGTGTGTTGGCTTAATTTGAAATAAAATTTAAAATATATATAAAAATCAATAACAATATGATGAAGTTGCCCCAAGGCATTGATATAATGTCACTTTTCTGATCAATGTAAGTAAAAGACTAGAGAAGATCCACCCAGTAGATGGAGCTCAATCCATCTAATTCTATATAACAAATTCTATATGCAGGGTACCAACCATTTTTTGCCCATCTGTCTGTAGGTCTAGCATGTCAATTGTCCTGCCCAGAACATTGTCCCTAAATAAATTATTTCCAAACACTGGTAATTAGCAATGAGGTATGAATTCAATACAATTCGTAACACTGTACTTAAAGCATGCAGGTATAATACATTAGGCTTGTCATAAGCATGTATAGCCCCATAATTGTGTGTGTGTGTGTGTGTGTGTGTGTGTGTGTGTGTGTGTGTGTGTGTGTGTGTGTGTGTGTGTGTGTGTGTGTGTGTGTGTGTGTGTGTGTGTGTGTGTGTGTGTGTGTGTGTGTGTGTGTGTGTGTGTGTGTGTGTGTGTGTGTGTGTGTGTGTGTTGCAGGTGAAGACGTGGCGTATGAACATGTTCACCATCATCCAGCTGGCCTGCATCATGTTGCTGTGGGTGGTCAAGTCCACCGTGGTCTCGCTCGCCTTCCCCTTCATCCTCATCATGACCGTGCCGCTCCGCCGCCTCATCCTCTCCAGGATCTTTGAGGAGCGTGAGCTCCAGGCGGTAGGTGGACATTCCTGGAATTATCTGAATTCTGGCCCAATCATCTGGTCTGGGCATCATTGGTTCGCACATTAGAAGTAGTAGCATGGCCCTGCCTACACCTAACGACTTGCTTTTTAAATTAGATAAGCAAAAAATATTCCACTTTATTTGGAACAGCAAGCCAGACAAAATTAAACAGCCCTATTTATATAATGAATATGAATTTGGAGGGCAGAAATGATGAAATATTAAAACATTGGACCTCTCAATAAAGGCTTCAGTCATTCAAAAGCTATACTTAAATCCAAACTGGTTCTCTAGCACACTGGTTCTCAATCCTGGTCCTGGGGACACAAACGGGTGCACATTTTTGTTTTTGCCCTAGCACTACACAGCTGATTCAAATCAAATCAAATCAAATTTTATTTGTCACATACACATGGTTAGCAGATGTTAATGCGAGTGTAGCGAAATGCTTGTGCTTCTAGTTCCGACAATGCAGTAATAACAAGTAATCTAACTAACAATTCCAAAACTACTGTCTTGTACACAGTGTAAGGGGATAAAGAATATGTACATAAGGATATATGAATGAGTGATGGTACAGAGCAGCATAGGCAAGATACAGTAGATGGTATCGAGTACAGTATGTACAAATGAGATGAGTATGTAAACAAAGTGGCATAGTTTAAAGTGGCTAGTGATACATGTATTACATAAGGATACAGTCGATGATATAGAGTACAGTATATACGTATGCATATGAGATGAATAATGTAGGGTAAGTAACATTATATAAGGTAGCATTGTTTAAAGTGGCTAGTGATATATTTACATCATTTCCCATCAATTCCCATTATTAAAGTGGCTGGAGTTGAGTCAGTGTCAGTGTGTTGGCAGCAGCCACTCAGTGTTATTGGTGGCTGTTTAACAGTCTGATGGCCTTGAGATAGAAGCTGTTGAAGCTGCTCATCAAAAGGCTTTGATGATTTGAATCAGGTGTGTAGTGCTAGGGCAAAAACAAAAATGTGCACCCGTTTCTGCCCTCATGACCAGGATTGAGAACCACTGCTAGCAGATTAGTAAGAATGGCTCACCCCGTGTTCAAGAATGTCCTTTTTCCCCTTTATTCAGATTACAATCTGAATAAAATCATGCTCCCTCAACTGGAGGGACTTTATTGTCCCTAGCACAAGCACAAGCGCAAATTTGAGAGAAATAAGCTTTTTGTGCGTATGGACGATTTCTGTGATCTTTTATTTCAGCTCATGAAACATGGGAACAACACTTTACATGTTGGGTTTATATTTTTATTCAGTATATATGGAGGAAACAACCATCCCAGCTCTGCAGATATTGCTGCGAAGAGACAGTCATTAGATACCTTGTTTTTGGTACTGCCCATATGTAGCTTGTTTTTGGTACTGCCCATATGTAGCTTGTTTTTGGTACTGCCCATATGTACTGCCCATATGTAGCTTGTTTTTGGTACTGCCCATATGTAGCTTGTTTTTGGTACTGCCCATATGTAGCTTGTTTTTGGTACTGCCCATATGTAGCTTGTTTTTGGTACTGCCCATATGTAGCTTGTTTTTGGTACTGCCCATATGTAGCTTGTTTTTGGTACTGCCCATATGTAGCTTGTTTTTGGTACTGCCCATATGTAGCTTGTTTTTGGTACTGCCCATATGTAGCTTGTTTTTGGTACTGCCCATATGTAGCTTGTTTTTGGTACTGCCCATATGTAGCTTGTTTTTGGTACTGCCCATATGTAGCTTGTTTTTGGTACTGCCCATATGTAGCTTGTTTTTGGTACTGCCCATATGTAGCTTGTTTTTGGTACTGCCCATATGTAGCTTGTTTTTGGTACTGCCCATATGTAGCTTGTTTTTGGTACTGCCCATATGTAGCTTGTTTTTGGTCGCAGGTTCTGGAATGGCAGAAAAATTGCAACATTTAGTTGGAGCTAACTCTGTAAATAACGCTGCTGGATGATTTGATCAATAACAGTCAATAATATATAATAATACTCTGAGGAAAAAATGTTTATTTTTAATTTACAGTCTGTAGAAACTATGAGAATTTAAAGGGTCAGAACTTTTGAGAAACTTCACAGCACATAGGAAAAATGATGGCGGCTTGAAATCAAAACTGGATGTTCTTCAGAGATAGATGGGAGGGGTTGAGGGTAGCTGAAGGCTGGGACTGGAAGGTCTTCATAGATAGATGGGAGGGGTTGAGTGTAGCTGAAGGCTGGGACTGGAAGGTCTTCATAGATAGATGGGAGGGGTTGAGTGTAGCTGAAGGCTGGGACTGTAAGGTCTTCATAGATAGATGGGAGGGGTTGAGGGTAACTGAAGGCTGGGACTGGAAGGTCTTCATAGATAGACGGGAGGGGTTGAGTGTAGCTGAAGGCTGGGACTGGAAGGTCTTCATAGATAGATGGGAGGGGTTGAGGGTAACTGAAGGCTGGGACTGGAAGGTCTTCATAGATAGATGGGAGGGGTTGAGTGTAGCTGAAGGCTGGGACTGGAAGGTCTTCATAGATAGATGGGAGGGGTTGAGGGTAACTGAAGGATGGGACTAAAAACAAACAAAAGATAACTAGTGAAAAAAATACCTTCCATAAAATGTATATTGTGTATATTGTGTATATTGTGTATATTGTGTATATTGTGTAGCATGTATAAAATGGAAGTAGAAGCCTAAATATTGTTGTCCATTAGTTAGCTCCAATTAGGGAGGGGTGGTAGGTTTAGGGTAAAATAATAAAGAGGGAAAGTTATTTATATATATATATATATACAGTGCCTTGCGAAAGTATTCGGCCCCCTTGAACTTTGCGACCTTATGCCACATTTCAGGCTTCAAACATAAAGATATAGAACTGTATTGTTTTGTGGAGAATCAACAACAAGTGGGACACAATCATGAAGTGGAACGACATTTATTGGATATTTCAAACTTTTTTAACAAATCAAAAACTGAAAAATTGGGCGTGCAAAATTATTCAGCCCCCTTAAGTTAATACTTTGTAGCGCCATCTTTTGCTGCGATTACAGCTGTAAGTCACTTGGGGTATGTCTCTATCAGTTTTGCACATCGAGAGACTGAAATTTTTTCCCATTCCTCCTTGCAAAACAGCTCGAGCTCAGTGAGGTTGGATGGAGAGCATTTGTGAACAGCAGTTTTCAGTTCTTTCCACAGATTCTCGATTGGATTCAGGTCTGGACTTTGACTTGGCCATTCTAACACCTGGATATGTTTATTTTTGAACCATTCCATTGTAGATTTTGCTTTATGTTTTGGATCATTGTCTTGTTGGAAGACAAATCTCCGTCCCAGTCTCAGGTCTTTTGCAGACTCCATCAGGTTTTCTTCCAGAATGGTCCTGTATTTGGCTCCATCCATCTTCCCATCAATTTTAACCATCTTCCCTGTCCCTGCTGAAGAAAAGCAGGCCCAAACCATGATGCTGCCTCCACCATGTTTGACAGTGGGGATGGTGTGTTCAGCTGTGTTGCTTTTACGCCAAACATAACATTTTGCATTGTTGCCAAAAAAGTTCAATTTTGGTTTCATCTGACCAGAGCACCTTCTTCCACATGTTTGGTGTGTCTCCCAGGTGGCTTGTGGCAAACTTTAAACGACACTTTATGGATATCTTTAAGAAATGGCTTTCTTCTTGCCACTCTTCCATAAAGGCCAGATTTGTGCAATATACGACTGATTGTTGTGCTATGGACAGAGTCTCCCACCTCAGTTGTAGATCTCTGCAGTTCATCCAGAGTGATCATGGGCCTCTTGGCTGCATCTCTGATCAGTCTTCTCCTTGTATGAGCTGAAAGTTTAGAGGGACGGCCAGGTCTTGGTAGATTTGCAGTGGTCTGATACTCCTTCCATTTCAATATTATCGCTTGCACAGTGCTCCTTGGGATGTTTAAAGCTTGGGAAATCTTTTTGTATACAAATCCGGCTTTAAACTTCTTCACAACAGTATCTCGGACCTGCCTGGTGTGTTCCTTGTTCTTCATGATGCTCTCTGCGCTTTTAACGGACCTCTGAGACTATCACAGTGCAGGTGCATTTATACGGAGACTTGATTACACACAGGTGGATTGTATTTATCATCATTAGTCATTTAGGTCAACATTGGATCATTCAGAGATCCTCCCTGAACATCTGGAGAGAGTTTGCTGCACTGAAAGTAAAGGGGCTGAATAATTTTGCACGCCCAATTTTTCAGTTTTTGATTTGTTAAAAAAGTTTGAAATATCCAATAAATGTCCTTCCACTTCATGATTGTGTCCCACTTGTTGTTGATTCTTCACAAAAAAATACAGTTTTATATCTTTATGTTTGAAGCCTGAAATGTGGCAAAAGGTCGCAAAGTTCAAGGGGGCCGAATACTTTCGCAAGGCACTGTATATATATACAGCGAAAAAAATATGGGTGGATTGGAAGTGATGCAGACAATTACATTGATGGAAGCTACAGTTTATCTGCAATATTAAAGCAGATCTACCCCCTTAATTAAAAAAAAAAAAAAAAACTATAAAAAAAGTTGTAGCATGGATACCATGTAATCTCAGTGAATTTGTGTTTGTTTTTGAAAGATACACAACTACACACTATATTACTGTTGTATTTCATTTGACTATTCAAACATAATCAGTTTTTTTTCAGTTAAAATATTTCTGTCCTTGAAATCAAGGCTCCAAACCTCATGATCTAAATGACAACAACTTTAGAATGGACTTTGTCAAAACACAGAGGATAATGGTGTGTGTGTGTGTGGGTGATGTGTGTGTGGTGTGTTTCACTATATTGGCCCAACGCATCAAGACACTAATCTACTTATTTCAGATGTTGATGACATCCCAACCTCCCTCACCCTCACTCTCTCCCTCACCCTCTCCCTCTACAGCTCGACGGGGAAGACGAGTCATCCCCCAACTTTGATGAGGATGGTCGGGACGAGTATAACGAGATTCACATGCTTGTGTAGACACGTGACACGGGGAGGCCCAATAGGCTCTCTCTGTCTTCCAACACGAACCAATTACGAGCAAGCTTCTTTGGAAGGCAAACCTTATAATGTCTGGCTAGCTGTGTTTTTCACCCCCCCCCCCACACAGATGTGCTGAGGGTAGAATATTTGTCCAACAGAGAAACATTATGTATACATATATATATTATATGTGTATATTACTGTGTGTACGTATATATTCAAATCTTGCTCCTCTTTGATCTAAAAATGCTGTAAAGGAATTACCCCACTGTTATGATTTGTTTCTGTGTGTCCTGCTCCAACTATAGATGTTTTCTCTCAGAAGGTCAGAATCAACTCTACTGCCCTACTGTGACAGTGTGGGTGAGGAATCCTAAAGTGTGTGACATGGACAATGCACCATGTCAACACAGACCAGTCATTTAAAAACCCTCCTCCCTACACAAACTCTGGACATGTGTTCCTCCCCATTTCCTTCAACGGTCAAGCTCACTACAGATTCCAGGCGTACGTGTCGACAACCCCAAGGATTCCAGTAGGTTGGTTTCCTCGCCCAGTGTTGGAGTCCCATATTTTTGGGGCACCGGTGGGATGAACACTGGTTGTACGACAGCCTCACAGGTTTCACCAGGAGCCAATACTCCACTGCCTCCTCAGCGTAACTGCCTTCCCCCTCTTCTTCATACTGTAGGCATTATCAGTGCAGTTTGATGTCGTCGCTAACCAAACAGTATGACGTTCCCTTTTATTTGTTTCTAGTTGTTTGCTACTCACAGGACACGTTCATCTTTGACCTTTGCGATTCACCTGCACTGCCACACCAGTTCCCTGGTCCAAGAACAGAAGAAGAATCATTGGATGAGACCTCTCAATGCATTTCCTCTGAAACGAAGATGCACTGAGGACTGCGTGTGTGTTGGAGCAGTTTTTCTTGATGAGGTATATTCTGCATTACATGCCAGTCCAATGATGTCACTGTGGATGTATATGTGAACACATTGTGATCTGCTGACCTTGTATACGTTTAAATTGTTTATTTAGTATTTGTGACCATACGAATGAAATGTTATATTACCTATTTATTACAATTTTGTTTTAGTTGCCAAAATTCTATGAAGCCATATTGACATATGGGATGCTTTCTAAATGTCTGTTTGTTCAATTAATAACTTTATTTGAAACCTTTGTCACAGTCACTGGAATTATGCCACAGTTATCAACATCACTGTGTAGAGCACCACTGTCATTGTGTACTTCCATGTTCTGAGGGCAACTGTTGGATGTGAATGTTACTGAAGCTTCATATGAACCCTGACCCTTGAACTGCAAACAGATCATTGACCAATAGTTTGTTGTTCCTGTTGTCAACACAAATCAGTCGTGACATTTTCAAATGTTTTTCAAGTTATACACAGTTGGTTCAGAAGGGATTCTATACAACTTAGCATTTGTTTAACATGTAAAGTCACTGGAATGGACTCTTTGCCTCAAGGTTCAGAGTTTATACCCCACACAGAATGTCTGTGTATTTAAAATGTACGTTTTCATGAGCTGTGTTGCAGAACCATTTTTGACTGGTTGTATTAACGCTAGATGCTAGGATTGGAGACTTATTGAATGCATTTTGTGTATGGACAACCTACTTAGCCCCACACCATGTGAGACTTATTGAATGTATAGGCCTACCCAATGAGCGCACACTGGTTGCGACAACATTGTTCGACGTTGAACCAACGTGGAATAGACATTGTATTGTGTTCAGGGGACAGAAGAAAGACCGACACTAAAAAAAAATCCTCGGTCGTCGGGGAAAAAATGAAGAATTGGAATTGTGGTTATTATTCAAGAGGATAATAAGGGTTGTTCTGTCAGTATTCTCTGAGTGTTGGAACAGGAACAAGAAAATCGAATTGTTATGTGGCCGGGAAAAAGTCCTGGCATGTTAGACGTTGGGAATCCACAATGTTTCGTCACCTGATACTTCCATGCTAGCACAGACCAGACCACCCACCCAAAATCTAGGAATATAGCCTTGTCATTTTTGAACAGACATTACCTAGACCTCTCGCTTGATTGAAAGTCTCCGAGCTCGTTTTTCCCTCATTTGATTGGATGTCCAGGACAAGGAACGTTTTTGTTGTCTGTACATTATGCACACTTGTGAAGGCTATTAATAAGTAGACAATCAGAAATGTACTCCTGTATATCTTTATGTATCTACTGTCATAAGGAATATGATAGAACCGCTAACCCTGTGGCGACATCCTATTGTATAATGAGCTCCTATTTCCCCAGTCCTTTTTTGTACTGCATATTCATTTGAATTAATGAGTCATTCCTAACTTGTTTGCGCCATGTAATAAATATGATGTTATAAAGGTGAATCTCCCCTTTAAATAGTAATTATTCTCTTCAGAATTCTCTAAGCGTCAGGTCAATGATTATTTAAAGGGGAATTGTACTTTAATTGAGGGTCTTGAGGCATTGAAAATATGTCCTGCAGGCCACTTGTAATGAAGCCCTTATGACGTACTATTTATGCCTCAATACAGGACAATGACTTTAGTTTCATGTAGAAATTTGAATGGTTTATACATGCTATACTTGTGTGTTAAAATCAGCTTGAAGTCATGTCACACACAAATATAGTGACACACACATAAACATATTGCCACACACAAACAGAGATATAACTCTTTCTGCTCTGAAAACGATACCTGGCTATAATGACGAAGTGTGGTATGTCGGTCTGAGAATTTTTTTTATGTGAGTATATTTTATGGTAAATTATTCATTACTTTAGCATTAGCAATACCGAAATATACTTATGTTATGTGGATACTTGAATAGCAATTCAGCCTGCTGTTATTGTAAAGGCGTTTTCAAACTACTGTAAAACAAATTATTTTTTTGTCTGAAAATAAATATTTATTATGTGTTTCAAATAAATCTATCAGCTCTTTATTCAATACTCATTTAAGTACATAACAATGTAATACAACACTATTAGCACCATGGTTTGGTCATTGGTCATCCAAGATGGCGTAGCAGTCAGACGTCTTTGTCCTGTCGTGTCCCTGTATATATCGTTTGACATCTTTTTCTTCGCATATCCTTTAAAATATTTTGCTAAACCTCAACATCTAAATAGTCTCCTGTAACCCGCCTCACCCAATGTGTATCTGCTTTTTTTTACTAAAGTATTTATATTTACTTCGAATCTGGAATCCCTCAACTGAAGCTAGCCAGCTAACTACCAGCTATCAGTCAGCTAACCTTCAGCTCGGAAAACTCTCGTCAGTTCGAACAACGTGACTCTAACCAGAGCATAACGGACCTGTTATTTTTATCCTCGGATTCCTACCGCAAACTGAACATTTTCATCTGGATCTTCACAACTAGCTAACCGCAATCCCGCAGCAAGCACCAATCAGCTTGAAGCTAGCCTGGCCAGGGCTCCTGTGCTACCACCGAAGTATACTCCTGGGCTACAATATCCGGACCCCTTCTACAGCTGGTATGGGGCATGGAACCCCGCAGATCCCCTACGACCGGAATACCGACATAATCTGCCCGAGGACTCCAACAGGCCCCTGAGGCGCGACGCCCGCTGAAGGCCCACTATGCTAACCAGCTAGGCCTGCTAGCTACCTAGTGCTACTTGGAACCCTACTAATTCCACGACTGGTCTATCGACGTCACTGCACGAAGAGGCAAAAACAGACTTACCCCAATCGCGACGTTCCCCAAAGGCTAACTTGCTAGCCCCTGCTATCGGCCTGCTTGCTAACCCGGTCTGCTAACTGCTAGCTTGCCGGGCCCGGTCTGCTAACTGCTTGCTAACCCGGCCTGCTAACTGCTAGCTTGCCCCGGTCTACTAACTGCTAGCTTGTTTAGCCCCGGCCTACTAACTGTTAGCTTGTTAGCCTGCTAACTGTCTGAATCGCCGTGTCCCCAGCCAGCCCAACCACTCACTGGACCCATATGTTCACTTGGCTACGCATGCCTCTCTCTAATATCAATATGCCTAGTACATTACTGTCCTGGTTAGTGGTTACTGTCTTATGTCACTGTAGAGCCTCTAGCCCTGCTCAATATGCCTTAACTAACCATGTTGTTCCACCTCCTACATATGCGATGACATCACCTGGTTTAAACATCTCTAGAGACTATATCTCTCTCTTCATTACTCAATGCCTAGGTTTACCTCCAATGTACTCACATCCTACCTTACCTTTGTCTGTACACTATGCCTTAAATCTATGCTATCGTGCCCAGAAACCTGCTCCTTTTACTCTCTGTTCTGTACGTGCTAGACAGCCAGTTCGTATAGTCTTTAGCCGTACCCTTATCCTACTTATCCTCTGTTCCTCTGGTCATGTGGAGGTTAATCCAGGTCCTGCAGTGCCTAGCTCCACTCCCACCCCCCAGGTGCTCTCATTTGTTGACTTCTGTAACCGTAAAAGCCTTGGTTTCATGCATGTTAACATTAGAAGCCTACTCCCTAAGTTTGTTTTACTCACTGCTTTAGCACACTCTGCCAACCCAGATGTCTTAGCCGTGTCTAAATCCTGGCTTGGGAAAACCACCAAAAACCCTGAAATCTCCATCCCTAACTATAATGTTTTCCGCCAAGATAGAACTGCCAAAGGGGGCGGTGTTGCAATCTACTGCAAAGATAGCCTGCAGAGTTCTGTATTACTATCTAAGTCTGTACCCAAACAATTTGAGCTTCTACTTCTACAAATTCACCTTTCCAGAAACAAGTCTCTCACTGTTGCCGCTTGTTATAGACCTCCCTCTGCCCCCAGCTGTACCCTCGATACCATATGTGAATTGATTGCCCCCCATCTATCTTCTGAGCTCGTGCTACTAGGTGACCTAAACTGGGACATGCTTAACACTCCGGCCATCCTACAAACTAAGCTTGATGCCCTCAATCTCACACAAATTATCAATGAACCTACCAGGTACAACCCCAAATCAGTAAAAATGGGCACCCTCATAGATGACATCCTAACTAATTCGCCCTCCAAATTAGAGGTTGACCGATTATGACTTTTCAACGCCGATACCGATTTTTATATTTTTATATGCTTATTTAAGATGGTTAAAAATAACCAGGTATCCTCTACTGACAGGATGAGATCAATATCCTTCCAGGATACCCCGGCCAGGTCGATTAGAAAGGCGTGCTCGCTGAAGTGTTTCAGGGAGCGTTTGACAGTGATGTGTGGAGGTCGTTTGACCGCTGACGCATTACGAATGCAGGCAATGAGGCAGTGATTGCTGAGATCTGAGTGGTGATGTGGACACATCAGGGGGAGGGGCAGAGTGGTGATGTGGACACATCAGGGGGAGGGGCAGAGTGGTGATGTGGACACATCAGGGGGAGGAGCAGAGTGGTGATGTGGACACATCAGGGGGAAGGGCAGAGTGGTGATGTGGACACATCAGGGGGAGGAGCAGAGTGATGATGTGGACACGTCAGGGGGAGGAGCAGAGTGAGAAGAACATCTGGTGCACCTGTAGGAAAATGTCATCCTTCAGTGAATGCCCCAAACAACTGGTAACGTTGGTCCCGTGGTCCACACTGTTTTTCAATACTACTTATGAGCTGAAGGAGTGTTCCATTTTTATCTACTTCTCTCACTCAATCCATTCCTTTTAGTGGGGACTGAGTAGTGAAAAAGTGCACAGTTCAGGGAGAACGGGTAAAGAATTTGTCTGGGATTCACTGACAAAAGCGACTAATAAATGTATCATGTACTAAACAGCCTGGACTACCGTGTACCAATCTCTCAAATGTCAGGGTGTGACCGGTTATGCTGTTCATCGTGTTAATACACCGTCCTAACACATCATGTAGTTCTCCTGGCCTGGGCCCCGCAGGCGATGTCAACAGTTGATTTAATGGACTAGCACTACAGCTTCGGTCTGAACAAACATGTGATGTCGGAGAAATATGATCCGGAACATTGTGGCTACCCATGTTTATTAGGCCCCCCCCAAAAAAAATATCCCTGTATTATCTCAACACAAAAACACATTATCTCAACACCAAAACATGTGTTATCTCAACACAAAAAACACATTATCTCAACACAAAAACACATTATCTCAACACAAAAACATGTTATCTCAACACAAAAAACACATTATCTCAACACAAAAACACATTATCTCAACACAAAAACATGTCATTTCTCAACATAAAGAAAACTCCCAGGAGACAGGACACATCTGACTTTCCCAGACTAAAGGCTGTACGTCTTTCCCGGAAGGCAGTAACAAACCAAAAATAATGGTCCTATGCGGCTCTACTTATCCCTTTCCTCTGCCCTCACTCATCAGCCATGAAGATGTCATTGAGAGCTCAGGGCCCCATGATAGTGCATGTTGTGTGTGTGTGTGTGTGTGTGTGTGTTTATTTACATGTATTCAAAAAGAAGAGAAATAACTATAACCATTCATTAGAACTGGATAGTATAGGCAGTGGGTTGGTGATTTTATGTCTATAACTGGCTGTGTCTACAAACAAATTATGTTTCAAATAAATCACAGACCATTTGGGAGTGAGGGAAGAGGACGTGAAATATTCCAATGTCCCGCATGACTCTTCCAGTCAACACTAGTTACAATGTGTTTTCCATCATTTTTTGGTAATTTAAAAACTGAAAGCGACTGTTGGATCACAAAGCTCTTCTATTTGAAATAGGAGACATACCGCTTTCAACGCCCACTATCAACAGCCTGATATCCATTACTGATGAATAGGGTTGCCAAATTCAGCTAGCTTTCCTGAAATTCCCTGGAATTACAAGGAAATAAGCAGGAAATCTGGGAATCCTCCAATCGAGATTTCTGGAAAACCACAAAATTTGTGAAAAGTAACTGGAATTTTTGCTGTATGTTTTTGCTGTAACATTTAGTGGACTAGACTGCTGTAGACTGCTCTAGACTTCTCTAGACTGGTCTAGACTGCTGTAGACTGCTCTAGACAGCTGTAGACTGCTCTAGACTGCTGTAGCAGGTTGAACTTCAACTGTATCCAAAATAATGACATTGAAATAGTTTGCAAGTGTCGTAGTTGCTCACCTGTTAAGGCCATGAGGATCACACTAAGGCAGGTGAAACGCCTGGAGGTTTCTTAAATCCAGCCCTGCCTGAAACTACCTTTCAGGTGTGCAGATAGTATGTCTAGAGTCTTACTGAGTATTTTCAACATCTACCATCTATTTTTTTGTCAGTAGAGTTCAGGAAATGTGTCAATTGTGACGTGAGTAAAACATGGACTACATTTGATATCTGCAGTAGTTGTTGGGCCTACAGAGGTTGTGTCTATACACACACACACACACACACACACACACACTCACACACACACACACACACAAACAGCTTCCAATATAATAGTTTTCTAAAGACGTAAATTGACAACCCAGTTCTACACCCTCGCCTCATGTCCATATTGTCTCGTTTCAAGCATCGTATTTCAGTTCTCTATTATCTAAATGTATTGGACTGTAGGGAGAGGCAATAGATTTATCTGAGAGTAGCACTCTCTCTGAGGGGCTGTGTTTTCTCCCCCCTACTGCTATCTCCTGAGTAAATGTATGCCGTAAATCTGCTCTTAGTCCTGCTCTTGAATCCTCTGGGTCTCCAGAAGCTTAGCAAGCCAGAAGGCAATGGGGAGTATGGTGTGCTGTTCTGTTTCATGAGTAAAACTGTGTGAATTGTGACGTGAGTGAAACTGTGTAAACTGTGAATTGTGAATAAAACTTGGGCTACATTTGATTTGACCTAAATAGGCCCAACAACTATCTGCAGTAGTTGTTGGGACTACAGATGTTGTCTACAGTTTGATTCAGTTTAACACTATGACCGACAGTATCATTGCATTACAAATCTATTACTGAACGTTAATAACTCTACCTACATGTACATAGTACCTCAATTACCTCGACACTGGTGCCCTCGCACATTGACTCTGTACCTGTACACCCTGTATATTCCCCCGGCATTGTCTTTTACTGCTGCTCTTTAATTATTTGTTTTTCTTCTCTTTTTTTTTTTTTTAGGTATTTTCTTAAAACTGCATTGTTGGTTAAGTAAGCATTTTAGGGTAAGTAAGCATTTCACTGTAAGGTCTACTACACCTGTAGTATTCGGCGCATGTGACAAAGAACATTTGATTTGATTTCATTTACTGGATTTTATAAGCTGGGTGGTTCGAACCCTGAATGCTGATTGGCTGAAAGCCATGGTATATCAGACCGTATATCAAGGGTATGACATAACATGTATTTTTACTGCTCTAATTACGTTGGTAAGCAGTTAATAATAGCAATAAGGCACCTCGGGGGTTTGTGGTATATGACCAATATACCACAGCTAAACGCTGTATCCAGGCACATAACAGCCCTTAGCCGTGTTATATTGGCCAATAAGGCCCCCTCGGGCCTTATTGCTTAAGTGTACTGTGAGAGATGTTTTTCAAGCACGCACAGTATTAGGCAAGCTGTTTTTCAACACACATACCACACTGACTGAGATGGACAACTTCATATTACTCACCCAAAAGTTTCTCAATCCTAATGCTGGGAGGTAGGTAACCTAGCGATTAAGAATGTTGAGCCAGTGACTGAAAAGGTTGCTGGTTCAAATTCTGGGCCGAATAGGTGAATAATCTGCCAATGTGCCCTTGAGGCAAGGCACTTAGCCATATTTTCTCCTGTAAGTCGCTCTAGATAAGAGTATCTGTTAAGTCACGTAAATGTAAAATGTACCAAACACAACTCAATCACTGCCTAAACTGCTCAAGCAAAAGGTTTACTTGTATACTTTTGGTCATCTCTTTGTCAATATGCTCCACAGAAGTCTTTAAAAAAAACTTTAATCACTTAATTTTTTTCTCATTCTGTTCCTTTTTATCTAATAGTAAAAAAGGAGCATGCCCTAAATGCTTGAAGACAACACTCAGTCTTTGCTCTTGATCGACTACTACACTGTACTATACTATATTATATTGTACTATGCTATACTATGTTATACAGTACTATGCAATAAAATACTGTACTATATTATACTGTACTATGCTTTACTATATTATACAGTACTATGCAAAACAATACTGTACTATATTATACTATAGTATACAATACTATATTATTCTGTATTCTGCTATACCATATTATACAATACTATGCTATTCTATATTATACTGTGCTATGAAATACAATACTGTATTATACTATACTATACTATATTATACTGTACTATGCTATACTATATTATAGAGTACTATGCAATGCAATACTGTACTATACTATATACTATACTATACTTATACTATACTAAACCCAAAGGAGCAGTAGGCTACTGCAATGTCTGAATAAGCCTCATTCACTCATAAGCCCATGGTTAAGTCCATGCCTGTCTGCCTCTTTCTTTACTATCTAAAACACAGCTAACCGACATAGAGCAGTGTAAACAGAAAAGCTTTTAGAAGTCCTGCAGACTGTGACACTCACCTCTCAACACGTTGACAGGGCCCAGACAGCCAGTGCAACAGAAGTGATATCACGCCCCTGTCATTGCTTAGAGACCGCATGTTTGAGCCTATGGTTGCCACTGTGAGGGAGACATGTTTATTACCTTGGCAACCACTTGTACAACAATACAGTCCCATCCCCTCTGTATACCTGACAATGTTATTGTTGAATCCCAAAAGTTAATGCAATCTTTTCTCTAAACTATGAAGAATATGAATTAAATTTGAGAACAATTTGAAGTGTCTGTTTAGGGTTGTGTGGCTATAGAAGTTTCCTAAGAGAGAATGGTTAAACTTTTCAAGAAGTCTGTCTTTTTCTAGTGACATCTCGGATCTCAGGACAATTCTTCTGTAATGCAGCACTCTGGGAATGTTCCTGAGATGGATTGAAGAATGACAAGAGGCCTGGATTGCACATCACAAGTGTCAGAAGGATCTGACCAGCATCCAGCCCTACCACGGTAAGTCATGGACACATATGCACACACGCATTCTTACTTATACTGTGCTGCCTGTCTAATTATTTTTAAGTCTCATGGCCAGTGTTCATCTTAAAGCCTTCAGACTTGAAGGTCCCCACTGTTTCTTTACAATTCAACAAGAAATTAAAGCAAAGCTGGAACATTTTCCCCTCAAATCTTTCATCTCGTCAGTCTAATGTTCTGTCTTGGGTGTTAGCTTTGGTCCAAACAGCACCCGTTCATTCACTCTGCTCCTTTCAATTAAACTCAAGAATGAGCCATGGAAAATTTGAACACCATTGTGTAGTGTTTCATTTGCCTCGACTACACGACCACTTAAAAGATGGACCTTTCAGGAGTCCTGTGAAAACACTTTTCATCACCCCTGTCAGTTGTTTTTTCCCTAAGTGCAAAATTGAATGATTTGACGATTTCACTAATGCATCTTGAGTTGCTAGGCAACATACACATGATATAATAACAACGCATTTGCAACTGGAGAAATGTGCAGGAGGGGTCATAAGAAAATGTTTCCATTTCACTTAGTTGTCAGCATAATACCATTAGTGTCAGAGCAAACATACAGTATAGACAGGACAGGGACACGTTTTTTTTGCGAAAGTGAATTAATGTGTTGTTTGGACAGTGTGTCTCATTGGTGTAATGGAAAATATTGTCTCAGATAGGTGCTGCTCGGTGGAAAAGCACGAGCCATGGATAACCTGTACACGTGCCTCAAGAGAGAGATAGCCTCCTTCCAGGACCATGTCCAGCAATGCAAACACTCCTTCAACATGGACGCTCTTCACCCAGTCTTGAGTACCCTAACCACAAAACAGCAGGATGAAATCCACACCTTGGAGCAGCTGCGGGTTCTCCTCTCCAAGGTTCAAGAGGAGCCTGCGGTGGAGGTCAGTGGCTACAGAGACTCGGAAATAAAGCGTTGCGTCACTTGGCTTCTCTCTTTCGTGGAATATCTCGGCGCCATGAAAGAGACCTTTGACGAGAAAGTGGTAGTCCCTCTCTGTGAGAACATGTACGTAACTGAGGAAGACGAGAGCACTGTCGCTTCTTCTGATCAGACTGTCCCTTTCACCTCTGACCCTCAAAGCCCGCCTCATACATCTGTGACTAAGGTGGCCAATGAGCTCCTTGTTCTCCGACGCAGATGGGCTTTGATGCTCGCCCCTGGTCCAATCAAGGCAGAGAACTTCAGTCTACTGACCAATACTGATGGGGCTGAGCGGTTCACTGAGCGGTTCGCCAAGGTCCAATGGCTTGTACCAGATATCCTCTATAAGAGCTCTAGGGCTGCTCAACTTGCCTATCAGTGGGTGAACCTGCACCAGTGTGGGCACAGGGGTAGAAGAGTAGGGGCCAGTGGGTTGGAGGTTACCGAGACAGCCCCAATGAGGTCTACTGTCCGGGAAGCGAGTGACGAATATATCCTGGCTGAGGTAGAAAGGAGAGGGGAGGGAATGGCCGGAGAGGCCCAAGCCAGACTGATGGAGTCTAGGATGGAACTCATGGCTTTGGCCGGGAAAGAGCATAGGGTGCTATCTCTGGAGGTGAGGTTAGAGAAGGCCACCTACAGGATCCAGGACCTCCAGGCCAAGCTCCGACAGGAGAGGTTGATGGTAGAAAGTGGGGCCCAGCAGGAGGCCAGCGATGTGGGGGAAAGGAAGACAGAGGAGCTGGTCCTCAACCCAAGTCTAGAGCTGGAGAGGAGGCTGAGGATGGAAAGGTACCATCAGAAGATACTTCTGGGAGACCTGCTGATGCAGCTTAAGATTCGCCCAGTTCTCATACGCTACACTGATATGGTGAGTGGAGAAGTGAAAAAGAATATTCACATGTCATCTAGCTGGCATCGTATCCGTGTACGGATAGCATCAGAGTCATAAAGAGTTGGCCTCAGACTCAGGCTGTCCTAATACGGACGAGTTGGCGTCAGACTCAGGCTGTCCTAATACGGATGAGTTGGAGTCAGACTCAGGCTGTCCTAATACGGATGAGTTGGCGTCAGACTCAGGCTGTCCTAATACGGATGAGTTGGAGTCAGACTCAGGCTGTCCTAATATGGACGAGTTGGAGTCAGACTCAGGCTGTCCTAATATGGACGAGTTGGTGTCAGACTCAGGCTGTCCTAATACGGATGAGTTGGAGTCAGACTCAGGCTGTCCTAATATGGACGAGTTGGAGTCTGACTCAGGCTGTCCTAATATGGACGAGTTGGAGTCAGACTCAGATGGACGAGTTGGAGTCAGACTCAGGCTGTCCTAATATGGACAAGTTGGAGTCAGACTCAGGCTGTCCTAATATGGATACTGTACGTTTAAGCTTCTGACATAAATGCTTATCCAAAATTCCCTATTGTGGTGTCCTATTTCCATCAGCCTGGTTTAATCTGGAATAATCTGAGCTGTAATCTAAACATGTGAAAACTGTAGCTTAAATCGAAAACACAGTTGTCAGTGTTCTAATCTACTGTGTTCCCTAATTTCTAGGTGAGGGATCGATGCAAACAGCAGGAGGAGACACTACGGGCCATGGAGGGCAGTATGGGTAACAGGTTCCCTTCAAAGCCTGAGAGCCTCAACCTCTCCAAACAGTGAATCCATCTTCTCAATCTAGCCTGTTGTCCCTCACATAGACACCCCGCAAGAGACACCCATCCTGGGGTACAAGTCTAGGTTGCCTCCTGCTCATACTCCCAGGGTTGAGGGAGTCCTTCATCCCTGGGCCTCCAGAAGGACATTCAACCCAACAAATGGATTGTTGCCTGGGGGATGCATCCTCATGAATCCTGGACAATGCTCCAGCCTCACATTAGGCCCCTCAGAAGTGATACCACCCATATTTGATTTAGTTTCTTAGTTTAAGTCTTTCTTTTCATTCCACCTAATTTAGTCAACGATGAACACACACACACACACACACACACACACACACACACACACACACACACACACACACACACACAGTCATGTATGACTGCAAATTGTGTTTATTACCAGTACCAACCAAATTAAGACGGAGACATTCTTTATTAATAGTTAACCACAGTAGTGACTGTCCTTAACCCAGTCTATAACTACAGTAGTGACTGTCCTTGACACAGTCTATAACTACAGTAGTGACTGTCCTTGACACAGTCTATAACTACAGTAGTGACTGTCCTTGACACAGTCTGTAACTACAGTGGTGACTGTCCTTAACCCAGTCTGTAACTACAGTAGTGAATGTGTTTAACCCAGGCTGTAACTACAGTGGTGACTGTCCTTAACCCAGTCTGTAACTACAGTGGTGACTGTCCTTAACCCAGTCTATAACTACAGTGGTGACTGTCCTTAACCCAGTCTGTAACTACAGTGGTGACTGTCCTTAACCCAGTCTGTAACTACAGTGGTGACTGTCCTTAACCCAGTCTATAACTACAGTGGTGACTGTCCTTAACACAGTCTATAACTACAGTGGTGACTGTCCTTGACACAGTCTGTAACTACAGTGGTGACTGTCCTTAACACAGTCTATAACTACAGTAGTGACTGTCCTTGACACAGTCTATAACTACAGTAGTGACTGTCCTTGACACAGTCTGTAACTACAGTAGTGAATGTGTTTAACCCAGGCTGTAACTACAGTGGTGACTGTCCTTAACCCAGTCTGTAACTACAGTGGTGACTGTCCTTAACCCAGTCTATAACTACAGTGGTGACTGTCCTTAACCCAGTCTGTAACTACAGTGGTGACTGTCCTTAACCCAGTCTGTAACTACAGTGGTGACTGTCCTTAACCCAGTCTGTAACTACAGTGGTGACTGTCCTTAACCCAGTCTGTAACTACAGTGGTGACTGTCCTTAACCCAGTCTGTAACTACAGTGGTGACTGTCCTTAACCCAGTCTGTAACTACAGTGGTGACTGTCCTTAACCCAGTCTGTAACTACAGTGGTGACTGTCCTTAACCCAGTCTGTAACTACAGTGGTGACTGTCCTTAACCCAGTCTGTAACTACAGTGGTGACTGTCCTTAACCCAGTCTGTAACTACAGTGGTGACTGTCCTTAACCCAGTCTGTAACTACAGTGGTGACTGTCCTTAACCCAGTCTGTAACTACAGTGGTGACTGTCCTTAACCCAGTCTGTAACTACAGTGGTGACTGTCCTTAACTCTCTGTACACAAGCCAATACAAGAAAACAATGAATGTCCCAAGAGAACACAACCCACTTTTGTGTCCTCATCATTAAGAAAAATAACAATATAATGAATCACCATGACACGGCTTGCTACGTGTTGCTTGATGACACATAGTACAGTACACTTTTACATAGCACTGATGATGATTCATCCACACAGATGGCATTTAGGTGACCAGAGTGACTGCTAATTCCATTCTCCTTACTCAGCAACATTATTTATATCCCTGCACAATAAGCTGCCTGTGTATTTTGGCATCAGAGGCAGGGTCGCCATGGGTCAGCTCGTAGTTCAAAGGCCTCGTAAAGGCCACATCAAGCAAATTGACTGTGTTGTTTGGGTAAAAGTTAATTATAGGGCTGAGAAATGTGTACACTGTGAGAAGGTTCACACACTCCACATATTATCATTCATCTGACCTTATGGGTCAGGGGACTGACATTCCATACAGCATGTGAATCAGCAAAAAATGAATACTTGGTAAACTGTCTGGACTGGTGAGCTAATTGAGGGGTGGAAACAGTGCTGTATTTTCAGCTCACCACTGTACTCAAACTTCAGGGAGAAAGACATTGGTTGGTTATTGGCAGTCGTTTATTACATAAAAAGCTAAATCTCCACCCATCTGTCATTGAATTTGCCTGTGCACATTGGGGCTTGTCATGCTTAATTTTTATTTTATTTTATTTAACCTTTATTTAACTAGGCAAGTCAGTTAAGAACACATTCTTATTTACAATGACGGCCTACACCGGCCAAAACCCGGACAACGCTGGGCCAATTGTACGCCGCCCTATGGGACTCCCAATCATGGTCAGAGACCTGGCCGTGTGGTTCCAGGACAACAACCTCTCCTTCAATGTGATCAAGACTAAGGAGATTATTGTGGACTACTGGAAAAAGGTGACCGAGCACGCCCCCATTCTCATCGACAGTGCTGCAGTGGAGCAGGTTGAGAGTTTCAAGTTCCTTGGTGTCCACATCACCAACAAACTAACATGGTCCAATCACACCAAGACAGCCGTGAAGAGGGCACGACAAAACCTATTCCCCCTCAGGAGACTGAAAAGATTTGTCATGAAGTTAGGGGTCAGCTTTAATGTGATCAAACACTTTGAGATATCAGCTGATGTACGAAGGGCTATATAAATACATTTGATTTGATTTGACTTTAAAACAGGTAATATTACTGCACATTTCCAACCGGAAGGTATAACGCCCTCACTCCTAATCATATGAAATAATCCCAGGATTATACATTCCACAACTGATCATGACCTGTGGCTGTATATCCACAGACTATTAAGACTGTTCTCATGTACGGTAAAAACACCATCCACAGAAGAGTCCATATTATCCCTTTTCTTATACACATTAAGATGATCATTTAAAATCTCACACTTGCATATGTACGTTATTATTTTTACATATATTTGTAACCTTTTATTTAAGTAGGCAAGTCGGTTAAGAACACATTCTCATTTACAATGACAGCCTAGGAACAGCAGGTTAACTACCTTGTTCAGGGGTAGAACAACAGATTTGTATCTCATCAGCTCAGGGATTTGATCTGGCCCAACACTCTAACCACTAGGCTACCTTCCTCCACAACACTCTAACCACTAGGCTACCTGCCTCCCCAACACTCTAACCACTAGGCTACCTGCCTCCCCAACACTCTAACCACTAGGCTACCTGCCTCCACAACACTCTAACCACTAGGCTACCTGCCTCCCCAACACTCTAACCACTAGGCTACCTGCCTCCCCAACACTCTAACCACTAGGCTACCTGCCTCCCCAAAACTCTAACCACTAGGCTACCTGCCTCCACAACACTCTAACCACTAGGCTACCTGCCTCCCCAACACTCTAACCACTAGGCTACCTGCCTCCCCAAAACTCTAACCACTAGGCTACCTGCCTCCCCAACAGTCTAACCACTAGGCTACCTGCCTCCCCAACACTCTAACCACTAGGCTACCTGCCTCCCCAAAACTCTAACCACAAGGCTACCTGCCTCCCCAACACTCTAACCACTAGGCTACCTGCCTCCCCAAAACTCTAACCACTAGGCTACCTGCCTCCCCAACACTCTAACCACTAGGCTACCTGCCTCCCCAACACTCTAACCACTAGGCTACCTGCCTCCCCAAAACTCTAACCACTAGGCTACCTGCCTCCCCAAAACTCTAACCACTAGGCTACCTGCCACCCCAACACTCTAACCACTAGGCTACCTGCCTCCCCAACACTCTAACCACTAGGCTACCTGCCACCCCAACACTTTGAGGATATGAAGTTACCCCTAGTTTTGTGTTTCCCTTTCTAGTGGTTAGGGTAAGATATTGGGGAAGGTATAAGCTCATTCTATACATGTGCCTAAGGATAATTTCAGCACTGAGGATATTACTGTAGAACAGTGGCAGTTGGTGCCATTTAAGATGAGGGAGGACAGACATTTGTTTTTATGAGCATAGCCTTATTTCTATAAGAGCATACTGGATGACTGCCATTCATGCTCCATTCACCCAGTTCAATGTAACATCGATAGGTTTAGACTACTACGTGATGCTAGAATGTTCCCTGTACCCATCATGAGGTTGCTACAACCTAGCCTATGAATGAAAGTTTACAACGTAGGTGCACATAGTTTGAGAGAACATGTTGAGGTGACAGTTGGTGATGCATTCAATACCGCCTTGCACACTCTTGCGTGCATCTAGGTGATCTAGGGTGTAATCATTAGTTGAACAGTTGCAAACGAGAATTTATATTGGGCAAATGTATGTTTCTGTCATGCTCTGATCTGTTTCCCCTGTCCCTGTTATTGTCTCTACCCCCTCCAGGTGTCACTTTTTCCCCCCAGTGTATTTATCCCTGTGTTTCCTGTCTCTCTGTGCCAGTTCATCTTGTATGTTAGTCAAGTCAACCAGCGTGTTTTCCCATTCTCCTTTTCTATTCTCTTTTTATAGACCTCCCGGTTCCGACCCCTGCCTGACTCTGGACTACTTTCCTGCCTGCCTGATCATCCTGCCTGCCCTGACCTTGACTCTGCCTGCCCTGACCTTGACTCTGCCTGCCCTGACCTTGACTCTGCCTGCCCTTCAGTACCTATTGGACTCTGATCTGGTTTTGACCTTTAGCCTGTCCATGACCCTTCTCTTGCCTTACCCTATTGGATTAATAAATATTGTAAGACTCCAACCATCTGCCTCCTGTGTCTTCATCTGGTTCTCGCCTTGTGTCATGATAGTTTCATTCTGTTTGCTTTCGTTTAAGAAATGTTTTTCAACAGAATCATTGGAATGAATAAGCCCCGGATCACACGTAAACACAGTTCTCTTCCATAGCAACTCATTGCATTCCTTCTGGCATCTACGCGCTTTCCTCCTCTCACCTTTTCTCTTTGCTTGTGGACTTCAATGCTCAATCCCCGAGCTGACAAGGTACAAATCTGTCGTTCTGCCCCTGAAGAGGCAGTTAACCCACTGTTCCTAGGCCGTCATTGAAAATAAGAATTTGTTCTTAACTGACTTGCCTAGTTAAATAACGTTAAAAAAATAAAATAGAAAAATAAATAAAATGCACAACAAATCAGCTGTCTGTTACCAGGTGAAAAAACCTTTCCAAGCTAAACCTTCACATTATAACGCTAACCACTACACACATTGTCACCATATTAGCTAAAGTAACGTCATAGTCAACATAGCTAATTAAACTAACAGGTTAGTAAACCCGCTACAATCATGAAGTACAGTGTACTGTCAGTAAGCAGTTTATCAGTAACACTGGTTGTCCCTGGTGGCAATAAATGAGTAAAACCAAACGTTTACCTTGACTTGGAAGAGTTCCAGTGTTGGATAGTCATAGCCAGCTAGCTAACATATCATCCCTCTGTCATAGCCAGCTAGCTAACATAGCATCCCTCTGTCATAGCCAGCTAGCTAACATATCATCCCTCTGTCATAGCCAGCTAGCTAACATAGCATCCCTCTGTCATAGCCAGCTAGCTAACATATCATCCCTCTGTCATAGCCAGCTAGCTAACATATCATCCCTCTGTCATAGCCAGCTAGCTAAGATAGCATCCCTCTGTCATAGCCAGCTAGCTAACATATCATCCCTCTGTCATAGCCAGCTAGCTAACATAGCATCCCTCTGTCATAGCCAGCTAGCTAACATATCATCCCTCTGTCATAGCCAGCTAGCTAACATATCATCCCCCTCTGTTTGGGCCGGATGTTTGAGTAGGCTGCATTAGCTAGCTAAGTAAAAGAAAAACATATGAAATCTCTCTCCATTCAATTCAATAGAATTTATTGACATGGCACGTTAAATGACTTACATTGTCAAAGTATACATAGAGCAAAAATGGGGGGACCAACAGAAATGATAATAGTGGTAGTGGAAATGGGATTACTATTCACAGCAACTACAACAACAATATTAATGAGAATAACAATACGTGAAAGCAATAGTAGTAGACCAGTCTCCACCTGAGAAGCCACCTGACATGGTATAAAAGCCAAAACAAAACTAAACGGGAAATATTATCAACATTACATTGCACTTTTCACTGGCTGTCCCTCAGGTTGTGGCAGGAGGACACATATTTGGCTTTTCACCCAATGAATATTCAACATTTTTCTTCATCTTTTATAGTCTCAAATTCTTTGTACTGAATAATCATTTTGGGAAAGACATTTTCTCTTAGGTCAGAGTATTTGTCACAGTGTAACAGGAAATTCAGGTCTGTCTCTACCTCTCCCCTGGAGCAGAGTGAGCACAGCCTGTCCTCTCTGGGTAGCCAGGTTTGCCTGTGACGACCGGTCTCTATAGCCAGACTGTGCTCATTGAGTCTGTACCTAGTCAATGTTTTCCTCGGTTTTCTATTAGTCACAGTGGTCAGATAATCAGCCACCATGTGCTGTCTGTTTAGAGCCAAATAGCATTGAAGTTGACTTATATTTTTTGTGGTGTCTTTCCAATAGGTGATATATTTTATTTTTGTTTTGTGATGATTTGTTTGGGACAGATTTTCTGAGTGATGTCTTCAGGCTCTATGG
Organism: Oncorhynchus clarkii lewisi; assembly: GCF_045791955.1. Lineage (NCBI taxonomy): Eukaryota > Metazoa > Chordata > Actinopteri > Salmoniformes > Salmonidae > Oncorhynchus > Oncorhynchus clarkii. The sequence continues at coordinate 80,846,894 of NC_092149.1, forward strand.
GGTTGATTTGGGTTAGTGATCTGAGCCTCAGAACCAGCTGGCTGAGGGGACTCTTCTCTTGTTTCACCTCTTGACATTGTAGAGCTGTGTGATGGAATGTTTTTGGGGTCACTTGTTTTTAGATGGCTGTAAAATATGATGGCTCTTTTTTCTATTCGAATAAGGACGGGGTATTGGTCCAATTCTGTTCTACATGCGTTATTTGGAGGTTTTCTTTGCACTTGCAATACAGTCTTGCAAAACTCTGCATGCAGTACATCGATTGATGTTTGTCCCATTTGGTAAATTCATTATTAGACAGCGGACCCCATACTTCGCTGCCATATAGAGCAATTGGTTCTGTAACTGATTGAAACATTTTGAGCCAGATTTTCTGACCTTTTTTGAATACCATTATATTTGTTTTTTTTGTATCATTATATTTGTGTTTTTGTATTTGTGGTCTGTTGTACGATAACCTTTTAGACATCCAATGCACAGGACCTTGTGTTCATCAAGGAAATGACATAGTCTGTTATTTATGATACTGCAAGGAATTTTCCCCAAGTTGCTGTTAACGCAAGTTCCTCTGTAATTATTTTGGTCAAATTTGTCTACATTAGTGTGACCAATCCTTGGTTCCAAATATTGGGGGAAATACCTGCAGTAAGGATAATGTTTTTTTTACAATCATTATCAAACCATTTTTCATTTTCTCTTCTTTTTGGTTTGCTCTTATGTTTCTTTAGATTAGCCAAGGAGGCTAATTTGTAAAAAAAAAATTAAAAAAGTTTGTTCCAAACGGCTGTGGAGAATGTTAAGGCTAAAAAGTTGTCCAGGAGAGATTGTATTTTTTTTGCTACTAATTGCTTTTTGGTAGATTTCTGTAATGTTTGCATTCCATCTATAGGCCTGTTTTAGTACCATGTCATTTATTGGGCTGTGATGCTTCATGGTTGGGTTCCGCTCTTCTCAGATACACTGTGATTTTACTGTGGTCTGAGAGAGGTGTTAGTGGGCTGACTGTGACTGTTAGTGGGCTGACTGTGACCCAGCGTTTGACAGAGCTTCAGGAGCTGTATTACATTTTTGTTTTTCACTTTGTCATAGTTGTTTCTGGGGTGGGGTATGTGGGGAGGGAAAGGTTGCTGCTTCCTGGTAGGTGTTTGTCTCCGTGACTGTTAATAGTGTCTTCTGCTGTTCTAGCATGCAGGTCTCCACAGACCAGTACGTTGCCTTGCGTTTCTCTAATTCTTTAATATATTTAGTATTGTTGTATCTAAAAAAGGATAACTTTTTAAATGCTTCAGTTCTTACATTTTTATGAAAATTCACTGACGAGTATGTTCCTCCTCTGAGGAGCATCCACTGCTGTAGATTATCTTGTAAGTCTCTGCTGTCCATGTCACAGGAGGTTGCTACATTAATTGGGGGGGAAGGGCTTCTGGTGATGGCTGGAAAGGAATCAGGGGAATGGTATCAAACACACACATTGTTTCCTCGTGTTTGATTACATTCTATTGGCTTCATTCCAGCCATTATAATGAGCCATCCTCCCCTCCGCAGCCTCCTGTGGTCCATATGCATACTAAATATAATAACACATTACACAATGCACATTTAGTGAGTATTCACTGTTCCCTTAAAGGGTGACCACTGCCAAGACAGCATATCCATGGCAGACCTGGGTCCATGGTTTATTTTGAAAGACTAGTTGATTGACCTTGCCTGGCTTAATGGAACCAATTTATGGAATAGTCCCAAAAGTGTAAAGCTGCGCTCAGCGGAGACACAATCAGACGCAGGTATGTAATAATTCCTTGGTTTTTGCTCTGACATGCACTGTCAACTGTGAGACCATATATAGACTTTTATTTTACCCAGGTCTGATCCACAATTGCTGAAGGGTATTAGGGTAGGTATGGACAGACATGGTGATGAGAGAATGGATGGACAGAGAGACATTACCTCACATGCTGGGCACAGTGGAGGCCTCCCAGGCTGGTCCCAGGTAACGGCACACAGAGACCAGCTTTGACATGACAGGCAAGGCTACGTTGTAGGCTGGAAATCCCAGTGCCCACTCCAGGGTTAGACACAGGAAGTGTGGGAAAGTATGTCAACTGGAAAAGGTACACCGGTGTTCTCCCTCTCACCTGATTGCCCAGCGTGGCATCCTGCAAATATTATGTGGCTACCCTGAGTCCTGGTCACACGAAATGTGAGAATTTTCCTGCAGGAAGTGCAGATAAGCGTTGTGATTTACAGTGCATTTGGAAAGTATTCAGACCCATTGACTTTTTCCACGTTTTGTTACGTTGCAACCTTAACCTTAAATGGATTACATAAAAAAAATATATATGTAAATACCTTATTTACATAAGTATTCAGACCCTTTGCTATGGGACTCGAAATTGAGCGCAGGTGCATCCTGTTTCTACAACATGATTGGAGTCCATCTGTAATAAATTCAATTGATTTGACATGATTTGGAAAGACACACACCTGTCTATTTAAGGTCCCACAGCTCACAGTGCATGTCAGAGCAAAAACCAATCCGTGAGGTCGAATTAATTGTCCGTAGAGCTCTGTGAAAGGATTGTGTCGAGGCACAGATCTGAGGAAGGATACCAAAACATTTTTGCAGCATTGACGGTCCCCAAGAACACAGTGGCCTCTATCAATCTTAAATGGAAGAAGTTTGGAACCACCAAGACTCTTCCTAGAGCTGGCATCACGGCCAAACTGAGCAATCGGGGGAGAAGGGCCTTGGTCAGGTGACCAAGAACCCTATGGTCACTCTGAAAGAGATCCAGAGTGCCTCTGTGAAGATGGGAGAACCTTCCAGAAGGACAACCATCTCTGCAGCACTCCACCAATCAGACCTTTATCGTAAAGTGACCAGACGAAAGCCACTCCTCAGTAAAAGGCACATGACAGCCTGCTCTGAGTTTGCCAAAAGGCACCTAAAGACTCTCAGACAATGAGGAACAACATTCTCTGGTCTGATGAAACCAAGAATAGACTCTTTGGCCTGAATGCCTTGCGTCACATCTGTTGGAAACCTCGCACCATCCCTACGATGAAGCATGGTGGTGGAAGCATCATGCCGTGGAGATGTTTTTCAGCGGCAGCGACTGGGAAACTAGTCAGGATCGAGGCAAAGATGAATGAAGCAAAGTACAGATAGATCCTTGATGAAAACCTGCTCCAGAGCGCTCAGGACCTCAGACTGGGTTGATGCTTTACCTTCCAACAGGACAACGACCCTAAGCACACAGCCAAGACAACGCAGGAGTTGCTTCTTAATAACAAGTCTCTGAATGTCCTTGAGTGGCCTAGCCAGAGCCCAGACTTGAATCCGATATAACATCTCTGGAGAGACCTGAAAACAGCTGTGCTGTAACGCTCCCCATCCAACCTGATAGAACTTGAGAGGATCTGCAGCGAAGAATGGGAGAAACTCCCCAAATACAGGTGTGCCAAGCTTGTAGCATCATACCCAAGAAGACTTGAGGCTATAATCGCTGCCAAAGATGCTTCAACATGGTACTGAGTAAAGGATCTGAATACTTATGTAAAAGTGGTATTTAAGTTTTTATATTTTTTTATAAATTAGCAACATTTTCTACAAACCTGTTTATGCTTTGTCATTATGGCGTATTGTGTGTGTGGATTGGTGAGGAAAAAAATATGTTTAATCAATTTTAGAATAAGGCTGCAACGTAACAAAATGTTGAAAAAGTCAAGGGATCTGAATACTTCCGAAGGCACTGTACATAAATTCACTGAAAACACACACTAACTAACACACAGCTATATTAACAGTATTGTACTCTTCATGTAGCCTAATTTTGGCCAGCTAATAGCCTAACCACAGTTCAAAAACACATTATGGACTTAACATAAAAATCCTGTTGATGCAGGATTATTTTGCAACAAAACTTGTCAAATTATTATTCTTAATTTACTCTTAATATTAACATATGGTGTAATCTAAGCCCCCAAAGCATTCTTTGACCCCTCAAATGCTGATGTATCGTTGGCTCCCAGCTACAGAATTGCTTTGCTTGTCATGTGAAAGTTGATGTTTTTGTGGGTAAATTACATTTAGTTTCATACTGTAGATGTTTGAGAGATCTGTATAGCATATTGTGAATCCTCAAATTAATGGACTGTGTGTTGATAAGTTGCTTTTAAATAAGTGGTTTAAGCTTCTACATAAATAGACATCTCCATCCAAACTAGCTTCTCAGTTTCCTCCTCCTTCACTTCACAATTCATTCCAGATAGGTAACCCGCTGCCCACACATATGTATGTACACAAACGTGCTATCTTTGTCCCCCTTGAGTCAACAACCATTGCTCTCAACGGTGGCCAAGAGATACAGACGGGTATGGGTTTACAGAAGCCTGTTTGGTGGATAAGCACAACAACCGCTACTCGCTACCAAGAAATCAATGGGACGTACTGGGGAGGGAGAGACATTTTTTTTTGGTCCAAAAGGCACATCTTTAATTAAGTGCCAATGAACATGCGAAAAATGGAGTGGTCATGTCAGAGACACTCAGCACACGCTGTAATATTATTTTGTACGCTTGTCATTTAAACATACTCTTATGAAGAGCAAAAATGATCTTGACATAATGGCTGAATCGTATGAATGCTTAGGATAATGTTTCACTAGGGACAGCAGTGCAGCCTAAGATAAAATATAATGTTTTCTTATTAGAGATAATATCATTAGAAAGCACACAGCAGGCTCTTGCTATTATAGAAGCATGGATATTAACACACAAGCACATCATTATTCAAATATTGACATTGTACAATTTGTTCCTTCAATAATTTGTAATCCATTGCACACAAACGTTATGTTAAGAGACAACCCACTACTAGATGCATGTAGTCACCTTTGATTCTGACATACACTATCAGAAACATGACAGGTGATAGGACCCTGAGGCTTGCACCACTGGGTCTCTCTCCTGTTTGCTATGCTAACACAGATGACAGTTGCACTTTTGGACACAACGTTTACATCCTTATCTTTTCATGTTACTCTTTAATAAACAGTACAGCTAGAGGCAGAATGGTGCTATATTTTAGCTGCGGTTTGTTTCTGCTTACGTTACTTGTTCTGCCGGGCCTATTGCTCGGGGACTTGGTATTTTATTGTCCTAAATGCACTGCGGAGCGCCAAACTGCATGTCCTAAGCTCGCCACCAACTGTACTGAGATAGTCAGGGAGCCCGCCTGTGGCTGCTGTCCGGTGTGTGCCCGGTTAGAAGGTGAATTCTGTGGCGTCTACACACCGAGGTGTTCCACAGGGCTGCGTTGTTATCCCACTGTAGATTCAAAATTGCCCTTGGAGCAGCTGGTTCAGGGGTTAGGGCGATGCTCACAAAAAGTGGACACAGTACCCAACCGCACTGAAGAGCACCGGGACACGAGTGGTAAGTAACTAGACTGTCACTAAGAGAAGGTTATCATTAATTTAGGGTATTCTGTGTTATACACAGGGCCCTGTGTTTTGGTTAATCATGTTACATGACCTGGATTTGAACCTTTATTTTAAGCCTTTTCCAGAAATGAGAATTAGACAACAAATTACAGCATTTGTCTGAGGATGGTGCTGAACCATCTGATATAAAAAACAAAAGGTGTCAGTTTAATGAAAATGATTTAAATAAAGAGTAAAACCCAGGTCATGTGACATGATAAACCAAAACATAGTGTGTGAGTTATTTAATTGGCCACAAAGGTCTCCACACAATGAAAGTGCATGGCATCTGCTAAATGTCATGTCACATAGCCTGGTATCATACGGAATATATATTGCTTCTCTGGGTGTTTCTATCATAATTAGATCAGCAATATACAGTGCCTTGCGAAAGTATTCGGCCCCCTTGAACTTTGCGACCTTTTGCCACATTTCAGGCTTCAAACATAAAGATATAAAACTGTATTTTTTTGTGAAGAATCAACAACAAGTGGGACACAATCATGAAGTGGAACGACATTTATTGGATATTTCAAACTTTTTTAACAAATCAAAAACTGAAAAATTGGGCGTGCAAAATTATTCAGCCCCCTTAAGTTAATACTTTGTAGCGCCACCTTTTGCTGCGATTACAGCTGTAAGTCGCTTGGGGTATGTCTCTATCAGTTTTGCACATCGAGAGACTGACATTTTTCCCATTCCTCCTTGCAAAACAGCTTGAGCTCAGTGAGGTTGGATGGAGAGCATTTGTGAACAGCAGTTTTCAGTTCTTTCCACAGATTCTCGATTGGATTCAGATTATACTTCTTTTTGTTTTCAAAAATATAGTTTTTTTTATCCATTAGTATATATATTTTGTTGAACTGCTAATCATGTTTGGCTGACCCCATTTCTCAGATTTCTTTAAACGAAAAGTAAATGTTTAACAATTTCCCCCCTTTTCTAGTTCCCAGAGCAGAGGTCAAACATGAATACTGCTGGCAGTAACGCTGTGCCATCTGACATACAGCATACCCTTCACATCAGATTTCCATTTCATGAGCCAGTCAAGTGTACAGAGGTGCTATCAGTTGTCTTTTGCTTGAGAGGAGATGTCCCAGATCTACCACCTTGGGGCTCTCTACATCCTCATTAATTAGGTAGCACGTCATACACCCATACAGAGTCTTCCTCTTTTCACCCTCCATCGTGTGTTTGTTTGATAACAGTTGCTGTTATTGGCATGACATCACATCTTGTAGCAAATTGAAGAGCTGCATGAACTCATGCACCATGTGCTTTCGTTCCCCAATACACTCAACAAAAAAACTTGAGAGTACACACAGTACACCCTTAACTCAATGGTTTCACTCATCACTTTAAAGGGATTATGTGCTTGGATGGATATTTAAACCTTTGCCCTCATCTGCCTGAGTGCACATTGCACAGGCTGGAGCTGCATTCAGTCTCTCAAAGACACTGTTCTGGCACAAAAACATTCCCAGATGTGGAAGAGTTAATAGTGGCAGTTTGGAAGCAATCAAATCCATGTTCCTGTTGTCGCTCCATGACTGATGTTTGACCATAAGTCTGTTTAGGGTTGCAAAGTTACCTGCATTTTACCAAAGTTACCAGAAACTTCAGTACCTTTGGTAATGAACAGAACATCTATGGCAATCGATTGTAGCTTTGATCATTTATAATTAAATAATTGCACATATAGTATTCATGTATTATATTTGTGTCCATGTTGTCCATGGGGTTTTCTAGTAGATTGACCATATGGTTGAAGAGGAAATGGCCTAACTCATTTTTAAAAAGCATGTCATCAACAATGATTATTATTTTTAAATTACAATGCAACTCTTCCAAATGTTGTATTTTTTTTCACAACTGCCACCAGTTGTCACAAAATATTGACAACAAACACATATTGACATAGTCAAATAAATACATTTGTTAAAAAGAAAAATGCATAAAGGATATTTGATGCTGAAACCCTCCCATTAAACAACAATGGTATTCACAAAGTTCATGGTTTGTATTTAGGATAATGTTTTACAGCTTTGGCTTTCTATTGTTTATTTTAAAATCATCTTATTTAATTATTTCATATATATTTTACATGTGATAAAGCCACACAGAGGAACAGAAAATTCTTACAGACACCTGTGATAATCTGTAGTACCTAACAGGGCCACTAGATGTCTTGTGATAAATTAAAATCCTTGAAAGATACCAAAATTCTGATAGTTTACTGGTAAACTGAGAATGTTTTCAATAATACACCCTCTCTTGCGACCCTAAATCTATTACCTATTTTTGTATCTCTATTTTCTCTCTTTCTCCTCTCAGTGTGTTGTCTTTGGACGGGCATTGATCCTTGTAGCCCTGCAGGTAATGGTGTGCTCAGACTTGGTGTTCTCACACCCCTACAGGTGTTTTATTACTGTGTGTGTGCGCGTATGCGTGTGCGTGTGTGAGTGAGTGAGTGAGTGAGTGAGTGAGTGCGCGCGCATGCGTGAGTGTGTGTGTGTGCGTGTGTGTGCGTGTGTGCGTGTGTGTGTGTGTGTGTGTGACAGAGCGAGAGATAAAGATAGAGAGGGAGGGAGTGCTCTGGGTGGAAGCTGCATTTTAGTACATGTGACCCTGAAGACACACCCTTTAGGAGGATAAAGAACTCCCTTTTCCAGGAAGGCAATCAGCTGATGTTCTCCTTAATTGAATGCCATTAGCTTTACATTGAACCTGTTCTGAAAGAAGAAGCTATGGGCCAGGAGAATTATGAGCCATTTAGAGGTCAAAACAGGATGGAGACCAGTTGAAAAAGGTGGTTTTCTAAACTAATCAAATACTGTATGTTTTAAAGACAGAGCTCACAATAGTCAAAAACAGCAACTTGTTATCATAAGTTATCCTATTTTAGCACATCCTAATCTTGTTCATCAGACTTCCTCCCAGTGCTCAGAAGGTCTGGTAGGCCAACACTTCAAACATGGCCTTTGTTGGGCCAGTGGAAAGTTCTGGAAAATGTCCATAAGCTAATATAAAAAGTCAGGGAGAAAGTCCAGATGCATAGCCATTGGCTTAACACTCATCAATCATCTCCCACAACACCTCCCCTGTCTTGTGTGTCTGTGTATGTTCGCCTTTTCTGTGCTCGTCTGATGCAACGTGGAGATTTCATCAAATTTAGCTTGCTGTTTGAGTCCTTGCTGTTTGAGTTTTTTTTTTTAGGGTTGTTAGTTTTCCCAACGATTCCGGCACATATTGATCACAGATTTGGATGATATATAACCAGTAAGGCTGCTATATTAAGCTAGCTAGAGTTCAGCCACTCAAGTAATGTTGAATGAATGTTTTTGCTCGCACACCACATGTTTCTGATTCACAGTCGTGTGATTCGCTATGTTCAAATAATGACAAATCCTTAAGTTCACTCCCATAAAGGACACCTTTTTGTTTATTGGTGTTCCAGGCTCATATGCACAATTAGCCCGGGGACAAGGTTAGGCACATCATGACTATTCCCGCAGGATAACTTTGTGTGACTTTTTGTGAACTTCCTGTGATTTATTGCAAGTTTTTTTATTTTTTACCATAAGTAAGCCACGTTGCAATTGACACATACGACAGCCATGCCTCTCCTTCCCTTTGGAATAACTTTCATCAAATACTTCTGGACTTTTGACTTTGAAGAGTTGGAAGAAGCAGCAACTCATCTAATGTTCGGGGTTTTTTGGCTCGACAAAACCTACTCAATTATTTAACTTGTTTGAAGTGGTTTAGCCTCGAGTGTAGCCTAATACTGTTTTAAGTATGGACATTTCCTTGGCAGACAAGGAAGGTTTTATTTGGAACATACTGTAGTTACCACATTTTGAGAGCACAGTTCTACTGTAAATGACAACCACTATTGAGAAAAGAAACTAACATCATAAATGACATTGTAAACACTGTATATTACTCACCCTTAGTATATTGCTGATTTGAGCTGTGAATGTGTACCCAAAATCATTCACAAAGTCCCCAGTTCAGATGACTTTCCACAGGTAAGATGCAGTTTCTATGGCCAAGATTGGATCACCACTAGTGTCGCAAAGTGACTCTAACAAGCTGAAACGTGTATATTTCTGTTTGAAAAGTGTAATTTCAACAGCTTCTGCCACAGTGCATTTTAGCATTGAATCTGGGTCACCTTTATTTGGACTGCCAGAACACTATACTCTCTACTGCTGAGGACATTTTGACCTGACATTTTGACAGCCATCCCTGACATTTTGAGGAGAAGCGTACTGAGTAAAGTCATGCCAAACTAGATATGAATAGCCTTTCTCTCATTCCCTTGTTCTCTTTCGCGCTCTCTCTCTCGCTCGCTCGCTCGCTCTCTCCGACTCTCCCCCTCTTTCTCTCTCTCTCTCCAACTCTCCCCCTCTTTCTCTCTCTCTTTCCGACTCTTCCCCTCTTTCTCTCTCTCTTTCCGACTCTTCCCATCTCTCTCTCACTCTTGCTCTCTCTCAGACACTCAGGCACGGTCACTGTACTCTGTATGAATACCTTTGTCGAGTCATCGGGTTGCTCTCCCTCCCGGGAGTGATTTAATGTCTCAAAGCCATACTCCTCAGTTTGTGCCTCCCTAATTACAGATAAGAGTTAGTGGAGTGAGACACACACACACACATGCTCACACAGTGCCCCCGGCAGGTAGTTCACCTCCCCTGAGAAGGCAGGCAGAGAGTCCTAACTCAGCAAGAAAACCAGACTAAAAGTGCTTCCATACTATTCTGTGCTCACTTCCCATGACATGAGTGAGTTGGGGTGGGCATTCTATGTTTTTGTTCTATGTTTTGTATTTCTGGTTTTGGCATGGTATGGTTCCCAATCAGAGGCAGCTGTCTATCGTTGTCTCTGATTGAAAACCATACTTAGGCAGCCTGTTTTCCCACTATGGGTTGTGGGTACTTGTTTTCTGTTTTGTGTTGCTGCACCTTACAGGACTGTTTTGTTTTCGTTTCACTCTCTTTGTTATTTTGTTTAGTGTTTATGTTCCTAATAAATAATATGAACACTTACCACGCTGCGCATTGGTCCGATCCTTCATACTCCTCGTCAGAAGAGGAGGAAAATCGTTAGTTGGGCCAATTCAGCCTGCTCTTAGTAAGCCGAGCGATGCTGCAAAAGGCCAGTGTGAAAGACAGTGTAACTGGGCCAGCATGAAACATTGTAACGGGTACACCATGAAAATCAAATCAAATGTTATTTGTCACATATACATGGTTAGCAGATGTTAGCAGATGTTAATGCGAGTGTAGCGAAATGCTTGTGCTTCTAGTTCCGACAATGCAGTAATAACCAACAAGTAATCTAACCTAACAATTCCACAACTACTACGTTATACACACAAGTGTAAAGGGATAAAGAATATGTACATAAAAATATATGAATGAGTGATGGTACAGAACGGCATAGGCAAGATGCAGTAGATGGTATCGAGTACAGTATATACATATGAGATGAGTAATGTAGGGTATGTAAACATATAAAAGTGGCGTTGTTTAAAGTGGCTAGTGATACGTGTAATACATAAAGATGGCAAGATGCAGTAGATGGTATAGATTACAGTATATGCATATGAGATGAGTAATGTAGGGTGTGTGGCTGGAATTGAGTCAGTATGTTGGCAGAAGCCACTCAATGTTAGTGGTGGCTGTTTAACAGTCTGATGGCCTTGAGATAGAAGCTGTTTTTCAATCTCTCGGTTCCTGCTCTGATGCACCTGTACTGACCTTGCCTTCTGGATGATAGTGGGTTGAACAGGCGTGGCTCGGGTGATTGTTGTCCTTGATGATCTTTATGGCCTTCCTGTGACATCGAGTGGTGTAGGTGTCCTGGAGGGCAGGTAGTTTGCCCCCGGTGATGCGTTGTGCAGACCTCACTACCCTCTGGAGAGCCTTACGGTTGTGGGCGGAGCAGTTGCCGTACCAGGCGGTGCTACAACTCAACAGGATGCTCTCGATTGTCAATCTGTAGAAGTTTGTGAGTGCTTTTGGTGACAAGCCAAACTTCTTTAGCCTCCTGAGGTTGAAGAGGCGCTGCTGCTCCTTCTTCACCACGCTGTCTGTGTGTGTGGACCATTTCAGTTTGTCCGTGATGTGTATGCCGAGGCACTTAAAACTTACTACCCTCTCCACTACTGTCCCGTCGATGTGGATAGGGGGGTGCTCCCTCTGCTGCTTCCTGAAGTCCACGATCATCTCCTTTGTTTTGTTGACGTTGAGTGTGAGGATATCTTCCTGACACCACACTCAGAGGGCTCTCACCTCCTCCCTGTAGGCCGACTTGTCGTTGTTTGTAATCAAGCCTACCACTGTAGTGTCGTCTGCAAACTTGATGATTGAGTTGGAGGCGTGCATGGCCACGCAGTCGTGGGTGAACAGGGAGTACAGGAGAGGGCTCAGAACGCACCCAGAACGCACCCTGTGGGGCCCCAGTGCTGAGGATCAGCGGGGTGGAGATATTGTTACCTACCCTCACCACCTGGGGCGGCCCGTCAGGAAGTCCAGTACCCAGTTGCACAGGGCGGGGTCGAGGCCCAGGGTCTCGAGCTTGATAACAAGTTTGGGGGGTACTATGGTGTTAAATGCTGAGCTGTAGTTGATGAACAGCATTCTAACATAGGTATTCCTCTTGTACAGATGGGTTAGGACAGTGTGCAGTGTGTTTGCGATTGTGTCGTCTTTGGACCTATTGGGGTGGTAAGCAAATTGTAGTGGGTCTAGGGTGGAGGTGATATGGTCCTTGACTAGTCTCTCAAAGCACTTCATGATGACGGAAGTGAGGAGTCGTTTAGCTCAGTTACATTAACTTTCTTGGGAACAGGAACAATGGTGGCCCTCTTGAAGCATGTGGGAACAGCAGACTGGGATTACGATTGATTGATAACTGCCCGTGTCAGTGGCACTGTATTGTCCTCAAAGCGAGAAAAGAAGTTGTTTAGTCTGTCTGGGAGCAAGACATCCTGGTCCGCGACTGGGCTGGTTTTCTTTTTGTAATCTGTGATTGACTGTAGACCCTGCCACATACATACACGAGCGAGTTCACACCCCCGAGCTGTCGTTCTGCCCCTGAACAGGCAGTTAACCCACTGTTCCCAGGCCGTCATTGAAAATAAGAATTTGTTCTTAACTGACTTGCCTGGTTAAATAAAGGTAAAATAAAATAAAAATAAAAATACCTCTTGTGTCTGAGCCATTGAATGGCGACTGTACTTTGTCTCTATACTGACGCTTAGCTTGTTTGATTGCCTTGCGGAGGGAATAGCTACACTGTTTGTATTCGGTCATGTTTCCGATCACCTTGCCCTGGTTAAAAGCATGGGTTTGTGCATTCAGTTTCGAGCGAATGCTGCCATCAATCCATGGTTTCTGGTTTGGGAATGTTTTAATAGTTGCTGTGGGTACGACATCGCCGATGCACTTGCTAATAAACTCGCTCACCTAATCAGCGTATTCGTCAATGTTGTTGTTTGACGCAATGCGGAACATATCCCAATCCACGTGATCGAAGCAATCTTGAAGCGTGGAATCAGATTGGTCGTACCAGCGTTGAACAGACCTGAGCGCGGGAGCTTCCTGTTTTAGTCTCTGTCTCTAGGCTGGAAGCAACAAAATTGAGTCGTGGTCAGCTTTTCCGAAAGGAGGGCGGGGAAGGTCCTTATATATATAAACACTTATCTCCCTCGCTAGCTCTAAGCACCAGCTGTCAGAGCAGCTCACAGATTACTGCACCTGTACATAGCCCATCTATCATTTAGCCCAAAAAACTACTTCTCCCTCTACTGTATTTATTTATTTATTTATTTTGCTCCTTTGCACCCCATTAATTCTATCTCTACTTTGCACATTCTTCCACTGCAAATCTACCATTCCAGTGTTTTACTCTGTATATCGTATTTACTTCGCCACCATGGCCTTTTTTTTCCTTTACCTCCCTTATCTCACCTCATTTGCTCACATTGTATATAGACTTATTTTTCTACTGTATTATTGACTGTATGTTTGTTTTACTCCATGTGTAACTCTGTGTTGTTGTATGTGTCGAACTGCTTTGCTTTATCTTCGCCAGGTCGCAATTGTAAATGAGAACTTGTTCTCAACTTGCCTACCTGGTTAAATAAAGGTGAAATAAAAAAATAAAATATGCATCGCTGTTAGAATAACAATGATCCAGGGATTGACCAGCCCTGGTAGCACAATCAAAATGCTGATAGAATTTGGCGAGTCTTCTTTTCAGATTGGCTTTGTTAAAATCCCCAGCTACAAAGAATGCAGCCACAGGATATGTGGTTTCCAGTTTACATAGAGTCAAATAAAGTTCGTTCAGGGCCGTCGATGTGTCGACTTGGGGGGGAATATATGCGGCTGTGAATATAATCGAAGAGAATTCTCTTGGTAGATTATGCGGTCGACATTTGATTGTGAGGAATTCTAAGTCAGGTGAACAGAAGGACTTGAGTTCCTGTATGTTGTTATGATCACACCACGTCTCGTTAATCATAAGGCATACACCCCCGCCCTTCTTCTTACCAGAAAGATGCTTGTTTCTGTCGGCACGATGCGTAAAGAAACCAGCTGGCTGTTCCGACTCCGATAGCGTGTCTCGAGTGAGCCATGTTTCTGTGAAGCAAAGAACGTTACAGTCTCTGCTGTCCCTCTGGAATGCTACCCTTGCTCGGATTTCATCAACCTTGTTGTCAAGAGACTGGACACAGCTTGACCATGTGGTAATACAGATTAGGCATGTTATCAACAATAGATAAGATCTTGCTACCATGGTAAGGTAAATACCTGTCTATTTGTGGAAAAATCACCCAGATTAACTCTTCAGTCATATCCCTGTTTACCTTTGTGCTTATGGTCTTGCCTACACCTAGTGAAAAGTGATTGAAATAATTTGAGAAAATAATGTTACGTTTTATTTGGAATGGCAAGCCAAAATTAAATGGGCCTATTTATAAAATGAATATGAATAGGAATGAATATGAATTCAGAGGGCAGAAATGTTTAAATATTAAAGCATTAGACCTCTCTCTAAATCCTTCAGTCATACAAAAGGTATAATTAAATCCAAACTGGTTTTCTAACAAATTAGTGAGAATGTCTCACACCATGTTCAAGAATGGCCTTTTCCTCTTTATTCAGATTACAAACTCTCACTTTCAGTAGAGGAAGGACATCAGAAATAGATGGGAGAGGTTGAGGGTAGAGGAAGGACATCAGAAATAGATGGGAGAGGTTGAGGGTAGAGGAAGGACATCAGAAATAGATGGGAGAGGTAGAGGGTAGAGGAAGGACATCAGAAATAGATGGGAGAGGTTGAGGGTATAGGGTAGAAGAAGGACATCAGAAATAGATGGGAGAGGTTGAGGGTAGAGGAAGGACATCAGAAATAGATGGGAGAGGTTGAGGGTAGAGGAAGGACATCAGAAATAGATGGGAGAGGTTGAGGGTAGAGGAAGGACATCAGAAATAGATGGGAGAGGTTGAGGGTAGAGGAAGGACATCAGAAATAGATGGGAGAGGTTGAGGGTATAGGGTAGAGGAAGGACATCAGTAATAGATGGGAGAGGTTGAGGGTAGAGGAAGGACATCAGAAATAGATGGGAGAGGTTGAGGGTAGAGGAAGGACATCAGAAATAGATGGGAGAGGTTGAGGGTAGAGGAAGGACATCAGAAATAGATGGGAGAGGTTGAGGGTAGAGGGTAGAGGAAGGACATCAGAAATAGATGGGAGAGGTTGAGGGTAGAGGAAGGGCATCAGACATAGATGGGAGAGGTTGAGGGTAGAGGAAGGACATCAGAAATAGATGGGAGGTTGAGGGTAGAGGAAGGACATCAGAAATAGATGGAAGATGTTGAGGGTAGAGGAAGGACATCAGAAATAGATGGGAGAGGTTGAGGGTAGAGGAAGGACATCAGAAATATATGGGAGAGGTTGAGGGTAGAGGAAGGACATCAGAAATAGATGGGAGAGGTTGAGGGTAGAGGAAGGACATCAGCAATAGATGGGAGAGGTTGAGGGTAGAGGAAGGACATCAGAAATAGATGGGAGAGGTTGAGGGTAGAGGAAGGACATCAGAAATAGATGGGAGAGGTTGAGGGTAGAGGAAGGACATCAGAAATAGATGGGAGAGGTAGAGGGTAGAGGAAGGACATCAGAAATAGATGGGAGAGGTTGAGGGTAGAGGAAGGACATCAGAAATAGATGGGAGAGGTTGAGGGTAGAGGAAGGACATCAGAAATAGATGGGAGAGGTTGAGGGTAGAGGAAGGACATCAGAAATAGATGGGAGAGGTTGAGGGTAGAGGAAGGACATCAGAAATAGATGGGAGAGGTTAAGGGTAGAGGAAGGACATCAGAAATAGATTGTAGAGGTTGAGGGTAGAGGGTAGAGTAAGGACATCAGAAATAGATGGGAGAGGTTGAGGGTAGAGGAAGGACATCAGAAATAGATGGAAGAGGTTGAGGGTAGAGGAAGGACATCAGAAATAGATGGGAGAGGTTGAGGGTAGAGGAAGGACATAAGAAATAGATGGGAGAGGTTGAGGGTAGAGGAAGGGCATCAGAAATAGATGGGAGAGGTTGAGGGTAGAGGAAGGACATCAGTAATAGATGGGAGAGGTTGAGGGTAGAGGAAGGACATCAGAAATAGATGGGAGAGGTTGAGGGTAGAGGAAGGACATCAGAAATAGATGGGAGAGGTTGAGGGTAGAGGAAGGACATCAGAAATAGATGGGAGAGGTTGAGGGTAGAGGATGGACATCAGAAATAGATGGGAGAGGTTGAGGGTATAGGGTAGAGGAAGGACATCAGTAATAGATGGGAGAGGTTGAGGGTAGAGGGTAGAGGAAGGACATCAGAAATAGATGGGAGAGGTTGAGGGTAGAGGAAGGACATCAGAAATAGATGGGAGAGGTTGAGGGTAGAGGAAGGACATCAGAAATAGATAGGAGAGGTTGAGGGTAGAGGAAGGACATCAGAAATAGATGGGAGAGGTTTAGGGTAGAGGGTAGAGGAAGGACATCAGAAATAGATGGGAGAGGTTGAGGGTAGAGGAAGGACATCAGACATAGATGGGAGAGGTTGAGGGTAGAGGAAGGACATCAGAAATAGATGGGAGGTTGAGGGTAGAGGAAGGACATCAGAAATATATGGAAGATGTTGAGGGTAGAGGAAGGACATCAGAAATAAATGGGAGAGGTTGAGGGTAGAGGAAGGACATCAGAAATAGATGGGAGAGGTTGAGGGTAGAGGAAGGACATCAGAAATAGATGGGAGAGGTTGAGGGTAGAGGAAGGACTTCAGCAATATATGGGAGAGGTTGAGGGTAGAGGAAGGACATCAGAAATAGATGGGAGAGGTTGAGGGTAGAGGAAGGACATCAGAAATAGATGGGAGAGGTTGAGGGTAGAGGAAGGACATCAGAAATAGATGGGAGAGGTAGATGGGAGAGGTAGAGGGTAGAGGAAGGACATCAGAAATAGATGGGAGAGGTTGAGGGTAGAGGAAGGACATCAGAAATAGATGGGAGAGGTTGAGGGTAGAGGAAGGACATCAGAAATAGATGGGAGAGGTTGAGGGTAGAGGAAGGACATCAGAAATAGATGGGAGAGGTTGAGGGTAGAGGAAGGACATCAGAAATAGATGGGAGAGGTTAAGGGTAGAGGAAGGACATCAGTAATAGATGGGAGAGGTTGAGGGTAGAGGAAGGACATCAGAAATAGATGGGAGAGGTTGAGGGTAGAGGAAGGACATCAGTAATAGATGGGAGAGGTTGAGGGTAGAGGAAGGACATCAGAAATAGATGGGAGAGGTTGAGGGTAGAGGAAGGACATCAGAAATAGATGGGAGAGGTTGAGGGTAGAGGAAGGACATCAGAAATAGATGGGAGAGGTTGAGGGTAGAGGATGGACATCAGAAATAGATGGGAGAGGTTGAGGGTATAGGGTAGAGGAAGGACATCAGTAATAGATGGGAGAGGTTGAGGGTAGAGGGTAGAGGAAGGACATCAGAAATAGATGGGAGAGGTTGAGGGTAGAGGAAGGACATCAGAAATAGATGGGAGAGGTTGAGGGTAGAGGAAGGACATCAGAAATAGATGGGAGAGGTTGAGGGTAGAGGAAGGACATCAGAAATAGATGGGAGAGGTTGAGGGTATGGGTAGAAGAAGGACATCAGAAATAGATGGGAGAGGTTGAGGGTAGAGGGTAGAGGAAGGACATCAGAAATAGATGGGAGAGGTTGAGGGTAGAGGAAGGACATCAGACATAGATGGGAGAGGTTGAGGGTAGAGGAAGGACATCAGAAATAGATGGGAGGTTGAGGGTAGAGGAAGGACATCAGAAATATATGGAAGATGTTGAGGGTAGAGGAAGGACATCAGAAATAGATGGGAGAGGTTGAGGGTAGAGGAAGGACATCAGAAATAGATGGGAGAGGTTGAGGGTAGAGGAAGGACATCAGAAATAGATGGGAGAGGTTGAGGGTAGAGGAAGGACATCAGCAATAGATGGGAGAGGTTGAGGGTAGAGGAAGGACATCAGAAATAGATGGGAGAGGTTGAGGGTAGAGGAAGGACATCAAAAATAGATGGGAGAGGTTGAGGGTAGAGGAAGGACATCAGAAATAGATGGGAGAGGTTGAGGGTAGAGGAAGGACATCAGAAATAGATGGGAGAGGTTGAGGGTAGAGGAAGGACATCAGAAATAGATGGGAGAGGTTGAGGGTAGAGGAAGGACATCAGAAATAGATGGGAGAGGTTGAGGGTAGAGGAAGGACATCAGAAATAGATGGGAGAGGTTGGGGGTAGAGGAAGGACATCAGAAATAGATGGGAGAGGTTAAGGGTAGAGGAAGGACATCAGAAATAGATGGGAGAGGTTGAGGGTAGAGGGTAGAGTAAGGACATCAGAAATAGATGGGAGAGGTTGAGGGTAGAGGAAGGACATCAGAAATAGATGGAAGAGGTTGAGGGTAGAGGAAGGACATCAGAAATAGATGGGAGAGGTTGAGGGTAGAGGAAGGACATCAGAAATAGATGGGAGAGGTTGAGGTTAGAGGAAGGACATCAGAAATAGATGGGAGAGGTTGAGGGTAGAGGAAGGACATCAGTAATAGATGGGAGAGGTTGAGGGTAGAGGAAGGACATCAGCAATAGATGGGAGAGGTTGAGGGTAGAGGAAGGACATCAGAAATAGATGGGAGAGGTTGAGGGTAGAGGAAGGACATCAGAAATAGATGGGAGAGGTTGAGGGTAGAGGAAGGACATCAGTAATAGATGGGAGAGGTTGAGGGTAGAGGAAGGACAGAAGTAAAAACAAAGCTGGAAGTAGAGGCCTAAGCATTGTTGCTCACTAGTTTAGTGGTTGGAAAGTAAAAAGTTACACTACAGCTCAAACATTTTAGAACACCTACTCATTTAAGGGTTCTCCTTTATTTGTACTATTTTCTACATAGAATAATAGTGAAGACATCAAAACTATGAAATGACACATATGGAATCATGTAGTAACCAAAAAAGTGTTAAACAAATCAAAATATATTTTCTATTTGAGATTCTTCAAATAGCCACCATTTACCTTGATTACAGCTTTAAATCAAGGTGACCAAAGATGGTAAAACTTCAAGTGGACCAAACATAGATTGGCAGTTCATCATTTATTTATGAATTGTACAGATGGATGAGAAGCAGAAGACAGGCGGGCCCTCTGATATCGCAACAGGTTGAGGCTTGTATACAGTATGTGCAGAGGGCTGTGACTTTAACAGCACAACCAATCTCAGGCTATTTAAAACCTGTAGTATACAGTATATACAGTTGCGCACACCGTCGCCTATGAGACTATAGTCCCGACCACTTCTGACACTTCTCACTGCCCAGCAGGAGTGTGTGAGACACATACCAGCAGGACGGTGCATTGAGGCAGCCCATGTGAATCTTTGTCTTCTAAACGTGACAACACAATGTTTACAGAAACGTGTCATTAGAAACACAGTGCTTTAGTAACGACCTTGTGATTAAAGGAGAGCTTGTGTGTGTGTGTGTGTGTGTGTGTGTGTGTGTGTGTGTGTGTGTGTGAACTCATACACATCATCCCCTGTTTCAGGGCACAGATTCCGTTTTGCTTGACTTAAGGGCATGTATAGGAGCTAAGAAAACAGATGTCATGTATTCTGCAAACCTGAGAGCCAATACAGGAAAAATTATCTTCAGCACTCACCTTTCTTGTTTGGAACGAGTTTCCTGTGCATATAAACTTGTTATGTGCATATGTCCTTGTTTTGTATTCTTTGCAAATACAGTGCCTTCAGCCACTATTTACTTATTCCACATTTTGTTGTGTTACAGCCTTATTTAACTAAAAATGTATTTAAAAAAAAATTCCTCACCCATCTACAAAAAATAATCCATAATGACAAAGTGAAAAGTGTTTATCTCATTTAGATAATAATTCACAACCCTGCGTCAATACATTAAGAATCACATTTGGCAGCGATTGCAGCTCTGAGTCTTTTTGGGTAAGTCTCTAAGAGCTTTCTACACCTGAATTGTGCAACATTTGCACATCATTCTTTTCAACATTCTTCAAGCTCTGTCAAATTGGTTATTGATCATTGCCAGACACCCATTTTCAGGTCTTGCCATAGATTTTCAAGTTGATTTAAGTCAAAACTGTAACTCGGCCACTCAGGAACATTCACAGTCATCTTGATAAGGAACTCCAGTGTAGATTTGGCCTTGGGTTTAAGGTTATTGTCCTGCTGAAATGTGAATTCATCTCCCAGTGTCTGGTGGAAAGTAGCCTGAACAAGTTTATCTGCCTTGCTTAGCTCCATTCTGTTTATTTTTCATCCCGAAAAACTCCCCAGTCCTTAACAATTATAAGCATACCCATAACATGATGCAGCCACCACTATGCTTGAAAATATAGAGTGGTAGTCAGTAATGTGTTGTATTGGATTTGCCCCAAACATAACACTTTGTATTCAGGACAAAAAGTGAATTGCTTTGCCACATCTTTTGCAGTATTACTTTAGTGCCTTGTTGCAAACAGGATGCATGTTTTGGAATATTTTTTAGTCTGTACAAGCTTCCTTCTTTTCACTCTATCAATTAGAACTGTGGAGTAACTACTATGTGCCCTTCTTTGCAAAGCATTGGAAAACCTTCCTGGACATCTGTGTTTGAAATTCACAGCTCAACTGAGGGATCTTACAGATAAATGTGTGAGCTACAGAGATGAGGCATTCATTTAAAAATCATGTTAAACACTATTATTGCACACAGAGTTCATGCAACTTATCATGTGACCTGTTACGCAAATGTTTGCTCCCGAACTTATTTAGGCTTGCCATAACAAAGGGGTTGAATATTTATTTACTCACAACTTTTTAAACCTTTTCATTTTTTATTAAAAGGTAAAAATGTCACACTTTTGACATTATGGGGTATTGTGTATAGGACAGTGACAAGAAAAATCACCAATTAAACTCAGGATGTAACCCAACAAAATGTGGAAAAAGTCAAGGGGTGTGAATACTTTCTGAAGGCACTGAACTAAGCCTGTGTGTGTGTGTGTGTGTGTGTGTGTGTGTGTGTGTGTGTGTGTTTGTGTGTGTGTGTGTTTGTTTGTGTGTGTGTGTGTGTGTGTGTGTGTGTGTGTGTGTGTGTGTGGACCTATAGGGGAGCTGCCGGGCACTGAGGGCCCCACTATGAAGAAGCCGACCAAAGATGTCAGGATCTGGATATGGTCCAAAGATATGGCTCCAAAGCAGGCCCAGAACGAGCTCAAAACCAAGATGAAGACCAACAACTGTCCCGAGGAACCTAAGACCCAGCAGCCCATGAAGGTCAGGAAAAACCATTACAAAAAAAATAAAAATACGTCTTTGTTCACATCTGCTATACGAGAGATACAATTCAGAAACTTAATGAGCATTAGTATTTTCGAACTACATAGTTTAGCTCTAAGCGTTGGATTTTGCTAGGGTTAACTCATTCTAGAACTGTGTCATAGGAGCCTCCCTTCCTCCCTAAACATGCTGCTGTGTAAGTTGATTACAGTAAAGAAAGTGGTATTTGTAATTCAACCGTAGTTTATTGAATACTGGCCTTAATGCAGAGGTCACTGGTGACCCTGGTCGGCATGGTATTTGGTACGGCAGTGCCCTCGCCTGGACACACGCTGGCACGCTCTCACAGACTGTTATTTATTCAAATAAATTATTCCGATTATTTATTTTAATACTGCAGCATTTTGACCTTCAATACATTTCTATTACAAAGTAGAAATACCAAAGCCGAGTTGTGGGTTTGCAGAGGGACAACTAATCTGAAGATTCACTATTTTTACAGCCTGCTGGAATGGTTAAAGATGGGTTTTCTGTTTCCGTGAGTTGTCAGAGTATGAGGTAGATAGTGAGATCATAATTTTCTCCAACTAGAGATTAGAAGACTTGTTAAGTTTAGAGGAGCCTGCTTTTTCTACATTATCCTTCCCTCAACAGAATGTGTTAGAACTATGCATCCATATGGTATTGTAAGATCCAAATAAGATCGCTGGCAGGCCATGCCCCACTCCTATCAGGCCAAGCCATCAGAGGACACACTTTGACCCATTATGATACTTGTCAGATACACTACTGTACAATATAGAGCAAACCTACAGCCCTCAGCTCTGTTAATCTGGGCACCTGTCATACAAACCTTCAGCCCTCAGCTCTGTTACTCTGGGCACCTATCATACAAACCTTCAGCCCTCAGCTCTGTTACTCTGGGCACCTGTCATACAAACCTTCAGCCCTCAGCTCTGTTACTCTGGGCACCTGTCATACAAACCTTCAGCCCTCAGCTCTGTTACTCTGGGCACCTGTCATACAATGCAATTCTTTATTTGCTGTATGGTGCTGACTTGAATGTCTAAGTTCAACAGTCATGGAGACAACTTGCTGCCATAACAGACAATAATATCTTACAGTAGGCCTGCCTGGTGCTGCTGATGGTCTATTTCTGAACTTTTGTATTTGGTTGGTGCTATTCAGGGCCCTTGTGCACAGGAGCTGGAGAAGGTGATGGAGGAGATCTCCAAGATGAGCTTCCATGATAACAGGGGACATGTTGATAATCTGTACCAACTCAAATTCCCCAACTGTGAAAAGATAGGCCAGTACAATCTCAAACAGGTAAGTCTCAAATCGTTGATATGTTTAATGCAATTTATCATTCTGGTAAAAGGGTCAACTGAAAATGGTTGAAGAAAAACAATGTTGTCGTGATTTTCTTTTTTATCCACACACACACACACACACACACACACACACACACACACACACACACACACACACACACACACACACACACACACACACACACACACACACACACACACACACACACACACACACACACACACACACACACACACACACACACACACACACACACACACACACACACACACACACAGGGTAGAGGCACAGTGTGTGTGTAAAAGTATACCCCCTTACCCCCCGCCCTCACTCTCACCCACCCTAAGCCCGAGAATGGGGTGATGTTTTTAACAGAGTTACAAGGTAATATTTGCAGACAGACTGTAGCCAGGCATTGGGAAGATTTCCACACTACACCAGTCAAAACATTGGTTACCAATGATAATTTTCTCAGTTTCCTCTGCAAGCTTGTCTTTGTTGCTGGAACGACCCACTTATTTTTAGAATGTGGTCAAAACAATGATATGACATATCTGTATTCTGAACATACAGCATCAAGGAACCTGTCTGAAGTTGTAAGAGAGAGAAAGAATGAATGAGGGCATTGTTTTGATGACAAAACCCCTCGGTACCCAGGGCTCAAAAAATACTGCATCTCCAACAACACTTAATCGTTCGGTAATCATCTTGTTCCTCTGGTTAATACTGTAACTGTCACTTTTTGTTCTTTCTCATTGAAGGAAAAAATGAAGTGTGTTTTTGGCTCTCTCTCTCCTCCCCTATGTCCCTATCCCCCGGATCCAGTCCCGCGCAGTAGAGTTATGACCTCATTCTCGGGGTAGAGAGGAGGGTCTCCACAGGGAGGATGGGGAGCAGGGATGGGGTGGTTGACACAAGGGGGATGGGGGGCATGACATGAGGATGGGCTGTTATTGGGGGGGGGGGGGGGGGGGGGGGGGCAGAGCCTCACCCCTCTATCTCACCTCATCCCGGCCAATCTAAACACAAACACCCTCCTGTTACGTCGCCCCCATCCGCCCCCTGAAAACGCCCCATCTGACTGGATCCAGGGCCTCGTTAACCCTCCACCTCTCTCCATCACCCCATCGTCCTCCTACCCTTTTCTCTCTCATTTTGCCCTTGTGTGTTCCAGTGCCACATGTCCACTCACGGTCAGCGGGGCGAGTGCTGGTGCGTTAACCCCTTCACGGGTGTCCAGATCGCCCAGTCCACCAAGGTGCGGGGGGACCCCAACTGCAGCCAGTATGTGGAGGAGCAGGAGATGGAGACTGGAACACAGTCCACTGCCGTCCTGCAGATGGCAGAGATATAACAGCACTTCACTCACACACAGATACCCCCACCACCCACAGTGGAACGGTCCAAATTGACTGACAGCTGACATAGTTGTCATGTGCATGGGTTTCTTTCAATGTAGCTGTTACGTTCCCTGTCCCTTGCCCACTAAGATGCAAAAGAAAGACTAGCCAAAGGTGCTTTAACAAAGTACTGAGTAAAGGGTCTGAATGATTATGTAAATGTCATATTTTAGTTTGTTATTTTTGATACATTAACTAAAAATTCAAAAAAAACTGTTTTTGCTTTGTCATTATGGCGTTTTGTGTGTAGATTGATGAGGGGGGAAAAAAACAATTTAATACATTTTAGAATAAGTCTGTAAAGTAACAAAATGTGGAAAAAGTCAAGAGGTCTGAATCCTTTCCGTATGCACTGTATTTGCCTAAAATATTTTTTTTTTTGAGAAATGGGGGGTAAAATAATATACGTTTCTAAAACTCTCATCCCTATGGAACGAGTGCAACCAAAACAATAGTCATCTCCAACACAGCAAAACGTTTAGTCAAAACAAATTGTGAGCCCGGGCTACACACCGACCAAACACAAAACACAACCTATTGACTGCCCACAATTGAAAGTCAATCAGCAATCAAGTTGTCCTTACCATGGACATGTCTGATTTCAAAGGGGAAACTCTTGCAATATTCGTAGCAACTTTCCTCTCGTGATTTTCCTCAGTGGAATGGCCTCAGGGAAACGAGTGGCAGCGCGTATGATGGTCAAGAGAAATGGTTAACCTCTCTTTGCTTTGGGCAAAGGACCAACATAATCCACCAGAACCCTGCTGAAAGGTTTGTGAAAAGCAGAAACAGACTGCAAATGTGCAACTGGTAACAGCTTGGTTCGGTGTACCCATCATCTGGCAAACGCGACATGATTTACAGTAAACCACAACATCCCGTTTCAGACCAGGACAGAAGAAGTTACGCAAAATACATTCATACGTCTTGATGAGCCCAAGAGTATGGGTCTTGTTGAGCCCAAGAGTATGGGTCTTGTTGAGCCCAAGACTATGGGTCTTGTTGAGCCCAAGACTATCGGTCTTGTTGAGCCCAAGACTATGGGTCTTGTCGAGCCCAAGACTATGGGTCTTGTCGAGCCCAAGGCTATGGGTCTTGTTGAGCCCAAGGCTATGGGTCTTGTTGAGCCCAAGGCTATGGGTCTTGTTGAGCCCAAGGCTATGGGTCTTGTTGAGCCCAAGACGGCCATACTACCATTGTGAGCCAACCTCAGTATCTCTTGTCAAAGCGCAACTGGAACGACTTGAGACACACTGGGCCAATCATCCTGCCTATTAGACCACCATCTCTGTCGAAGTAACCCACATGAACTTCATCAAACTCCTCCTCTGGATGTATATCAGCAGAAAGAGGTAAGAGGGAAACATTTTTACTCTGCTCAGCAATCAAATGCTTCCTAGTCATCGAAGCATCGCATGTAGGTACCCTTTCTTCATTCAGTGGTCCTACAAACTCGCTCGCATTTGGGGTTTTCAAAGGAGAGGTAAACTCAGGTGGTTTAGCAAAATCAGAATCACCCATTAACGTCTCGGACAGATCGACGATGGTGGGATCACTGCCATTCTCCTCAACACTAGACTTGCTACTTGCAACTTTCTTAGACATAGTATGTGTAACGGCACATGTTGGGAACAATCTAGGGTACTTTTCTGATAACCCATCAGGTTCCTCTACTCTGGGTTCCTTACAAATGACAGGATTTGGCACGACCTTCTCTCCAGCCAAATCATTTCCCAAAATTAATGAGACCCCCTTCACCGGTAGGCTAGGCCTCACTCCACCGACAATGGAAACAGAAATAAGATCAGATTCGAGTTCCAAGTTATACAAAATAACTTTCATGCGACCAATCTCCACGCCTTGTACATTGTAACCAGTTGCTGAAGTGTCCGACAAAGGCAAAACACCCTCCTAAATGAAGTACTGGGCTGGCCCAGTGTCTCACAGTATCTTCACCGGCTGCTTAACAGCATCTCCACTCTGCAGAGACACAAACGCGTCTGAAACAAAGGGTTCATACACACCTGATCCAAAATTGTTTAGGAGATACACCAGTCCCAACCAGAGAATTAATGTGCTGGTGTGCTCCCACAAGACGAAATTGCTTTTTCTCTCTCTCATTTTATGTTTCACCTCAGGACACAGAGACAGTTTGTTCTTTCTAACGGCAGTAATGACAAGCTGGTGGATACGAAAAAAAACAGTTTTCTGCCGATCTTTATCTTTGTGTACTGTAGAAATTGACTAAAATCTTGCAGTATTGGGTGAGTTCTCTGGATTGCTTCTTGCGTAGGGATTACTACTGGGTGCTTTGTTTGTGAAGGTAGGTTTATGTGTCAACACAAACTAATCTGCAAGACATGCTTGTTGTCTTGCCAACTCAACATGGCTATGTGATTCTGTCTTCATAATTTACGGAACTGTTGTCCGTATACCTCTGGGACCAACTCGTAAACCCGAAGGATAGCTGCTTAAACAGTGTCATAATCTGAACTCTTGTCAAGAGATAAAGTAGCGTACACTTTCTGAGCTTTTCCCACAAGAACACTTTGAAGGAGCAGTGACTAAATATCTCGTGGCCATTTTAGGGATGTGGCAATCCTCTCAAACTGAGTAAAATATACGTCCACCTCCTTTTTTGTTGAAAGGCGGTACAAGTCAGCTGTTTCGACTAAGATCAAACTCTGTTGAGGGTGCAGGATGGCTTGACTGGATGGCCTCTCTTGTAATCGAATGGAATTTTCAAGTCTTTCCTGTTTGGCTGCACACTCATCTTGTCTTTCCCTGTGCTGTAGTCTCTCCTCATGTTTTCTTTCCCTTTCCTTGTCTTCAAGCTCTTATTTCTGTTGGTCCATCATTGCCTTTAGTTCTACCTTTCGCAGTAGCACGTCTATGGGGCTCACGCCATTATCCGTAGTGCTAATTTCATCAGCCTCTCTCTCAGAGAGGATTTCCTCCTCCACCAAAACAGTACCGATCAACTCTTTGATTACTGCTTTTGGATCACAAGAAGCCACTGATGTTATAATGCTTTGCAAAAAAGAGCAGATTCACCTTAGTACTTTTATCTAGCATCTCCCATTTAGGCTTTTCCACAAATGCTTCCAACTTAAAGTCCATGGCTTTATTATTTATAAGCTTGTGTGTTTATACAACTTTCAGAAATGATTCCACCAATCTTATAACCCCTCAAGGTGGATGTCAGTGACATAAACTCTATCTCAAAGGTGTATTTCAAATATTCAGGCGTAACCCGTACTGACTAACGAGGTGATACCAATCGGTATGCCCTACGTGCTAACGTGCTATACTTGCTAAAGTCCAACTTCCAAACATAAATAATAATAAAAAATATATATAACAGTAGCTTACATGTTTTTGTTTAAGTGCATGCATAGGTGGGGTGTTGTTGTATGCATTCATGAGTTGCATGTTTCCTCACAAAATTGTTTTGAACATTCAGTTTGGACTGATGCCCAACTGAGCATTATACTCAATGCATTGTCAATGAGTTCTGATGAATATTTCATCAAAGGTGTATTACAGTAGCTTGGAAATACAATGATATGTCACAACAAGGAGGCAAATAATTAATAGGAAAAACCTTTTGTCACCATTTTGATGTTGCCAGATTGACTTTAGATACATTATTACATTAGCTAGCTAGCTAAGATTGACGGGAGAACACTGGATTTTAGTTAGCTAATGTTAGCAATGATAGCTATTTTTGACAAAGCTTGCTAGCTAACGACAACATTGCCAACTGTCTAAAGTAAATTTGACGACATGCTAATGATGGCAAAGTTGTTTCCTACTAAATATTTGCCTACTTTCGCAATGTCATCGTATTTCCAGGTACTATAGTGTAATTTAGACTAAACTGTAGTTAGCCTCCGCCCAGAATGCCTGGGCTCATCATCACAATGTCGCTCATCAGACATTATCTATACTACAATTCAAAGCAGGTTTCATAAAGATGTATTTACAGTGTGTGTGCATATCTATGTGAGCTGTCCCCAGCTTTTCGCTGGATAGGTTCTGGGAGTAGCATTTAATGCCGGAGATAACACTATGCTAATCACAGGGCTCTCGCTGCATCTGGTTCAATTGGTTCTATCAGGCGGCAGATAACTTCCCGTTTTTGCAGCTGCTTGCCTTCCATACCGCGTTCCATATCTATTTATTCAACCTTTTCTCTCATCACATCCAGTCGATATGTGTGGAGGACTCACAAAGCCTCACATGAAGCCCCTGGCATATAGAGAACCAAACTAATGGACCCTGGGTGACACTTTATGTTCATGTCCATATATCATAAACACACTAATCTGTTTTAAGTGTATCATTCCATTGATGACGATGCAGTTACATGCTAATGCTAAATTTGAATTGTTGGCAACGCTTTACCATAGCAACCTACACCACTGCATTCTGTTACCCATGTAATTACAAAGCAGTTCCATACAGGTATTACTGTGTAGTTACATAGGTATGTTGTAGGGGCAACTTAAGGTACAGTGTTACCGAATTGTTTCTTGTTAATTTGAAATGTTTAGAAATTTCTGTAGGGGAAATGATATGTTCCTAATTTGCCTTTTTTTAATACACGTTGTCTTCTGATCTTTTCTCTTTCTGGTGTACAGTTCCACATTTGTGTTGTTGATATAGCGCTGCCCTAAAAACATATTAGGTCAAATCGCCTTTGCATGAATGTATCATGTAGGCCCCTCCCTTCAACAAGGTTAGGTCATTTTACATTTTGTTCAGATAACTATCACCCTCTCTACTCTCTCTTCCACTATATCACCCCCATCTACTCTCTCTTCCACTATATCACCCCCCTCTACTCTCTCTTCTTCTGCATCAGCCTCTCTACTCTCTCTTCCTCTGTATCACTCCCTCTACTCTCTCTTCCTCTATATCACCCGCTCTACTCTCTCTTCCTCTATATCACACCCTCTACTCCCCTCTTCCTCTGTATCACCCCCTCTACTCTCTCTTCCACTATATCACCCCCTCTACTCTCTCTTCCTCTATATCACCCCCTCTACTCTCTCCTATTCTGTATATCACCCCCTCTACTCTCTCTTCCTTTATATCACCCCCTCTACTCTCTCTTCCTCTACATCACCCCCTCTACTCTCTCTTCCTCTATATCACCCCCTCTACTCTCTCTTCCTCTATATCACCCCCTCTACTCTCTCTTCCTCTTTGTCACCCCCTCTACTCTTTCTCTTCCTCTATATCATCCACCTGGTGTCTCCTCTCCCTCTCTCCATAATTATGACCGCCCGCCACTCTCCCTTTCACCAATCAATCTACTTTCTGCACCCTGTCCGTCCACTCCTCCTTTCTCTCTCTCTGTCCACTCCTCCCATCTCTCTATCAATGAGGGTTGATAGAGGGAAGGGTACATTGAGGTTTATGGATTTCTAATGAAGCGTTGACAGTGGGGAGAGATTAGAACCAAGTTCTGACATTGACAAATGGGATACAAAGTGTCTAATAATAAAAGCAGGTTCTCAAATGTATGTATGTCCACTATTCCATCGCTGGGGCATGGATGCTAAACCTCCAGTCCACACTGCTAGGCAGAGGGCGAAGAGGGAGGGAGGGAGGGAGAAGGGGAAGACGTAGGGAGGGGAGGGTTGGTGCGAGGGAGGGAGAAGGGGAAGCCTTAGGGAGGGATGGTGGGAGGGAGGGAGGGAGGGAGAAGGGGAAGCCGTAGGGGTGGGAGGGAGGAAGAAGGGGAAGCCGTAGGGAGGGAAGGAGGGAGGGAGGGAGGGAGGGAGAAAGGGAAGACGTAGGTAGGGAAGGAGGGAGGGAGGGAGGGAGAAGGGGAAGCCGTAGGGAGGGAAGGAGGGATGGTGGGAGGGAGAAGGGGAAGCCGTAGGGAGGGAAGGAGGGATGGTGGGAGGGAGGGAGGGAGGGTTCAGTGGGAGCAGGTGGGTCTTGCTCTAATTTGCCCTATTTTAACCACTCCTGGAACTGGATTTCTGTCCACAATTCTGACAGCCAACCACTGAGTGTCTTAGATACCCATATTATGTCCATGATGTGATGAAAGTACAATCCAATAACGAGGAGGCGGAAATGTAAGTTTAGGCTATTTACACCATGCTGTTGGCAGGTGACCATCTGTACCGATGGGGCACGCATACTATATCTGGTAGTGTCTTTGCACACTTCTTAACATGCCCACCACCAATACACCCAATACACAACAGCTCATTGACCCAATGATGATACGAGGACTAACAGGCAAGCATGTCCTACCATATCCTACCATATCAATGTATCAATGTAATGATCTGCAACTAAAACAAAGAAAGACAGGTCAAAACAATAACATACGTATGAGATTGTGTGTGTGTGTGTGTGTGTGTGTGTGTGTGTGTGTGTGTGTGTGTGTGTGTGTGTGTGTGTGTGTGTGTGTGTGTGTGTGTGTGTGTGTGTGTGTGTGTGTGTGTGTGTGCCCGGTGGGGAGGGTTTTGGCAATGAGCAGAGTAAAACTATCAGAGCAGGTCCCTGTGTTTGGAGAACCATACTATGGGTGACCTGATGACCTTCTGGATTGCCAGTCTGCCAGCATGGGAGACTGGCACCATGCTGGCAAAAGGTCAGTGCCAGTCTGCCGGGATGGTGCCAGTCGTCTAACAACGCATCACCAACCATTCCACCTGCAATTAGGGCTGACATTTTCCCTTTTGGTAGGGTGAATTACTTGTGTTTAGGGGGATTCCAGTTCTTTGAGGATGTTGACAGTTCCGGCTCATTTCCTGTATAGATCTCTCTGTACCCTCTGGTAGTGTACTGCATTTCACGCTAGTTTG
Organism: Oncorhynchus clarkii lewisi; assembly: GCF_045791955.1. Classification (NCBI taxonomy): domain Eukaryota; kingdom Metazoa; phylum Chordata; class Actinopteri; order Salmoniformes; family Salmonidae; genus Oncorhynchus; species Oncorhynchus clarkii. The sequence goes on from NC_092149.1 coordinate 80,877,834, forward strand.
ACGCTGGCCTACTTTGAAAACAAAGAGAAACTAATCCCTGTGGTTTTGGGGTATATTGATTTGTCAGAGTGGGCTAAAGTGGTGTGTGTGTGTGTGTGTGTGTGTGAGTAGTGTGTATGTGTGTGTATGTGTGCCCGGTGGGGAGGGTTTTGGCATTGAGCAGAGTAAAACTATCAGAGCAGGTCCCTGTGTTTGAAGAACCACACTGTGGGTGACAGAGGGAATTCTACCCTTGTGTAGCCTTAACAATCTGTATACTCTTCTTGTCCTAAGGGTCAAAAATGACCCGCCTTCACTAAACCCCTAAAATAAAGCAGCTTAATTGAATTTTAAACCCTAAATCTATTTTGCATGAAGAAACAACATGTCATTCATTAAAAACTTTGTGAATTTCTGGGGATTCCCTCTTCACAATGCAGAAAGACTGCATTTAATAAGTGGACGCCACTCGTTTTTATTACAACACACCTGTCATTATTGTTTTCTTTACTAAAGTAGAGGTTATTATTATTATTGCTAAAGGTACTGCATAGGTGTAAACATATTTTTTTAAGCAAGAGATAGCACTTGTATAGCCTAAGAAAGTAGTAGTAATGTGGAGAAAGTAGTTTTGAATGCATTATATCGAAGGGAAAAAATAACAGTCTTGAATTTTTTTGCCAACATAATGATATATTCTTATATACTGTACAATGAGCAATTCAACTACAAAATATGTCTTCTCCCATTTTTTTAACCATTGCCCCGACCCACAAGGTGTATAAACAACAACAATAAATAAGAATAAAATAAGATACAAAACAAAACATCAAGAACATAAATCAATCAACTCTAATTAGCACATGTAGGACAGTATACTAGTGTGTGTGGATGGACTTTGCAGATGTATTTCTCACATGTGCAGCACATACTATTTATTTTCCAGTCCTTCTTTGGGGGCAGAAGTGGCATCTCCTCCTCTTACCTGCCCCAGCTGCAGCCTCAGGTGGATCAGGACAAGATTCAGCCCCCTGAACAGCTTTCACAAGCGCTGCAGAGGCTGCTGTGCGGGGCGGTGCTCTCTTCCCTGAATGGGTACCTGATTCTATAAACCAATGAGGAGACGGGAGAGGCAGGACTTGCAGCGCGATCTGTGTCAGAAATAGAAAGGACTTCTATTTTAGCCCTTGGCAACGCAGACGCTCCTTGGCGCGCGAGAGCAGTGTGGGTGCAGTAATTGAATAATATATATTTCTACATTTATTTTGCAACGCTCGCGCATGCGACGCGAGTGGTGTAGTCAGGGTATTAGACAATCTTTGTACCCTGGTGGTGTACAGCTTTCATGGAAATGTGAACAAAGGCGATGTTTCACTTTTTCTAATGTTGGGGTCACTCTGGGAAGAGTCATCAAATTTCAAGTTGAAAAAATATCATTTAGGGGTTTTTCTCTCCTGTTAAACATAGTGGCGGGTCATTTTTCACCCTCAGGACAACACAAGGGTTAAGCAGAGCAAACAAGCATGTGCCCTTCCAAGTACATTCATCGGTTGTTTCCTCTTCCTCTTATTTTCACTCCATGTTTGATGTTAAGGTTGCACCCTCTAGCAGTCTTTCTGATCTGTGTAAGCTACTGTATATATAGTATTTTGGTTGTCAAAAACAGTTGATGTTATGAAATATTGAAAGATGTGGAACATGGCACTTTACTGAATGCGTTGAAATTAAGTTTAGGTGACATTTTCACTAGAACATTTCCCAGCCAAACATAATCCCGCCTCTGATAGTTTTTGATTGGAAGACATTGGATCAGATGTCCCGGCGTTCACAGACTCTAGTCTTAAAGGACCAGCATTGGGGTATACAGTCCTTTAAGTCATGTGATTTTAGACCCACAGCATGTACGTTTCCCAAACCTTTGAGTTTGTAGGCCGATAAACCTCAGAAACCTCAAATACTTGACGTAAATCACCCTGTTCTGGGACAGGTTTGGTGTAGCGAAGCCGATGTTGCAATTAGATGTAGTAATCCATAGTCATTGGTCTAATTATGTAATAAAAGAGGCATGAATGCTTCAAAGCCCTAAGTGTGGTTGTCAGTTTCTTTGAAGGCAATAGTAATTGTCATGTTCACTACCTCACAAATCAAATCCCCTACACATGTCCCACTTCCCCAAAATCTACCCCGCTTTCCCCTTATAATACTGACGCCTATTCAGGCGAACCAAGGTACCAAGTGCTCCTCCCTCAGTGCCCATTTGCCGACGCTGCGTCAATCACACACATCTGGAGCTGGTCAAGCCCTAGCATCCCCAGGGAAGAACTAACTTACCTCAACATCCCTGTCTCGTCATGTCGCTTCCTGGAAGCCATGAGAAAGCAATGCCCCCTCCACCTGGCCTTCTCCCCCGAAACAAGCAAGACTCCCTTCAGAGGAAGGAGTGTACAAGAAGAGCTGGTAATACCCTCCTCTTTCCTGTTATTGAGCCCACAAATTATATGTGTGTGTGTTTCTGTGTGTGTGTATGTTTCTGTGTGTGAGTGTGTGAGTGTGTGTGTGTGTTTCTGTGTGTGTGTGTGTGCGTGCGTGCGTGTGTGTGTGTGTGTGTGAGAAAGAGAGCCAAGATTTATAACACAGTTGCAGAACTTTTGCCTAAGCAAACTGGGACTTAACATGGGCAGAACGGTCATTGCTTCCATACCTGACATACCAACCATGTGGCAACCTCCATACTGTTTACCCCTTAACAACCTCCATACTGTTAAGCCCTTAACAACCTCCATACTGTTAAGCCCTTAACAACCTCCATACTGTTTACCCCTTAACAACCTCCATACTGTTTACCCCTTAACAACCTCCATACTGTTTACCCCTTAACAACCTCCATACTGTTAAGCCCTTAACAACCTCCATACTGTTTACCCCTTTCAACCTCCATACTGTTTACCCCTTTCAACCTCCATACTGTTTACCTCTTAACAACCTCCATACTGTTTACCCCTTTCAACCTCCATACTGTTTACCCCTTAACAACCTCCATACTGTTTACCCCTTAACAACCTCCATACTGTTAAGCCCTTAACAACCTCCATACTGTTTACCCCTTTCAACCTCCATACTGTTTACCCCTTTCAACCTCCATACTGTTTACCTCTTAACAACCTCCATACTGTTTACCCCTTTCAACCTCCATACTGTTTACCTCTTAACAACCTCCATACTGTTTACCCCTTTCAACCTCCATACTGTTTACCCCTTAACAACCTCCATACTGTTTACCCCTTAACAACCTCCATACTGTTTACCCCTTAACAACCTCCATACTGTTAAGCCCTTTCAACCTCTGCCAACACTCTTGACTAGGTGTGTGTATGCCTGTGCGGCATCCATTTGTGTTTGCCTGCGTTTGTGTTTGTGTGGGTTCATGTTTGTGTTTGTGTGGGTTCATGTTTGTGTGTGTGTGGGTTCATGTTTGTGTGGGTTCATGTTTGTGTTTGTGTGGGTTCATGTTTGTGTGTGTGTGGGTTCATGTTTGTGTTTGTGTGGGTTCATGTTTGTGTTTGTGTGGGTTCATGTTTGTGTGTGTGTGGGTTCATGTTTGTGTTTGTGTGGGTTCATGTTTGTGTTTGTGTGGGTTCATGTTTGTGTTTGTGTGGGTTCATGTTTGTGTTTGTGTGGGTTCATGTTTGTGTTTGTGTGGGTTCATGTTTGTGTTTGTGTGGGTTCATGTTTGTGTGGGTTCATGTTTGTGTTTGTGTGGGTTCATGTTTGTGTGTGTGTGGGTTCATGTTTGTGTTTGTGTGGGTTCATGTTTGTGTTTGTGTGGGTTCATGTTTGTGTGTGTGTGGGTTCATGTTTGTGTTTGTGTGGGTTCATGTTTGTGTTTGTGTGGGTTCATGTTTGTGTTTGTGTGTGTGTGTGTGTGTGTGTGTGTGTGTGCCTCTGTGAGTCAATTATGCCTTTAAAAGCACAATTATGCCTTTAGTAGCACAACACATGGTACAAACATTATTGGGCAAAGACAACAGCACAAAGGGCAAGAAGGTAGAGACAACAATACATCATGTAAAGCAGCCAGAACTGTCTGTAAGAGTGTCCATGATTGAGTCTTTGAATGAAGTGATGGAGATAAAACTGTCCAGTTTGAGTGTTTGTTGCAGCTCGTTCCAGTCGTTAGCTGCAGCGAACTGAAAAGAGGACTGACCCAGGGATGTGTGAGCTTTGGGGATCTTTAACAGAATGTGACTGGCAGAACGGGTGTTGTATGTGGAGGATGGGGCTGCAGTAGGTATCTCAGATAGGAGGGAGTGAGGCCTAAGAGGGTTTTATAAATAAGCATCAACCAGTGGGTCTTGCGATTGGTAAACAGCGATGACCAGTTTACAGAGGAGTATAGAGTGCAGTGATGTGTCCTATGAGGAGCATTGGTGGCAAATCTGATGGCCGAATGGTAAAGGACATCAAGCCGCTCAAGAGCACCCTTACCTGCCGATCTATAAATAAGTCTCCGTAATCTTGCATGTGTAGGATGGTCATCTGAATCAGAGTTAGTTTGGCAGCTGGGGTGAAAGAGTAGTGATTATGATAGAGGAAACCAAGTCTAGATTTAACCTTAGCCTGCAGCTTTGATATATGCTGAGAGAAAGACTGTGTACCGTCTAGCCATACTCCAAAGTACTTGTATGTGGTGACTACCTCAAGCTCTAAACCCTCAGAGGTAGTAACCACACCGGTGGTTACCAAACCACATGACCTTTGTTTTGGAGATGTTCAGAACAAGGCTAAATCCAGGGATGGGCCAGCTGAGTGTAAGTATAATACTGTATCATCTGTATATAAATGGATGACAGAGCTTCCTACTGCCCTCACTCTTTCTTTCTGGTGACCCTTTTGGTTTCCCGGTAGAACCCTTTTGGCTTCCATGTAGAACCCTTTTGCTTTCCGAGTAGAACCCTTTTGGTTTCCAGGTAGAACCCTTTTGTTTCCATGTAGAACCCTTTTGGTTTCCAGGTAGAACCCTTTTGTTTCCATGTAGAACCCTTTTGGTTTCCCGGTAGAACCCTTTTGTTCCCAGTAGAACCCTTTTTGTTTCCAGGTAGAACCCTTTTGGTTTCCAGGTAGAACTATTTTGTTTCCATGTAGAACCCTTTTGGTTCCAAGTAGAACGCGTTTGGTTTCCAGGTAGAACCCTTTTGGTTTCCATGTAGAACCCTTTTGCTTTCCGAGTAGAACCCTTTTAGTTTCCAGGTAGAACCCTTTTGGTTTCCAGGTAGAACCCTTTTGGTTCCAAGTAGAACGTGTTTGGTTTCCATGTAGAACCCTTTTGCTTTCCGAGTAGAACCCTTTTGGTTTCCAGGTAGAACCCTTTTGGTTTCCGAGTAGAACCCTTTTGGTTTGCAGGTAGAACCCTTTTGGTTTCCAGGTAGAACCCTTTTGGTTTCCATGTAGAACCCTTTTGGTTTCCAGGTAGAACCCTTTTGGTTTCCATGTAGAACCCTTCTGGTTTCCAGGTAGAACTATTTTGTTTCCATGTAGAACCCTTTTGGTTCCAAGTAGAACACGTTTGGTTTCCAGGTAGAACCCTTTTGGTTTCCATGTAGAACCCTTTTGCTTTCCGAGTAGAACCCTTTTGGTTTCCAGGTAGAACCCTTTTGGTTTCCAGGTAGAACCCTTTTGGTTCCAAGTAGAACGCGTTTGCTTTCCATGTAGAACCCTTTTGCTATCCGAGTAGAACCCTTTTGGTTTCCAGGTAAGAACCCTTTTGCTTTCCGAGTAGAACCCTTTTGGTTTCCAGGTAGAACCCTTTTGGTTTCCAGGTAGAACCCTTTTGGTTTCCAGGTAGAACCCTTTTGGTTCCAAGTAGAACGTGTTTGGTTTCCATGTAGAACCCTTTTGCTTTCCGAGTAGAACCCTTTTGGTTTCCAGGTAAGAACCCTTTTGGCTTCCATGTAGAACCCTTTTGCTTTCCGAGTAGAACCCTTTTGGTTTCCAGGTAGAACCCTTTTGTTTCCATGTAGAACCCTTTTGGTTTCCAGGTAGAACCCTTTTGTTTCCATGTAGAACCCTTTTGGTTTCCCGGTAGAACCCTTTTGGTTTCCAGGTAGAACCCTTTTGGTTTCCAGGTAGAACCCTTTTGGTTTCCAGGTAGAATCCTTTTGGTTCCAAGTAGAACGCGTTTGGTTTCCATGTAGAACCCTTTTGCTTTCCGAGTAGAACCCTTTTGGTTTCCAGGTAAGAACCCTTTTGGCTTCCATGTAGAACCATTTTGCTTTCCGAGTAGAACCCTTTTGGTTTCCAGGTAGAACCCTTTTGTTTCCATGTAGAACCCTTTTGGTTTCCAGGTAGAACCCTTTTGTTTCCATGTAGAACCCTTTTGGTTTCCCGGTAGAACCCTTTTGGCTTCCATGTAGAACCCTTTTGCTTTCCGAGTAGAACCCTTTTGGTTTCCAGGTAGAACCCTTTTGTTTCCATGTAGAACCCTTTTGGTTTCCCGGTAGAACCCTTTTGTTCCCAGTAGAACCCTTTTTGTTTCCAGGTAGAACCCTTTTGGTTCCAAGTAGAACGCATTTGGTTTCCAGGTAGAACCCTTTTGGTTTCCATGTAGAACCCTTTTGCTTTCCGAGTAGAACCCTTTTAGTTTCCAGGTAGAACCCTTTTGGTTTCCAGGTAGAACCCTTTTGGTTCCAAGTAGAACGTGTTTGGTTTCCATGTAGAACCCTTTTGCTTTCCGAGTAGAACCCTTTTGGTTTCCAGGTAGAACCCTTTTGGTTTCCGAGTAGAACCCTTTTGGTTTGCAGGTAGAACCCTTTTGGTTTCCATGTAGAACCCTTTTGGTTTCCAGGTAGAACCCTTTTGGTTTCCATGTAGAACCCTTTTGGTTTCCAGGTAGAACCCTTTTGGTTTCCAGGTAGAACCCTTTTGGTTTCCATGTAGAACCCTTTTGGTTTCCAGGTAGAACCCTTTTGGTTTCCAGGTAGAACCCTTTTGCTTTCCGAGTAGAACCCTTTTGGTTTCCAGGTACAACCCTTTTGGTTTCCAGGTAGAACCCTTTTGGTTCCAAGTAGAACGCGTTTGGTTTCCATGTAGAACCCTTTTGCTTTCCGAGTAGAACCCTTTTGGTTTCCAGGTAAGAACCCTTTTGCTTTCAGAGTAGAACCCTTTTGGTTTCCAGGTATAACCCTTTTGGTTTCCAGGTAGAACCCTTTTGGTTTCCAGGTAGAACCCTTTTGGTTCCAAGTAGAACGCGTTTGGTTTCCATGTAGAACCCTTTTGCTTTCCGAGTAGAACCCTTTTGGTTTCCAGGTAAGAACCCTTTTGCTTTCCGAGTAGAACCCTTTTGGTTTCCAGGTAGAACCCTTTTGGTTTCCAGGTAGAACCCTTTTGGTTTCCAGGTAGAACCCTTTTGGTTTCAAGTAGAACGCGTTTGGCTCCCATGTATAACTGTTTTCACAGAGGGTTCTTTATGGAATCAAAAATGGTTCTACCTGGAACCAACAAACTTATTTTACCTGGGGGAAAATACAGTTCTCCTATAGGGACAGCTAAAGAACCCTTTTGGAACCTTTTTTTCTAACAATGTATGTAATATGCAAAAAGTAAGATGTAAAACCTGCAACTAATGTCATGGCCAGTGTGTGAAGATATGACCTCATCATGTCATCTCTGATCACCACACCATTAGGCTCCATACACACTGCTCCTGGCAACAACAAGAAAGTATTTTCATTGGTTCTAGCCATATTAATCAGGGGGCGTGTCGGTACAAGTTTGCAATTCATTGGTCGAGGGCTTTGCGTATGGGGCTTTACTTGTCATTGTTCTTCTGTAGTGTAGCGACCAAGACGTGCCTGTGTTTCGTTTTTCCAGATTTGAGTTTACATCAGAAAGAAGAAACTATTTGCATGGGTTGTTTTGAATAGCTAGGATTACTCTGAGAACTGATGTTGTTGTGATCGGGGTTTCCAGACCTCCACCAGTCTTTATCTATACACCCCAATGTATTCATCTACAGTATCTTTTGTATGTGACAATATGTTAGTGCCTTGGGGTACCTGGAAGATAGTTTGATAAACCGTTTTTAGGTTTTGAGGTCAAAATGCACATCACAGAAACACATCACTACCAAGACTTTAAATGAATTACATCACTTTATTTAAATAAAATGCTTTGTCATAACAAAAAAAAAAACAAAGGTTAAAAGAGTACATAAATTACAAGTTGAATAAATATTACACAGTGATATTCACTTTAATAGTTTGAGATTTTTTGTCTTTTTAAAAATTGTTGTTGTTTCACGAGGAGTTGCAGATGCTGACCATTTTACGGCACTGTCCTCTAACACCAATGGTTATTTTAATCACAAGCCAGTTAACACCACATGTTATTAAGGTAACTGATTGCATTTGTCTCATTTCATCAATAAAAACATTATGCATACAAATAAATGCTGTAGTTACTTACTATTGTATCATGAACTGTGAGTATGAATACATTACCAGGTGTGAGACGAGGAATCTGAATAAGGCAGTGTTACGAGTTGGAAACAGATGTAAATTACACTTTTAAAAGGAGGATAAGCTCTCAATACAACCTCTCCAACACCTCAATCTACCACCATACTGCAAAGAAAATGTCAACAATTCATAGCTTGGTTGAATTGTGTCAATTGGTTAATTTGACGCCAAAGGATTCAATGCCCTTATTAACAAATTTCTTTGACCCAAGAGACAAATCTTGATTTAGAAAACGCCCCGTTAGACTACACCATATGGCTGGCCAACTGCTTCAATAGGCTTCTGATGGTCTGGTGCTCAAATGGAAGCTGGAGAGGGAGTCAACATCTAAACTCCATGCTGTGTTCCTATTCCTCAGATTTCCCTGGTCTCCTTGTGTCTGTTCCTAACTGTGTCTACTGTCATGCGATTGGTGAGCCCTCCGTGATGAGGGTGTGGCTAGCCCCTAAACGCGGCCACTGTCCATGGTTTTCTCTCTCTCTCTCTCTCTCTGTCTCTGTCTGTGTGTGAGAGCAGACATATGAAAGTGGGACTGTTGTGTGGTTGTTAATGTACTGTACGGTGTGTTATTATCCCTTTATTCTTATTGGATGTTGGTGATAGAATTCCCAGGCATGGACCATATAAGCCCCCGTCAACCATTACCCAGGGGACCTTGCAGACACCCTTAACTTGTATCACACTACATGTTTAGCTTGGTTTGTTTTTCTACCCAAGTGGCAGTTTTACTGTATGTTATCTGTGTTATCAATAAGTGCAAGCTGCTTTCTTTCAATGTGGACTGGGTGGAGGTGGGGAAGGGTGCTACGCTGCATTGGGTATAGGACAAACTAGTTTATCTGGGATTTACCAAAAGGCGGAGGAGTTCACTTCCATGTAAGAAGACATTTTGGATGTGAAAGGTAGCAGGGTATAGTAACTTATTTTTCCCACAAATTCTCTCTCAAAGTAACTGAGGCTATAAAGCTATAGGCCTGACATTTAGACCAATCAATTTTTGATGTTACAAGCATCTCATTTATGAGCCATTAAAAACAACAGTATCCTATTCAACACATTTGTATTACGAAAACTGATAATATCACGTCATTATTGGTCTACAGACTTAATTGAAGCTCCCTAATTTGTTGTCTGTTGATGGCCTGGCTAGAGTAATTACGACCACCCACACAAGCTGTGGAATAGGATCTGATGGCTAGTAATGCCTCGTCCATCTCTTCTCCGACTACTGGGAGAGGCAGTAGTATGCTAGTCTGCGTGATCAACTATGATGTGCCTCGAAATTCTAACATCACCTGCCTTTTCTCTGGCAATCAAATACCTTAGCAGTCAACTTTGAAAGCAATACTCTAGCGTTTTAGTGCTTTTTGAAAATAAGAGACAGAGACGGGCACTCTGGTCTTCCTTGCCATCACACTCAAACACAGGGAGGGATTAGCAACAGATTCACAATGTGTTTGTGGCAAGAGTTATACCACATGACTAGAGCTATACCACATCGCACCTTCTTTGTACTTTACCTAGACCTCTCGTCATGGCAGGCTAGAGAACTACTACCCTGAGGGCCTCTCAGCCTCAGCAGGGTTTCCGTCCCTTAGACAGCTACCACGTCATGTTTGCGTCACTATTTAAATGTGGATATGCATGTAAGAAGGCACTGCGACTTGCACACAGACGACATAAAAGTACACTTTCAACTGACCCTGCAGGTAGTGGTCAAAGAAGCCCACTTGGGCAGAAGAGGTATTCCCTTTTGTGTTGCTTGTAACTGTTTTGGGTAATGCAAGTTCTTGTGCTGTTAGGGGAATAACCTGTTAGGGGAATAACCTGTTAGGGGAATAACCTGTGTGTAAATGTAACAATCTGCTGCTGCATTTTGGGTTATCTGTGATCGTTTTGTTTATCTTGTGTAGTTTCTTAATCATTGTACTTAAACTGTTTGTGTAAACAGGTATACACAGGGCCCAGCTCTAACAGAGACCTTGGTCTCAGTCTGTGTTCCTTGTTGAAATAAAGGTAGAATAATAATAATAATAATAATAATAATAAAAGGAAAACTGCTCACCATTTCGAATGCAAGTAATGTTGTGTTGTATAGAAAACAAGTTGTCGAGGAGGGGCGGCATGCAAGCCAAGGGGGAAGAAAATAGGTGGGATGTAGCTTTTTTTGACTGTCTCATATTCAAATAAGGATGGCAAGGCATCATGGAACCATTCAAATTGTTCACAGGCTAAAATACACACGTCTTTTCCCCAAGCAACAGTACATTGTATTTCTTTAGTTAAAAAAAGAAAACATGAGTTAATTTATAGTCAAAAGTAATACACCAAGGTTCCACTGTAGCCGTGGTGACCATGGTAGCAGGCCCGTTGGTTAAGGAACACGGCTCAAAAGTGGGCGGTTACTACACAACAGTACAAACAAAACCACACAAGACTAACACCCTCGAGCAACTGAGACAAAAAAAACAGCTAACCTCACTGGTGAATGCAAGTCCGCAACATGCTTAATCCTTGTACTTACAATTTTTGCCCATACTTTAGCAAAACAAAGAATTACTGTTGTTAGTTATTGCGGGACTGTAGGGTTCATTCCACTATTCTTTAAGTCCCGGTTGATGGGCCAAGCAGAGCTCACATCAGATGACAGTATGAGCACTTTGTGGCAGTAATCCCTTCACCAGTAGGGGCAGCGTTCTCCGATAAGTTCTGTGTTGCCCTGCATGGCAGTGTATGGTAACAATAGGCACAGTTGGCATGTCAGGCTAGATGCAGAGTCAATGAGCCACTAACATAGGTTTGTCTGTAATGATCTGATTATTGTGTCGAACTTTCTCCATCTCCCATAGACCTAGTTTTACATAGCCTAGTGGGAGAAAGCCATCCTCAAGACTACTTCAAGCACCAGCCATAAATGTTGTTGTAAAAAAACAACAAAAGAGAGCGAGAGGAAAAAAAGGTCATTCTTGTGTTAAGCTCACTCCCTTTCTCTTTCACACACACACACACGCACGCACGCACACACATACATGCATGCATGCTCACACAAAATTAGTGAAGTAACACATATCCAAGCAGGTTCCCTTATTCAGAAGTGCTCTGACAGAACCAAATACCAGATAGAGTCAACTGTATCAGAAAGACCCTCTCAAGTTTTTTTTTCTGCCAATAGATGGTTCAGCTATTGTCTCTGACACCTCGATAGAAGGTCCCGCTATCTCCTCTGACACCTCAATAGAAGGTCCAGCTATCTCCTATGACACCAATAGAAGGTCCAGCTATCTCCTCTGGTACCTCAATAGAAGGTCCAGGTATTCTCTCTGACACCTCAATAGCAGGTCCAGCTATGTCATCTGACACCTCAATAAAAGGTCCAGCTACCTTCTCTGACACCTTAATAGAAGGAACAGCTATCTCCTCTGACACCTCAATAGAAGATCCATCTATCTCCTCTGACACCTCAATAGAAGGTCCAGCTATCTCCTCTGACACCTCAATAGAAGGTCCAGCTACCTCCTCCTCCTCTTCTGACACCTCAATAGAAGGTCCAGCTATCCTCTCTGACACCTCAATAGAAGGTCCAGCTACCTCCTCCTCCTCTGACATCTCAATAGAAGGTCCAGCTATCTCCTCTGGCACCTCAATAGAAGGTCCAGCTATCTCCTCTGACACCTAAATAGAAGGTCCAGCTATCTCCTCTGACACCTCAATAGAAGGTCCAGCTATCTCCTCTGACACCTCAATAGAAGGTCCAGCTATCTCCTCTGACACCTCAATAGAAGGTCCAGCTATCTCCTCTGACACCTCAATAGCAATAGATGTGAAAGATCAAAACAGTCCTGTTTATAATCAAAGTGACTTATATTCATTTTTTCATCCATTTTATGTTAGCTTTAAATGATACAACGTTTGGTGTTTCTATAAAAATATATCAATACAAGTATATATTTTCATGAATCGTTAGTGAGGCTCCCACCTCTTAGCGGGGGAGGGGCCAGAGCCCAGCTCTTAGTGGGGGAAGGGCCCGAGCCCAGCTCGTAGTGGGGGAGGGGCCCGAGCCCAGCTCTTAGTGGGGGAGGGGCCCGAGCCCAGCTCTTAGTGGGGGAGGGGCCCGAGGGTCAAACAAGGGCTTAAAACCTGCTGGGTTCCGTCTTTTAAGAGATGAGCGCACGGTCCAAAAAATAAAAAAGATTTCAGGTGTCCTTTTTTCAAGCCTGTCCTTTCGTTCATTCATTTGATTTGTTTAGTTGTCTTATTTTTTTTTCATCTTGAAAATCTCAAAAAGTGACTGGAGGGCGAAGCAGACAGGTGGGAGGGAAAGGAGGAGGTGAGGCCCTGGGTCAGGTGATCGGGGTGGGGGCGGAGCCGCCTATTCACTCGTTGATGCTGCTGCTCTCTAGGTCCTTGCACTGGATGTCCCCCCCGCTGTAGTCTGTGCCGGGAACCTGCGAGCCGTACTTGTCTACACACCAGCAGATGCCTCGCTTCCTGCCACGAGAGGGCTTGCACTGTAGAGACAATCGATGTGCAACGACAGGTGGCAAAGAAAGAGAGAGGGAGAGTGTAAGCAAAAATATTATTAATATGTATAACTTATGTGTTAAACCATGTATAAGGATGATGACAGAGGGCTCACCTGTTTGCGTTTGAAGAAGCCCTTCCTGTCACAGTTGGGAAGGTACAGGGACAGGGCCATGACACGGGATGTGTCCTTCATTCCCTGGATGATCCCATCCAGCTTCCTCCTGCAAGGACCCTGTGGAGGAATGGCACAACTAACATTAGCACCCAGTGCTAGCACCATAGGTGGAACAAAATCCTGCACTCAGTCAGCTCTCCTAGGATCAGAGTTGGATATGTTTTCACACTAACAACATCAGCATCAGCACAGCTTCAACATTAGCTCCCCTCTTTCCTTCTCTCCACTCTTGTACTTACAAACTCTGGCTCGTGCTTGTCAATGGGTAGTGGGGAGTAGTCCATGGGGCCAATGGAGCGCAGTTTGGCCTGCGCCCGCTTGCGCTCCTTGTCCTTGCGCATTGCCTGGATCTTCTTACTGTTGATGAGGTCCTGCTTGGGGAGGAGCGGCACTTTGGCGGGCTGCAGTTGGTCCTCCGTGATCTCAGTCGTCAGGGTGTCCTCATGTTCCAGAGACTCATGATCTACACAGGGGAAAGACACAGCATACTTGTCACATTACCCCCACCTAAAATGTTCGAAAGGTTATTCTTGCCCAACCAAAAATATGGACTACCAGATGCTTTTCCCAGGGTTTGGGCCAACAAATGTTGCTTTCCCATTTGTTTACAAAGGAGGGGGCAGGATCAAGGATCGACAGCTGATTAACTACCTCTACCCCTACTTCACCCCAGCCCCCACCATACAAAAACATCAAATCCAGCATCCACTAATGGAGGTCAAAGCAAAGAAAGTAAGTCTGGTTAAACAAGTCTGAATGCTGACTGAAAAATACAAAATCTTAGCTCAGTCTCTTCTACATCATATTAAGGAGGTATGTGGAGTTTTCTGTGTGTGACACAGTGGCTTATTAGGTTGATCATAAGCTATTTTAGTAATACATACTTACAGTATCTGGCACGTCCATGCAAAGACAAAAATAATGGGGTCTAATCAAAGACGTCACATCTCTCACAGATCATACTTGGAGACGTTGATGTCATGGTAACCGAGGAGCCATGGCAACTGAAGCCTACGGCAGAGGTGGACACATCCTAGTCTGAATGTACTGTATCATTTCATATCAAGAACAGAACTGAAGCCAGGAAGAAAGGCCACTGCTCTCCCCCTACCCCATCCTACCCCCCAGAGGTACCTACAGTCCTAGAGGTACATATTGAGGTCTCCCCAGGCTAGAGATTTGGGCTCCTGATCCCTTATCCCCTCTCACCCGGTCCCTCCTCAGGGCTCAGCCCCCATAAGTCAAGAGCCCTAGCCTGCCTGAGGTTCTCTGAGGCCACAGAGATGAGCGCTCCTCTCCTGCTTGTGCTTACTCTATCGTAAGCACACAAGGCCCCAAAGGCCGTCATGGGATTTTGCCAGGCCCCAACTGGCGAGTGGCCGCAGTGCCTGTAGACGACGGGGGTTATATTTATCCAGTGAGGAAACCCGCGGGTGGGTGCAGCGATGGCCATGGGGAAGGGCGTGGTTGGAATTCTGGGGCTGAGTGAATGTGCCAAGTATTGTTGGGGAGAGACAATCACGGGACATTGACAGATAGCTGAAGAAGGGGATGATTAAAAATTATTAAAACAAACCACATTTCAATGTTATCTTAAGTATAGGCACCACTGGACTGGATTTACATGGCCACCTTGGAAAAAAGGACAGGCATGTCACCACTGAGAGGTCTATTACTGGGAATTGACTTACCACAAACACGAGAACGCATCCCCCCCTTCCATTTTACAAATACAACACACACTACATCATAGGCCTACATTAAATGCAGCATGGGAGACACTTGTGATACTGATTTCAAGACATTTGAGCATCTTCCAAATGTGCCATTATTTTAGAACATGAAATACAATGTTGTTACA
Organism: Oncorhynchus clarkii lewisi; assembly: GCF_045791955.1. Lineage (NCBI taxonomy): Eukaryota > Metazoa > Chordata > Actinopteri > Salmoniformes > Salmonidae > Oncorhynchus > Oncorhynchus clarkii. The sequence continues at coordinate 80,892,886 of NC_092149.1, forward strand.
CTTCCAATTCACAAGCTGTGCCGCAATTCAAAGACATGGAGACAGTATGTTTGCAGACAACGGGGTATCTCTCTCTCTCAAAAAACAAAGTTTTTCCATGCTTATGGTCCCCAGCTTGTAAAAGAGGCTTTGCAGGCCTGTGTTTAAGTACTGAAACACTGCCAAGATGCTGGCCTCCAGCCAAGACAGCACAGTCACATGCAGCCACCTCCACTCAGCACCGGCTGAAGAGGTATTGGTATCTCTCCCGCTGCTTGCGCTAAAGTTTTCATTAAGACAAGAGGAACGGGACAGGCAAACAATGTGCAACGGATATGCCTCTGTTTAAAAATTAACACGTGTGCAGGGCAATTATGCTTCATGAATATCCCAAGTTTCTTGCAGCCAGGAAGCCTAAGCATGAAAGACAAGCCACTCTTCTTTCAGTTGTTTTTCTCTCTAACAGGTCGTTATGAATTCACAGTCATACAACTTTGGGCAGAAAATGCGTCACAACAATGAGATGCTTAAATTCTCATTGGCTCACACACCTTACACCACTGAGTGTATCCTAATCAATGCTAGCACAGAACACCCTCTGAAATGACACCTTTACAAGATCCTAGGTCTTGAGTAGAGGTGCTGTTAATCCAGAGGACGGGGGGGGGGGGTGTATGCGGTGAGATAGTGATAATGGAGCAGGAAGTCCTCTGTCATTATCTTTAAGCCACAACACTGGCCAACCATGACTCCCCCAGTCTTATTCCGCTGCTTAATATTTCAAGGCTTCTGGACAGAATCCATGGCCTGATACTCCTACCACTGTAGCACAGAGAAGGAGATATGGAAAGCCCTTGGACCAGAATGAAACACTGCACTTCAGTCATTCAATTAGAGGTAGGTGATCCAGACCAACAGCATTCATTGTGTAGGGATCTAAACAAAATGTAAAGCCATTGGAGCACATTTCAATACCACATCGAATGGCCTTGCAAAATGCTTACTCGTTGGGGCACAACTCAACCACTGCATTTCCCAATACAGTGTAAAGCATGCTTCAGTTTGATTAAAAAACAAGAAAAAAGCGGCAATAGCACTGTTTGTCCATATTGAGACGCCGTAGCCAGTATTCACTTCCTTAAAATAGTCAGACTTAATCTAAGATAAGTCAAGATATCTGTCATTAATGTTGACGTTTCTGCTGAGGAGCTCTTAGTCTCATAATTTTACATCTAACTAAAATGTTTGTTGCATTATTTCTCAAGTGAAAAAATGAGCATGAAAATGAGTCGTGTCTTTTTGAATGACAACTTCATTGAAGAATCCCTACTGTTGACCAATCTTGGACGAAGGGGTGTAGACTTCAGATACCAGCTTGCCTAAAATAACTCTTGCAGTAGACCAAAACAAACAAACATGTCACCTAATGTCATCATAATATATGCACGAACTGTCCCAAACTGTTTCGGATGGGAAGCAGGCGGACAAATTTAAAATAACATTAGTCCTGTGACATCATCAACTCAAAAAGATGCTGAGATAGTTCCAATGTAAGTGCTTGTGGATAGTCAAATAGCCATGTTTAACTTCATTTCAATTCACTTTATTGACACTTTTAGATGGTTACTACCTGATTTGAATCTGTTAAGGAGCCTTTTGGACCTTGACTTGGCGCTTCGGTACCGCATGCCGTGCGGTAGCAGAGAGAACAGTCTATGACTTGCCTAGTATATAGGTTCTGAATGGCAGGAAGCTTGGCCCTGGTGATGTACTGGGCCGTACACACTACCCTCTGTAGCGAAATAAGCTCGGATATCAAGCAGTTGCCATACCAGACGCTGATGCAATCGGTCTCGATGCTCTCGATGGTGCAGCTGTATAACTTTTTGAGGATCTGGGGACCCATGCCAAATCTTTTCAGTCTCCTGAGAGGGAAGAGGTGTTGTCGCGCCCTCTTCACAACTTTCTTGGTGTGTTTGGACCATGATAGTTTGTTGGTGGTGTGGACACCAAGGAACTCTAAACTTTCGACCCGCTCCACTACAGCCACATCGATATAAATGGTCCGTACCATGGGAGTCTCTCATGAAACTGAATTCTAACTTAATCAGCAACTTTTCCCAAGGTACTATGAACAACAAATATGTACAGTGCAATCAAAACATTTCCTGCTTTTTGATTCAGAGTTAAAAATAGCAGCAGGAACAATTGAGGGATTAAAAATTCAAGCAACACTTGTTCCGTGGTGATGGGAGTCCCTTCCAAGTAGGGCACCTCACTGCCCCTCTTGCAGCTTCTGTACCGAAAACATGTCTCTGTTGATGTCAAATAAATGTACGACAGCAGTTGAAAGAACCCCTCCGTGATGCTACATGCCACTGCTCTCGTATGCAAGCCTAATTAGGGTCTGAGATCTCATTCCACATCATTTTTATTTTATTTTTTTACAAGCCACTCGGACGCTGCCTTTCTGGGTCACCGTCAACACAACACAATTGCCGGGGTGTGACGAGAATTCAGACTCCCTGGTGGAAGAGGATGCTATTTTGGCTTACACAGAACCTCCTCATCCACCGTCCAAAGCTCTTCTCCATACACTCAGGCCAGAGACATTAGGGTGAAAATGACAAAATCCACATTTTGGAGCTGAAACAGGCACCAAGGCTGCAGAATAGAGATTAGGACATCTGTTGTTCTCATTCAGAATAGAAACTTGAGACAGGATTTTTTTCTTGAGCTCCTGACAGTGACTTTCAATGAGTTAGGTTCTTCTGTGGTAAGTGATACTATTCTTGTGCTGTCCTGGGTCATGTCCAGTAGGGAAAAAAATGTATTGAAATGGAGTGAAACAGAAAGGTAATACTTTATCGACACAATACTTTTTGCTGTCCTTTGCAAAGCGTTCTCTACTGGGCATGACCCTGATGTAAGTGTCAGCCAGTGGAGGCTGTTGGGAGGAGCTATAGGAAGACGGGCTCATTGCAAATTCTAGAATGGAATGAATGGAACGGTATCTAACACATCAAACATATGGAAACAACATGTTTGACTGTGTTCCATTGATTCCATTCCAGCCATCGCAATGAGCCCATCCTCCAATAGCTCCTACCACCAGCATCCAATGGTGTCAGACTGATTGCTGTAAAACTTCACCGGAAAAACTCATTCAAGCGTGCAAACTGCCACATAAGTTCTCTAGCTTGAATACTGTGCATGGGAACAGTGCCATAGCTTGGTCCTAGAGCATGTTAGTAGACCTTACACTGGCAATTGGTTTCCCATGATTAACACATATGTGTCAAATGGCACAGCATTCTAGAAAACCAGAAGAAGAGTACATGATAAACTCTCTCATGTGAATCTGATGAGGTCGGTTATATTTAGCATTCAACAACAACATCCACTTCTGTGAGGAGAGGGATCAGGGTGAGTGAGTTGCAAAATCTCCCTCAGCAATGTTCTTCTCCTTATGACCTAGCCATTAAACCATCAAACAGCTGGGGCCATCTCTGGTTGAACTGGAGCAGGGCTAATAGTCTACTGTACAGTAGTATGCCATCTATAGTAGATAGGCCAACCAAGCTGCCTCACACCAATGTGTATTGTCACTGGCCTCTTTGTTAAGAGAGATTGTCTGATGTATTTGGGAATATAACATTGCAGTAGCAATGTGTAACCCTAACCAAAACCAACCCATGCTGGTCTGTCTGTTCAATTCACATGAGGACAATTGGTGTGGAGCATCCAGGAGCTGTATGAGGGAGGATGGTTAATTACAAGAACACAGAAAAAAAAATACTTGAAGTTGACCCTGCTAATGTAAAATGTTTTCCTAAGATGGCTGGGTCTGTATCTTAAAAATAATACTTGCTCATCCCCCTAGTTATAGCCTTTCAAGAAGAGTACAGAGCCACAAATCACTTGGTGCATGCATTAAGTTGTCAAGTTAACACCACATTTGGGGTGCCAGTGTTTATTTTGTCCCATAGCCATTGTAAATTGTGGTAACAAAGACAGGTGACAAACGGGCTTCATTGCATTGGCTTGTGATTGCACTAAAACTTGTAAATGCACCACCAAATAGGCATAAAAAACTATCTTGGGGCACAAAAATAAACCCTGAACTCAAAATTGTTCTGTTCTTTTGGGCTTTGGCTGATGCTATGTTTATAGAGTACTGCGTGCATGTTGATGTGCAAGTCAAGCTTTCTAGATTCATACACTCTCTTTAATCATCTTCTTGTTTCTTGGCAAAGGGAAACCTGTTCAAACATAAGGATATTTCACAAGCTCAGAGAGCAAGAGGCCTTATGCCATGATGTAATATCTGTTGCCATGGAGTCATATCTGTTGGCATAGACTCATATCTATTGGCATAGACTCATTACTGTTGGCATAGACTCATATCTGTTGGCATAGACTCATATCTATTGGCATAGACTCATATCTGTTGGCATAGACTCATATGTATTGGCACAGTCATATATGTTAGCATGGAGTCATATATGTTAGCATGTAGTCATATCTGTTGGCATGGAGTCATATATGTTAGCATGTAGTCATATATATTGTTTGCATAGAGTCATCTGTTGGCATGAAATCATATCTGTTGGCATACGTTCCAGGTTCTTATTCTTCTGGGCTAACACAGTGAACTGAGTGGCCGGCAACACAAACCAACTCCTATGCCCAGCCATCCGAGCTAAGCATCATTTCCTTGCAACACAGTCAACAGTCAAGATGATGGGTGACACCAGACATCTGTAGCCATAAGAGAGAGACAACAGGGTAGTGTGTAGTTTGACAACATTGCATTACAATGTTATACCCATGTCATGCCAATACAGAGATAATTCAATGTAATTCCATCTCGTTCAAGAAACATATCCAGATCTGGTATTTAAAGTGGCAGTCCCCCTTTAAATGCATTAAGTCTTTATAATATGTAGATGGGTTCAACTGGGTCCAAAGTGGCTTTTTCTTTTGCAAGGACGTGGTAGAATTGCATGAATACAGCCCAGAGATGGAAACTATTGGGTCCCCTGAGGATCCGTCTTTGGACACTTGGCCTGTCCTCTCTGTGTTTGCCAGCTGATCAGAGCAGGTTGAAACCCTACACGGCAGGAAACTAAAGACTCATGTCTAACTCCAATCAGAGGAGCCCTTGATGGACGGCCCTTCAGAGAAGAGCAACCGGAGGCATTCTGCTGAATCACTGCACTGTGCCTGAGTGGTCACACTGTCTGGCCAGGGGCAGAAAGACGGACGAGCTCCTGTTACCACTCAGTGCCAAAAGTTAGCATTTGCACACATGCACCGGCTTCAGATAGAGTGCGTGTTGGAATTCAATGTCCTGGATCAGTGATACTTATTGCTAGACACGTGTACTGGGTTTATTTAAGTTATTGCTGCAAGTATTTATGGGATGTATAGCCTTGCTGCCAGTACTACAGACAATCGTGACCTCTTGAAGGGGCTGAAATCCATTGTTGTGATTTCATGCATTGTCCCCCAAGGGAGGTACAGTACATGTAGGGTGTATCCAAAGCATAGCCTGAGTCTTTCAACCTGGCCAAACAAAGAATAGGTCTAAACCACTGGCATTAATCACATTTGGTTTGTCACCAAAAAACGTATTTAGCCTAATATGATCTGGTAACAAGTGACAATCTAAATCATGAATAATATAATACCAGCTATGACCTCTAAATGTTGACGTTTGGTTAATTCAAATCTAACTCCTCTTTCCCCACTGTGCACACACATCCAAGATCACGTCCAAGATCACATACAAGATGTACAAGTGTGCACAGACTCATGCACACACACCATCAAATGTAATCTTTGAGTGATAATCCGACTCTCAACACCACCCGCAGGGACTAAACCTCAAATCAGTTTTAAAAAGGTCTGACGCTCCAGGATCAGAGGCCTCTTCAGTCAATTACTATAAGAAGGACCCAACCCAATCTCCCAATACAACGCCAACCCTTGGTGGAACTGCAGCAACATAATTAAACCATGGTTTGAGGTTTTAATTACACCATGTGGTGTCATATTAGCTGTCAGTCAAACTCGGCAAAAGTGAAACTAACATTTAAATGTAGGCATGCATTCAGAATGGTTCAGGTTAGCGATCAATTTACGTTGAATCATTTATTCGGGGGTGGTTACGTAAAGAGTTAAAGGTAGGTAAAGTCTTAAAACACAATAACAAAACACGAGTGCATAGCACTGAGATGGAACACAGCCCTTGGAGCCGGAGACCGTGTTTTAAATATAATCTGGTACCTGCAGAAACCGCACCTCCTGGTGTATCCCAGAACATAACAGGATGGGTTACCATATGTTGGAAAATATTGATATTCTTTGAAGGCCGCAAATATGTTTGCAAGAAATGCAGGTGTCCAACAAAGTGAGATGTGTTAACTAATTAGAATAGCAGCAATTACGTATTTCCACATAGGCTACAATGTGTTATCATACAAGAATGTACGTCCAGACAGGCACGTGTCTGTGGGGGGACAGCCCTGTCGAAAAGCATTCAGCAGAACGCTTTCAGTCTACAATACTGTATCCATAACGAACACTATACAGCGACTGCAAGTTAGAGCGCAGCACAGTCCACTGCTGCGCACACAAACTCACTCAAAACTAAACTGACAAGTGCGTCAGCAGCAACTTATTGTGAATGTTGATTTTAAGCACATACCCACACGGATAAGATCAACACTAACAACACTCACCAGTAGGCCTATTTGCATATATATCACTCTTGCTATTGCTATGGAAGGCTACGCAATAACGGATTCCCCGCACGTGCTGTTATTGTGGCACTGTGATGAATCGGATAAATTTTTGCGATTGAATAAAGACCCAGATTCACAAGCCTGCCGTAATAAGACTGACAAATCAGACAGTGTATAGAGCAGCTCATGTAACGTTAACTGGGCAGTTATTTCAAATGTGGATTCCAAACTTCAGTATGCTAATGTAAATGCTCATAACAGTTGTCTGTGAAACTATGACTTCACAAAACCCGAAACAGCATAGAAGTTCGTTTGCGAGGGGTCATGGAAGAACCAAACGGAAGGTTCTGTTAAAATGTAACGAAAACATTTACAATTCCATTTAGCGGGGCCAGTATAGCTGAAACAGAATTTCAACCCTGCGACAATATCATGCTGTTGTATTTTACACAGCCCCATCTTCTGTGGCTCCTCTAATCGCATGCATTCACTGCGTCTCCTTACCTATGGGTGGATGGAGGGGTTTGTATCCTTTCTCGTTCGTGCACACCCCCCTGCCATGAAGGAGCGCGTGAAGGGGCTTCTCCTCTCCATTCCGCGGCAAGCAGCGCAAGCCATGGGTGCATGTTCCGGTGTAAACACCGCACGCCTGACCTTCTGATAGGGCACAGGTTAGGCAGCAACCACAGCCAGGCTCCTTCACGAGTTGACAACCGACGGGGACAGGGGGGCACATAGAGAGCGCCTTCTGGTCGCACGGCTCGCATGGTACATATGAGCCAAAGGACCCGGTCAGCCCCAAGACAAATGTCAGCAGTAGACAAAAACTGAGAAACATATTCGTCTTGCAATTGATAAACACCAAATGTGAATACAATTTACAGGCAATGCCCGTGCGTTAAATTATCCAATTTATAAAGCTAAAAACCAGTCCGCATCCAAATGGAGAGAGTGCTTTCAGCACACTTCAGTCAAAATAAACGGAAAAAATATATTCTTTACAAATCAAAGTATTCACAGAACAAGTAAAAATATCACCAAAGACTACACTTCGGGGTGCAATATTGTTTCTCTTAATTGACAGAAGTTATGTCCTCTCTGGTTGCAATGCAATTCTTTGCACAAAACCTGGATTTTTCCTCCTTTGAAACCGATTCTAATACTTTCCCTCCGGATAAGTTTTCTGAGCAGACTGATCAACTTCGGACCAGGCTTGCCTTTTTAAAATCGGCCAAACCCCTAACTATGAATACGCCTAACTAGGGAAGGGAGGCGCACTTGTTCCATTTCTTGGCAAGTGGCCAATCTTTTTCAGCAATAGGATCAGTCTTTCACGCTAAAGGCTGAAGTGGTGCCAACTGCGAGGGCGCACACAAGACACCAACGCAACCTTAATCAACACATTGAAATAAAAACACTTAATCTGGAGGCATGATTAGATTCCAGGGGTACTGAATACGTGCTTCTGCTTGGCGAGCACACACGTCTTTCTACCCCTAAATGTTTTCCGCCTCGTCTCACAGATGAAGCGGTGCACATCGATTGACTTAATCCTACACATGCGAAGCGCAAAACTGTTTTCTTAGATCATAATAACGTTTGAGCCAGAATGAAGGTCTTGCTAGAATTAATGATCATGGAGAGAATAGAGCACTTGGCTGCTTCTATCAACTACAGTACTTTGGCTACAATGTCGGGGTGAGAACCAATAGCTGTCACAGCCATCAATGTCACTACATTCTGCATAAACGAATAATGTGAATAGGCTTATCTTATAATGAAAATACAAGCACTGTATTGGTTTGATAGGCTACTGAAAGCATTATCTTGCACACTATCAAACTTGTTATGAGGACCAGTGGTGGGGTCATGCAGTATGAATGATCTATTAACATGTAATTTCCCAAACATGCTGTAAAAATGTGTTAATATGAATGTCGTTGTTTAAACTATGTTTGTACTTAGATCAGTAGGCCTTCACGAATGTACAGTAACCATCAGGCAATGCCAGGATACTTTTGCTCTTGCCTTCCATGCTAAGATCTCTGTTTTGTATTTAAATAACGCTGGTTGTGGATGCCTATTTCACTCTAAAGCCTACACCTGTCCTCTCCAACTGACTGTGTTAAATACGTGTGTGCGTGCATGCATGCATGCGTGGGCGGGTGCGTGGCACATACATGTGCCTGTTACTTTCAGAGGGAGGTGGGAGAGTGACTCAGACCCTTTTATGCAGATGCTTATTGGTCTGACAACTCCAATTCAAAATGAGACAATCATTTCATACACAGGAGCCTTCTAGGATCACTTAAGCATGTGTTCCTCAACCAATATAATTCTAAACTACATCAGTCACTGTGATGTTTCCATTCCAGTAGCTTTCAGCAAAAAACACTCTGCAGTTACAGTAACCTTTGACCTAGGTACAGACTGTTATGTCCCCCCCCCCCCCACCCCCCACAGAAACTGGCTAAGTGAAGGCTGCTGTCTTGTTTTTTCTGAATTTGAAACATTCTATGTCACTCACTCGTTCATCACTTATTAGGAGATTCTTGCTGAGTCAGTTTGACAGTTAACCACTAGGAGGAGCTGTTACCAATGTAAAGAGCTCTCTATAGGACCAATATCCAGAGCTCACCATAGGACCAATATCCAGAGCTCTCTATCGGACCAATATCCAGAGCTCTCTATCGGACCAATATCCAGAGCTCACTATAGGACCAATATCCAGACCTCTCTATTGGACCAATATCCAGAGCTGTCTATTGGACCAATATCCAGAGCTCTCTATTGGACCAATATCCAGAGCTCTCTATTGGACCAATATCCAGAGCTCTCTATTGGACCAATATCCAGAGCTCACTATAGGACCAATATCCAGAGCTCTCTATTGGACCAATATCCAGAGCTCCCTATTGGACCAATATCCAGAGCTGTCTATTGGACCAATAACCAGAGCTCACTATTGGACCAATAACCAGAGCTCACTATGGTTCCAATATCCAGAGCTCATTATGGGAGTTCACATAAAACAAGCTCCACACATCTGTCCCAAAAAATCACCAACAATCAGCTTATCTTTGAAATGTCAATATTCATCACCACTGTGTGCAAGGCTGACTGAATGAAATGGCCTGCCAGGGAATATGAAGGCAGCCACAGGATGTGATTTGAATGTTGCCTCCTGTATGGAGTGCAGGGCAATTGAGTTCATTTTTTGCCTAGTGGTCCTCTAACTTAAAAAACCCACAATTATCATTATCTGAACTATTAATGGGGGCCTCAACCAAAAAATGGTCCGGTGTGATGGCATTGAGGAAGGAAATGGGCCAGTGTGCTTGAAATGCCAGGGCCGATTTTTGTCCCAGTCCGCCCCTGTTGCAATGTATGCTTTAATGTAAATCAATCGGAAAAAAGGGGGAGACAGACGAACAGAAGTGTTATGTTTCATGTTGTGGGTCTTACACTTGACCTATTTAACTACAACGTTTATTGTGATACATGAATATTAACTATGCAGCACTACCGTACTTGTTTCTAATGAACCTTCTGTACAAGCGCCACACAGAAACGTGTCAAAACCACTTGAGAACAAGTCTGCAGTGTCATTTCATAAAACTGTTGACAATACATTTTGCATGATATAGTGCCTATTCCTTTGAAGAATATCATTCATTATTATTCTGATCCATTCATTAAATGAGATTGTACATGGTGGAACTTTCCCAGGACATTAGCTAACGTTCCCAGGACCCTAGCTAACGTTCCCAGGACATTAGCTAACGTTCCCAGGACATTAGCTAACATTCCCAGAACATTAGTTAATGTTCCCATTAAGTTATAGTCAGGGTTGTATCTAATATTAGAATGATAACATCCCAAAAACATTCAAATAATGTTCCTGGGAAACTTCTTGCAACATGAGGATAATGTTTTATACAAACATTGTATAATTATCAACACAACTGGACAGTGTTTGTGTTATTAGAACTTTTGGGGTAACCTAATGAATGTTCTGGGAACATTCACAGAACCAATTTTGGTTTGCAGGGAAGTCTCCTTCTGTATCTGGGCAAGGTACCCAAGCATGGCTCTCCCCTCCTTCTGTATCAATCAAATGTATTTATAAAGCCCGTCTTACATCAGCTGATGTCACAAAGTGCTGTACAGAAACCCAGCCTGAACAGCAAGCAATGCAGGTGCAGAAGCACGGGCAAAGTCTGCTTTTGTATCTGGGCAAGGTTTCCCATGCATGGCTCCCCCCCTCATTCTGTATCTGGGCAAGGTTTATCCTGCATGGCTCTACCCTCCTTCTGTATCTGGGCAAGGTTTGTCCTACATGGCTCTACCCTCATTTTCCCTGTGTCTTCCTCTGCGTTAACCATAACCCTCACTTACTGCTGTCTGAACTTGGTTACCATTCCCATCATATAAGGTGTCGGATTGCCCCTGGTCTGCCTTGCTTGGTTCTTTACCTTGGAAAGAAACTGAAACTCGCCAGAAAAACCCGAGCACAGAAGTGGTTGGAAAGATGCTGGAAATGTCATCCAGTCACTAATGAGGAGATAAACTGTCACAAGTGACTTGATGCCGGCTCTGTGGCGGCCGTGGTGTGGAGGGTTGCTGCCATGTTGGCTTTTTTTTCCAGAGTGAAGTGTCCACTCACCATAGCAAACAGGTTATGGATATGTAATCAAACTGTCCCTCCGTGGCTTTGTTGGGGTTTCCTCACCACAGTACCAGGGGTCAAGGGGCAGGAGTCAGTGAGGGTTACCGACTGTAGTGGCCTGAGAATAGAGCCTCGAGGAACACTGAAACATACAGTAGATTTCTCATTTAAAGCCATTTCCATCCACAGGAATCTAAACCTGGCAAGACTACGTAAACCACTGTTCAAGTATATGATGGAGAAAATTCCTTACAAATGTATGCAGTTTGCAGCAGACTTTTTCACATTTCAAGACCATTTGAACCCTTGGGTAAGATCTGTCCGTCACTTTCCAGTGTGAACGTGATTCTGACTAAAGACAGACAGCAGACATCAGACCTCCAGAACTCTTTGTTGATGCACCTGGTTCACTGTGAATTACAGTTTCATAAAACCACAAATCTTTCACTTTTGTTGAGACAAAGTCTTAAACATACAGTAACACATGGACAACCTCAGGAACAAAACTGGTCTTACCATATTTAGGTGTGAAACCTTGTGACCGGTTCCACATTTGAATCATTCTAGACTAGTGCTGCATATGGGTGTTGTTTCGTCAGTTAGAAAATGTTGACTTTTCTTTCATTTCTCTGTGTATGCTGTCACGACATACTGTACTAAATAGATTACTTATTTTCAACCAAAACAAAGAAGAGAACAGCTTCTTCCAATCCCTTTTCCTAGGGAATGAGATTGAGGGATAGAAGAGGGTGAAACTGAATTTCCCCATTAGTCAGCTGTGGATGAGTGTTATAAGATGAATTAATTTGTTATTTTCATGTCAGTGTGGCAATGGGGTCAGACCTTTCATTTCTATGTAAATATGTTAGTGTCTTTAAATGTCAATAGCACAGCGGTGGCTAATTTCATTAAAAATAACTACCAAATTATTGTGGCCTTTGCATTGTTTAAAGAATGTCTTAACTAATGATTTGATTATGTTAATCCATGCTTGATCTTAGCTCTCGCTCTCTCTATCATGTGTGTGCTGTAAATGTGCCTGTCTGAGCTGTACAGTGGCTTGCAAAAGTATTCACCCCCTTCTGGAATTTTTCTTATTTTGTTGCCTTACAACCTGGAATTGAAATAGATTTTTGGGGGGTTTGTATCATTTGATTTACACAACATGCCTAACACTTTGAAGATGCAAAATATTTTTTATAGTGAAACAAACGACAAAAACCAACAGTAAACTTCACTGTGCATAACTATTCACCCGCCCAAAGTCAATACTTTGTGGAGCCACCTTTTGCAGCAATTACAGCTGCAAGTCTCTTGGGGTATGTCTCTATAAGCTTGGCACATCTAACCACCAGATGTGGGAACAAATCATTGTTTTACAAGTCACAAGTAAGTCTCAAGTCTTAGCACTCAAGTCAAAGTCAAGTCCCAAGTCAATACAGGCAAGTCCGAGTCAATTCTGAAGTCAAGACAGACAAGTCCCAAGTCAAGTCTCAAGTCCTAAACTTTGAGTTTCAAGTCCTAAACAAGTCATAATGTGCTCTTCACCAAATGTAATACCACGTCATATTTAACAAGAGTAAGAGTTAGTATATTAAGTTTACGCAAATCATGAATACATATTTTTATTTTATATATATATATATATATATATATATATATATATATATATATATATATATATATATATATATATATATTGATGTCTTTCTCATGGCTACCCATGTATTTCCATGGAAATATAAAGTTTATTTGGAAAGTAATATGGCTATATATATATATATATATATATAGCCATGAGAAAGACATCAATATGACAACAAAAACAACATATTGTAGTGCTCTCTCTCCAGATACACTCTACACACCTAAATCAATCCTGACATAAAGTTACATCAGAACAACTGCTACTGAACTTAAAGTAGAGCTACAATTTGAACAGTGGCCTGAATGTCTGAGAAAAAAATACAGATCCCAACCTGAACATGGAGACTACGTGTGTGTGTACAATGGATACACGGTTACATTTTTTCTCTTATGTCAGGGCCCTTTGATGCATCGCATTTGCAGAAGACCAAATTCGATAAAAATCTGTCAATCATTTGCGCATGATGAGGCTGCGGTATGATGCCACCATGGCTGAAGACACGCTCGACCAGAGCACTGGACGCACTGCCAAGACCCCGATGGCCACTCGGCACAGTGAAGGAAGAGCCTTCCTGTTCATTGCCCAGAACAAGAGAGCATTCTGTCCTTCGCATATGTCAAGGTAGTGACTTAGCTGTAGTGCTGGATAGGTCCCAACAGCTTTCTTCTGCCTCTTACAGTATGCTGCAAACAGCCCTTCTTCTTGTCCAAGACAATGATCCTCTCGCTCTTCCTCATCAACAAGAGGCACAGCTTGCTCAGTCCCTGCAGCATCTTGCAGAATCAGTTCTGGCAAAACATGTAAAAGTATAGCAGAACCAAAAAGCCTGCTATTAGAGTATTGTTGATGCAGTGGGTTAAACTGAACAAGTATTATTGTTGCAGTCATTTGAATTAAATTCTGATATAAAGTCACATTAAAGTCAATAATATTTACCTTTCACTCTTTGTGCCACCTGTTCCTTGACCAGCACATGGTGCTCCACCCACAGAGAAAAAGCCAGATCCAAGGCAGCTGCTTTGAGGTAGACTGGATCTGGAAAGGGGGCAGTGATTCCATCTTGTGTCCTGGCCATTTTCACATTTATGAAGATTCCAGGGATGCCTGGACACTTCTTACCAGGCAGCTCAGGAAATGGACTTGAGGCTTCCGCTGTTCCAGCTGATGATTCAGGGACAGGACCGAAGGAATAACAGAACTGATTGTGACCATCTTCTCCCCATGTGTCATATCTGTTGCTTCTCCAAATGGCTTCAGAATGTCCAACAACTTCTTCAACTTATTACACTCCTGTACTATGAACAACAACTCCTTGTGCCCAGCCTTTTCTAGAACATGACTGAGCTTTAGATGGTCACATTGAACAACTGCCTTCACTTGTCTCAGTGTTGAGATCCATCTTGTGTTGACAGCAGCAGGGATGCCTCTTTCCCCACATTCAGCCTCAAACACCTCTTTGTATGTTGTGATTGTATGCAGCAGTGAGCTGGTTTTTGATAACTTTGAAAGCGAAGGAGTCATCACTTTTGTTTCTTTCAAGCCATCTCCCACCAGCAGCTGGAGAGTGTGGGCAAAACACTGCAAACACTGTTTTTTTTGCAATAGCAGCATCCACTGTCTTCAAGGGTTAGGTCATTCCAGAGCTCTGGGTCATTAAGGTGATCTTTGTCATGTACTTCATCTCGTTGTTCAATGGGGAAGCACACCGTGAATGCTTTTCTCATGTCGGCAGCATTGTCACTAATGATATAGTCCAATTTATCATTAATGCTGTACCCATCACATATGGCCTCAAACCAGAGTACCTTCTTCCATATGTTTGGAGAGTCTCACACATGCCTTTTGGCGAACACCAAACATGTTTGCTTATTTTTTTCTTTAAGCTAGGCTTTTTACTGGCCACTCTTCCATAAAGCCCAGCTCTGTGGAGTGTACGGCTTAAAGTGGTCCTATGGACAGATACTCCAATCTCTGCTGTGAAGCTTTGCAGCTCCTTCAGGGTTATCTTTGGTCTCTTTGTTGCCTCTGATTAATGCCCTTCTTGCCTGGTCTGTGAGTTTTAATGGGCAGCCCTCTCTTGGCAGTTTTGTTGTGGTGCCATATTCTTTCAATTTTTTTAATAATGGATGTAATGGGGCTCCGTGGGATGTTCAACATTTCTGATATTTTTTTTATAACCCAACCCTAATCTATACTTCTCCACAACTTTGTCCCTGACCTGTTTGGCGAGCCGCTTGCCAAACATGGTGCTGCTTGCTTAGTGGTGTTGCAGACTCTGGGGCCTTTCAGAACAGGTGTATATATACTGAGATCATGTGACAGATCATGTGACACTTAGATTGCACACAGGTCGACTTTATTTAACTAATTATGTGACTTCTGAAGGTAATTGGTTGTAGCAGATCTTATTTAGGGGCTTCATAGCAAATACAGTGCCTTGCGAAAGTATTCGGCCCCCTTGAACTTTGCGACCTTTTGCCACATTTCAGGCTTCAAACATAAAGATATAAAACTGTATTTTTTTGTGAAGAATCAACAACAAGTGGGACACATCATGAAGTGGAACAACATTTATTGGATATTTCAAACTTTTTTAACAAATCAAAAACTGAGAAATTGGGCGTGCAAAATTATTCAGCCCCTTTACTTTCAGTGCAGCAAACTCTCTCCAGAAGTTCAGTGAGGATCTCTGGATGATCCAATGTTGACCTAAATGACTAACGATGATAAATACAATCCACCTGTGTGTAATCAAGTCTCCGTATAAATGCACCTGCACTGTGATTGTCTCAGAGGTCCGTTAAAAGCGCAGAGAGCATCATGAAGAACAAGGAACACACCAGGCAGGTCCGAGATACTGTTGTGAAGAAGTTTAAAGCCGGATTTGGATACAAAAAGATTTCCCAAGCTTTAAACATCCCAAGGAGCACTGTGCAATTGATAATATTGAAATGGAAGGAGTATCAGACCACTGCAAATCTACCAAGACCTGGCCGTCCCTCTAAACTTTCAGCTCATACAAGGAGAAGACTGATCAGAGATGCAGCCAAGAGGCCCATGATCACTCTGCATGAACTGCAGAGATCTACAGCTGAGGTGGGAGACTCTGTCCATAGGACAACAATCAGTCGTATATTGCACAAATCTGGCCTTTATGGAAGAGTGGCAAGAAGCAAGCCATTTCTTAAAGATATCAATAAAAAGTGTTGTTTAAAGTTTGCCACAAGCCACCTGGGAGACACACCAAACATGTGGAAGAAGGTGCTCTGGTCAGATGAAACCAAAATTGAACTTTTTGGCAACAATGCAAAACGTTATGCTTGGCGTAAAAGCAACACAGCTGAACACACCATCCCCACTGTCAAACATGGTGGTGGCAGCATCATGGTTTGGGCCTGCTTTTCTTCAGCAGGGACAGGGAAGATGGTTCAAATTGATGGGAAGATGGATGGAGCCAAATACAGGACCATTCTGGAAGAAAACCTGATGGAGTCTGCAAAAGACCTGAGACTGGGGCGGAGATTTGTCTTCCAACAAGACAATGATCCAAAACATAAAGCAAAATCTACAATGGAATGGTTCAAAAATAAACATATCCAGGTGTTCGAATGGCCAAGTCAAAGTCCAGACCTGAATCCAATCGAGAATCTGTGGAAAGAACTGAAAACTGCTGTTCACAAATGCTCTCCATCCAACCTCACTGAGCTCGAGCTGTTTTGCAAGGAGGAATGGGAAAAATGTCAGTCTCTCGATGTGCAAAACTGATAGAGACATACCCCAAGCGACTTACAGCTGTAATCGCAGCAAAAGGTGGCGCTACAAAGTATTAACTTAAGGGGGCTGAATAATTTTGCACGCCCAATTTTTCAGTTTTTGATTTGTTAAAAAAGTTTGAAATATCCAATAAATGTCGTTCCACTTCATGATTGTGTCCCACTTGTTGTTGATTCTCCACAAAACAATACCTTTATATCTTTATGTTTGAAGCCTGAAATGTGGCAAAAGGTCGCAAAGTTCAAGGGGGCCGAATACTTTCGCAAGGCACTGTACATAGTAAACAAGTAATTTTTTTCATTTCACTTCACAAATTACAGGTTGTAATGAAAAAAAATAGGAATAATGCCAAGGGGGATGAATATTTTTGCCAGGCACTGTATGCATGGAGTTTGGTTCTGAGTGTGTCGTGCATGAGGTGTGTGCGTATGTTTAAGCTGTGTGTATGTCCTGTGATACTTCGCTCCCACAGAGGAGAGACTGTTATAGAGCTGAGCCTTTAACGCTTTCCTTTCCTACTTTCTACTCATTTACATACACATGATTCAGAAACATATACAAACAATACCTACTGTAGACAAACACACACACACACACGCCACAAATCCATACACATGATTCATAAACAAACACCCACACACACACACCACAAATCCATACACATGACTCATGAACAAACACTCACTCACACACACCACAAATCCTCACTCACACCACAAATCCATCAGCATAAACATGCTGTGTGCATGCAGGCTTGGGTAAAACCGAATGATGATTGTAACTTTCCTTAAAAATATATTTTTGTCAGTTATTTGTTCATCACAGAGTATGTGTGTGTGTGTGTGCGTGCTTGTTTGAGACAGTGTAGTCCACCACCCCATAACAAAACCACAAATGATGTAATTTGTCATGGAAGAATGGTGTCACATCCCTCCAATAGAGTTCCAGAAACTTGTAGAATCTACGTTGGCGTTTCCTTTATTTTGGCAGTTACCTGTATGTTGAAGCAGTTATCTCCCTGTGTGTGTGTGTGTGGTGTGTGTGTGTGTGTGTGTGTGTGTGTGTGTGTGTGTGTGTGTGTGTGTGTGTGTGTGTGTGTGTGTGTGTGTGTGTGTGTGTGTGTGTGTGTGTGGTATGGTGTGTGTGTATGTGTGGTGTGTGGTGTGTGGTGGTGTGTGTGTGTGTGGTATGGTGTGTGTGTATGTGTGGTGTGTGGTGGTGTGTGGTTTGTGGTGGTGTATGTGTGGTGTGTGGTGGTGTGTGGTGTGTGGTGTGTGGCCTGTGGTGGTGTGTGTGTGTGTGTGTGTGTGTGTGTGTGCGTGTGGTATGGTGTGTGTGTATGTGTGGTGTGTGGTGTGTTGTGTGTGTGTGTGTGTGAGTTCGGTAAGGTGATTTTACTGTAGTCGGATCCCAGTCCCTAAATTAAAAAAAGTCTAGAGTTTGGCTCTGTTTTAAAAGGTGATATTTGTTTGTTCTCTTTCTAATCGTCAGTTCTGAGAAGACTTACCTGAGGCCTCATTCTGTCAGTTAAATTCTGAATCTGCATCCTGTTTCTCCGTATCTACAGCACATTCGGAAAGTATTCAGACCCCTTGACTTTTTCAACATTTTGTTATGTTACAGCCTTACTCTAAAATCGATTAAATCATTTTTTACCCCTCATCAATCCAAAATTTTAGCACAATTATCATGGAAATATTACATTTATTATATTTACATAAGTATTTAGACCCATTACTCAGTACTTTGTTAAAGCACATTTGGCAGCGATTACAGCCTCGAGTCTTCTTGGGTATGATGCTACAAGCTTGGTACACCTGTATTTGCGGAGTTCTCCCATTCTTTGCAGATCATCTCAAGCTCTGTCGGGTTGAATTGGGAGCGTCGCTGCACAGCTATTTTCAGGTCTTCTGCAGAGATGTTCAATCGGGTTCAAGTCCGGGCCTGGGTCTGGCTGGGCCACTCAAGGACATTCTGAGATTCGTCCCGAAGCCACTTCTGCATTGTCTTGGCTGTGTGCTTATGGTCTTTGTCTTGTTGAAAGGTGAACTTTCTCCCCAGTCTGAGGTCCTGAGAGCTCTGGAGCAGGTTTTAATCAAGGATCTCTGTACTTTGCTCCGTTTATCATTTCCATGATCCTGACTAGTTTCCCAGTCCCTGCCGCTGAAAAACATCCCCACAGCGTGATGCTGCCACCACCATGCTTCACCATAGGAATGGTGCCAGGTTTCCTCCAGATGTGACGCTTGGCATTCAGGTCAACAAGTTAAATTTTGGTTTCATCACACTAGAGAATTTTTGTTTCTCAGGGTCTGAGTCCTTTAGGTGCCTTTTGGCAAACTCCAAGTGGGCTGTCATGTGCCTTTTACTGAGGAGTGACTTCCATCTGGCCACTCTACCATAAAGGCCTGATTGATGGAGTGCTGCAGAGATGGTTGTTCTTCTGGAAGGTTCTCCCATCTCCACAGAGGAACTCTGGAGTTCTGTCAGAGTGACCATCGGATTATTGGTCACCTCCCTGACCAAGACCCTTCTCTCCTATTGCTCATTTTTGCCAGGCCACTAGCTCTAGAAAGAGTCTTGGTGGTTCCAAACTTCTTCCATTTAAGATTGATGGCGGCCACTGTGTTCTTGGGGACCTTCAATGCTGCAGACATTTTTTGGTACCCTTCCCCAAATCTATGCCTCAACACAATCCTGTCTTGGAGCTCTATGGACAAATCCCTCAAACTCATGACTTGGTTTTTCTCTGACATGCACTGTCAACTGTAGGACCTTATACAGACTAGTGTGTGCCTTTCCAAATCATGTCCAATCAATTGAGTTTACCACACGTGGACTCCAATCAAGTTGGAGAAACATCTCAAGGATGATCAATGGAAACAGGATGCACCTGAGCTCAATTTTGAGTCTCATACAAATGGTCTGAGTACTTATGTAAATAAGGTATTTATGTTCTTTATTTTCAATACATTTGCAAAAAAATCTAAAAACCTTGTTTCGCTTTGTTATTATGGGGTATTGTCTGTAGATTGATGGAAAAATGTAATTTAATACATTTTAGAATGTGGTTGTAATGTAACAAAATGTGGAAAAAGTCAAGGGGTCTGAATACTTTATGAGTGCTCATAATTCACATGGTCTCCCAGTTTGGCATTGTGGAGAAGACAGATGGAATGTTATATTGAATAACCTCCATATAAAGTACCTGTTTCATTGTGATTATTCTGATTGTAAATTGAACCATCTGACAGGCTTGCATGACTTATATGTCAACATCAGTTGCCTACACAACTTCATTGTGAAAAGGAAAAATAACACTATACAGTATTTTTTTAAACAGATCTGTGCTCTGTGGCACCATCAACATGTAGCCCTACAATGTTTGAACATTTTACAATTCATACTTGTGATAATTGACAACCCTCCTCTTGATGGTAATGCTGAATCAGCAGTTGTATTCAAAAGCAGAACAGAATGATGATAATTATATTCTGCTTCTACACAGAACACACAATGTAGTGTTGTAGGATTTCCCTTTCCTCTAACTCATTGGGTGGAATGCGATCTGATGCCCTGTGGTACCATCCATCGAAGTTATGTCAATATGCCCATCCCTCTGCCAAGGCCAGCTTGCTGAACAGTTCACTAACAGTGGGAGGGAGAGCTTTTATTCTGGGCATCTCAGGTATGTCCTACATTCAATCCATGACTGGCATTTTGGACCAAGTTCTAGGCCAACAAGACACCCCATCCGCTGCCTGGCATGTGTTCCAGAACGTAGGGCTTCACTGGAAGGCAGATCACAACCTTAGTAAGGAAAGTCAAGATGGAGATATGCGTGTGTATCTGTCTGTCTGTTTGGGTGAGATCTACTTCATGTTTGCACCTGTTCAGAATGTTGAACTCATTGAAGCTATAATTGTCATATAGTTTGTAGACAACTCATTTAAGCTTTAGTTGTTATAGTCTCTAGACAGCTCATTGAAGCTTTAGTTGTTATAGTCTCTAGACAACTCATTGAAGCTTTAGTTGTTATAGTCTCTAGACAACTCATTGAAGCTTAAGTTGTTATAGTCTCTAGACAACTCATTGAAGCTTTAGTTGTCATAGAGTAGACAACTCATTGAAGCTTTAGTTGTTATAGTCTCTAGACAACTCATTTAAGCTTTAGTTGTTATAGTCTCTAGACAACTCATTGAAGCTTTAGTTGTTATAGTCTCTAGACAACTCATTGAAGCTTTAGTTGTTATAGTCTCTAGACAACTCATTGGAGCTTTAGTTGTTATAGTCTCTAGACAACTCATTGAAGCTTTAGTTGTCATAGAGTAGACAACTAATTTACCAAAGCTTAAGTTGTCATAGAGTCTGGATATGGACCATAGCTCTGCAGTCCTGCATTTCTGAATTGAACTGAACTGTCTGTGTTGTCTGTCTGTCTGCATTTTTGTCTGTGTAGTCTGTCTGTATCTCCTTCCTCTTATTCTCTATCTTTCTAAAATGAAAGAGAGGCCATATTGTTTAATAGCTTTGATCTTTATTAGGACTATAGATGATCTACAGATGGTAGATATGCAACTCAAATCAAATCAATTTGTATTTGTCACCGAATACAACAGCTGTGGACCTTACAGTGAAACACTCACTTACAAGCCCTTATCAACAATACAGTTCAAGAAATGTAATTAAGAAAATATTTAAGAAATTAATTATAGAAAATAAAAAAATCTAAAGTAACACAAGAAAATTACATAACAGTAATGAGGAAATATTGTATACAGGGGCTACCGGTACCGAGTCAATGTGAGGGGGGACAGGTTAGTCGAGGTAATTTGTACATGAAGGTAAAGTGACTATGCATAGATAATAAATAGCAGTAGTGTAAAAGTAGCAGCAGTGTAAAAACAAAGGGGGAGTCAATGTACATTTTCTGGGTGGCAATTTGATTAATTGTTCAGCAGACTTTGGGCTTGGGGGTAGAAGCTGTTAAGGAGCCTTTTGGACCTAGACTTGACCCCCCGGTACCACTTGTCGTACGGTAGCAGAGAGAACAGTCTATGACTTGTGTGACTGGAGTATTTGACCATTTTTTGGGCCTTCCTCGGACACCGCCTAGTATATACAGTACCAGTTAAAGTTTGGACACCCCTACTTGTTCAAGGGTTTTTCTTTATTTTTACTATTTTCTACATTGTAGAATAATAGTTAAGACATCAACACTACGAAATAACACATATGGAATCATGTAGTAACCAAAAAAATGTTAAACAAATCAGAATATATTTTATATTTGAGATTCTTCAAAGTAGCCACCCTTTGCCTTGATGACAGCTTTGCACACTCTTGGCATTCTCTCAAACAGCTTCTTGAGGTAGTTACCTGGAATGCATTTCAATTAACAGGTTTTTCCTATTAATAATGTAAAATGAACATCTGTACAGAAAGACTCATGTGAAGGCCAAATTACAGAGGAGGAATTTCTTGATGCAATTTAAGTCTTTACGTCTGGGACAACTCCAGGGCTGGATGGCATACCAGTGGATTTATACCAAACTTTTTTTGATATACTCAGAGGACCGTTATTAGCATGTTTTAACCACTCCTATATAGATGGTATATTATCATACACTCAACAAGAAGGTCTGATTTCATTGTTACTGAAACAGGATCCAATTGGTATATATAAAGATCCAGTCATTAAAAAAAATTGGAGGCCTCTTACACTTCAGTGTTGTGATGCAAAAATTCTACATGGACAATACATTGGAGATAATAAACAACAAATACTGGAAACAATAGAACACTATGAAATATCTGGAGTTTATGTATAAATGCCTGGAATATTTCAATGTTGGAGAATCTCTTATTCAATGGGTTAAAGTTATGTATAGTAACCCTAGGTGTAAAATAGTAAATAATGGCTAAATCTCAGAAAGTTTTAAACTGTCAATAGGAGTAAAACAAGGTTGTCCTCTATCGGCACATCTATTTATTACTGCCATTGAAATGTTAGCTGTTAAAATTCAATCCGACAATAATATTAATGGATTAGAAATCCAGGGCTTAAAAACAAAGGTGTCATTGTATGCTGATGATTCATGTTTGCTTTTAAATCCACAATTAGA
Organism: Oncorhynchus clarkii lewisi; assembly: GCF_045791955.1. NCBI lineage: Eukaryota > Metazoa > Chordata > Actinopteri > Salmoniformes > Salmonidae > Oncorhynchus > Oncorhynchus clarkii. Next base: position 80,915,830 of record NC_092149.1, read on the forward strand.
ATCCCTCAACAGCCTCATAGAGGATCTAGATACTTTTTCTAACCTCTCTGGAGTAAAACCAAATCATGATAACCATGACTATATTACGTATTGGATGACAAAAAAATACTAATTTTACATTACCGTGTGGTTTACCAATGAAATGGTCTGACGGGGATGTGGACATACTCGGTATACATATCCCGAAAGAAAGAAATGATCTCACTCCAATACATTTGAATAGAAAGTTTGCAAAAATAGACAAGATATTGCTACCATGGAAAGGAAAATACCTGTTGATTTGTGGAAAATCACCCTGATTAACTCTTTAGTCATATCACAGTTGACCTATTTGTTTATGGTTTTGCCTACATCGAGCAAGCTGTTTAAATTATATGAGCAAAAAATATTCCATTTTATTTGGAATGGCAAGCCAGACATAATTAAAAGGGCCTATTCATATAATGAATCTAAATGTATCAGTCATACAAAAGTTATACTTAAATCCAAACTGGTTCTCTAGTAAATTAATAAGAATGTTTCACCCCGTGTTCAAGAATTGCATTTTTCCCTTTATTCAGATTACAACAGATCACTTTGGGTTATTTGAAAAGAAATATGTCCAAAATATTGTTATTTTTTTAAAAAGCCATAGAAAGTTTGTTGCAAATTCAACTTAATCCACCTGAAAATCAGAACAAATAATACAACACATATTGAGGTTAAACTCAAATATACTAATTGATAAAGAAAACAATGTTTTTTTGATAAAATGTTATTAAAAGGTATCATCATTGTAAATGAGATCATAAACATTACTGGTCACACATGCAGCTAACACAGACATATGTATTTGTCTGCTCTACCCAAAATTACAATCAACCAATTTTTTTTAACCTTTATTTAACTAGGCAAGTCAGTTAAGAACAAATTCTTATTTTCAATGACGGCCTAGGAACAGTGAGTTAACTGCCTGTTCAGGGGCAGAACAACAGATTTGTACCTTGTCAGCTCGGGGATTTGAACTTGCGGTTATTAGTCAAATTCTCAAACCACTAGGCTACCCTGCCGCCCAATTGCAGGATTACTGGAAAAGGCAAGTGGAAGGGGGAAGAAGTAGGGAACTTGTATGTGGGCCCTGCATTAATGACCAAAATTGGTTGAAGAAAATTGTGAAAAATAAAAATATATACCAGTTTCACTTAAGGACTCAAGAATTGACAGCTGTGCCATATAAATCGCAAAATAGTTAGGAAGATATTTTTGATGTACCGATTCCATGACACGTGGTTTGTGAATTGACACGCAAAACGACGCTGGATTCAAAACGTAGAAATTATTGCAACTAATATAATGTTATATATATGGGTGACACAGCTCTGCAGAATTTGATGCAAGTAGGCAGAGTCATTAGATAATTTATTTTGGTACTGTCCATATGTCAAATTAAATAACATTTAATTGGTAACATACACATGGTTAGCAGATGTAACACTGTTTCAAGTGTAGTGAAATGCTTGTGCTTCTAGTTCCAACAGTGTAGCAATATCTAACATGTGATCTAACTATTACACAATGACTACCTAATACACAACAATCTAAGTTAAAGAATGGAAGAAGAATATATACATATACAGTGCGTTGAAAAAGTATTCACCCCCTTGGAATTTTTCCTATTTCGCATTACAACCTGTAATTTAACTGGATTTGTATTTGTATTTAATGTAATAGACATACACCAAAAAGCCCAAATTGGTGAAGTGAAATTTAAAAAATAAATTGTTTCAAAAAATTATAAATAAATAAATAAATTGAAAAGTTGTAGGTACATACTATATGTATTCACCCCCTTTGCTATGAAGCCCCTAAATATGATCTGGTGCAACCAATTACCTTCAGGAGTTACATAGTTAGTTATATACATTCCACCTGTGTGCAATCTAAGTGTCACATGATCTCAGTATATAGTATGTTCTGAAAGGCCCCAGAGTCTGCAACACCACTAAGCAAGGGGCACCACCAAGCAAGTGACAATATGAAGACCAAGGAGCTCTTCAAACAGGTCAGGGACAGAGTTGTGAAGAAGTACAGATCAGGGTTGGATTATAAAAAATATTTGAAACTATGAACATCCCACGGAGCACAATTAAATCCATTATTAATACATTGAAAGAATATGGCACCACAACAAAACTGCCAAGAGGGGCCGCCCACTAAAACTTACAGACCAGGCAAGGGGGGCATTAATCGGAGAGGAAATAAACAGACCAAAGATAACCCTGAAGGAGCTGCAAAGCTCCACAGCGGAGATTGGAGTATCTGTCCTTAGGACCGCTTTAAGTTTGGTGTTCGCCAAAAGGCATGTGGGAGGCTCCCCAAACATATGGAAGAAGGTACTCTGGTCAGATCAGACTAAAATTGAGGTTTTTGGCCATCAAGGGAAAATGCTATGTCTGGCGTAAACCGAACACCTCCCATCACCCCGAGAACACCATGTTTTTTATCGTCAGGGACTGGGTGTCACGCCCTGACCTTAGTTATCTTTGTTTTCTTTATTATTTTGGTTAGGTCAGGGTGTGACAAGGGTGGCTGGTTTAGTTTTTGTATTGTCTTGGTGTTTTTGTCCTGTCTAGGGTTTTTTGTATATCTATGGGGTTTTCGTATGTCTAGGTATATTTGTAGGTCTATGGTGGCCTGAATTGGTTCCCAATCAGAGACAGCTGTTTATCATTGTCTCTGATTGTGGATCCTATTTAGGTTGCCATTTTCCATTTTGGTTTTGTGGGTTATTGTCTATGTGTAGTTGTATGTTCAGCACTCGTTGTATTAGCTTCACGGTCATTTTGTTAGTTTGTTTAGTGTTCTTTCTTTATTAAAAGAAGATGTATTCATATCACACTGCGCCTTGGTCTCACCAATACAACGAACGTGACACTGGGAAACTGGTCAGAATTGAAGAATTGATGGATGATGCTAAATACAGGGAAATTCTTGAGGGAAACCTGTTTCAGTGTTCCAGGGATTTGAGACTGGGACGGAGGTTCACCTTCCAGCAGGACACTTACCATAAGCACACTGCTAAAGCAACACTTGAGTGGTTTAAGGGGAAACATTTAATAAATATCTTGGAATGGCCTAGTCAAAGCCTAGACCTCAATCCAAATGAGATTCTGTGGAATGACTTAAAGATTGCTGTACACCAGCGGAACTCATCCAACTTTTTTGCCTTGAAGAATGGGCAAAAATCCCAGTGGCTAGATGTGCCGAGCTTATAGAGACATACCCCAAGAGGCTTGCAGCTGTAATTGCTGCAAAGGTATCTCTCCAAATTTTTGACTTTAGGGGGGAGGGGGGTGAATAGTTATGCACTTTCAAGTTCTCATTTTTTTTTTTTTTTTTTTTTTACAAATTTCTTGTTTATTTCACAATAAAAAAATAATTTGCACCTCCAAAGTGGTAGGCATGTTGTGTAAATCAAATGATACTAAACCCTAAAAAATCTATTTTAATTCCAGGTTGCAAGGCAAAAAAATTTAAAAAATGCCGCGCCACTGTAAATATATTGATGAGCAATGACAGAGCGGCATAGACAAGATGCAATAGATGGCATACAATACAGTATATACTGTACATATATGATGGGTAATGCAAGAAATGTAAACATAATTAAAATGGCATTATTAAAGTGACTAGTGATCCATTTATAGAAATGGCCAATGAGTGCAAGTCTGTACATAGGCAGCAGCCTCTCTGTATTAATGTTGGCTGTTTAACAGTCTGATGGCCTTGAGATATAATCTGTTTTTTAGTCTCTTGGTCCCAGCTTTGATGCACCTGTACTGACCTCGCCTTCTGGATGGTAGAAGGGTGAACAGGCAGTGGCTTGGGTGGTTGTTGTCCTTGATGATCTTTTTGGCCTTCTTTTGAGATCGGGTGCTGTAGGTGTCCTGGCGGGCACGTAGTTTGCCCCCGGCGACAATCTATCCGCAATATTAAAGCTGATCAACCCCCTAAAAAAATTGGTTCCTGGTTAAAAGTTAATTTGTGAAATTTCTTTCCTTCTTAATGCGTTTGAATCAATCAGTTGTGTTGTGACAAGATAGGGTTGGTACACAGAAGATAGCCCTATTTGGTAAAAGACCAATTCCATATTATGGCAAGAACAGCTCAAATAAGCAAAGAGAAACAGTCCATCATTATTACTTTAAGACATGAAGGTCAGTCAATACTGACATTTTCAAGAACTTTGAAAGTTTCTTCAAGTGCAGTCTCAAAAACAATCAAGCGTTATGATGAAACTGGCTTTCATGAGGAACGCCACAGGAAAGGATGACCCAGAGCTAACTCTCCTGCAGAGGATAAGTTCTTCAGAGTAACCAGCCTCAGAAATTGCAGACCAAATAAATGCTTCACAGAGTTCACATCTCAACATCAACTGTTCAGAGGAGACTGCTTGAATCAGGCCTTCATGGTCCAATTGCTGCAAAGAAACCACTAATAAAGGACACCAATAAGAAGAAGAGACTTGCTTGGACCAGGAAACATGAGCAATGGACATTGGACCAGTGGAAATCTGTCCTTTGATCTGATGAGTCTAAATTTGAGATTTTTGGTTCCAACCGCGGTGTCTTTGTGAGATGCAGAGTAGGTGAATGGATGATCTTCCCATGTGTTTCCCACCGTGAAGCATGGAGGAGGAGGTGTGATGGTGTGGGGGTGCTTTGCTGTTGACACTGTCTGTGATTTATTTAGAATTCAAGGCACAGTTAACCAGCATGGCTACCACATTATTCTGCAGCAATTCACCATCCCATCTGGTTTGTGCTTAGTGGGACAAATCATTTGTTTTTGAACAGGACAATGACCCAACACACCTCCGGACTGTGTAAGGGCTATTTGATGAAGAAGGATAGTGATGGAATGCTGCATCAGATGACCTGGCCTCCACAATCACCCCACCTCAACCCAATTGGGATGGTTTGGGATGAGTTGGACTGCAGAGTGAAGAAAAATCAGCCAACAAGTGCTCAGCATACGTGGGAACTTTAATTAACCCTACTGTTGTGTTTGTTTCATGTTAATTAATTCTGTGTTCCCTGTCCAAAATGACCGCCCCTTTATAGTTGATAATAAACCCATAATAATACATATATTATCATTGAATGTTGTATTAGATCTTTTATCAACTTAAGTTCTTGTGAACATTACAAGTTTTGAACTTCTATTTGATATTTATGACCTGTAGGCCTCATTGACCAGAGTTCATACAACTTGTTTTTGAGTAAAAAAAAGCATAATGTAGGGATTATTTTGACTATAACAAATACTCAGATGAAACATATTGTGCTATTTATCACAAACTACTTTGTGTCAATGTTTAACAAGGAATTTCTCCTCCTCACCAGTCTCATGATCAAATATATGATCAAGAGCCTCACATACAGTATATTGTTAGGTCATTGTGCTGCCACAGAATGAATTGTGAGTAAGGCCTCAAAAAAGCTTTAAATACCAGAACTGTGAGAAAAGTTATATATATTATTGAAACAATGTTGTGATTGTTTGTGAGAATGCCAACAGGTGTGGTTCCTGTGGGAAAATATTATATTGGGGAAAGGTTCCCGTGGGGGTTGCCATGGAAGCCAAGAAGGGGTGTGAGATGTGTGTGTGTGTGTGTGTGTGTATGTGTATGTGTATGTGTATGTGTGTGTGTGTGTGTGTGTGTGTGTGTGTGTGTGTGTGTGTGTGTGTGTGTGTGTGTGTGTGTGTGTGTGTGTGTGTGTGTGTGCTCAAACACATACAGTTGAAGTCGGAAGTTTACATACATCTTAGCCAAATACATTTAAACTCAGTTTGTCACAATTATTGACGTTTAATCCTAGTAAAAATTCCCTGTCTTAGGTGAGTTAGGATCACCACTTTGTTTTAAGAATGTGAAATGTCAGAATAATAGCAGAGAGAATGATTTATTTCAGCTTTTATTTCTTTAATCACATTCCCAGTGGGTCAGAAGTTTACATACACTCAATTCGTTTTTGGTAGCATTGCCTTGAAGGGCAGTATTGAGTAGCTTGGATGAATAAGGTGCCCAAAGTAAACGGCCTGCTCCTCAGTCTCAGTTGCTAATATATGCATAGTATTATTAGTATTGGATAGAAAACACTCTGAAGGTTCTAAAACTGTTTGAATTGTGTCTGTGAGTATAACAGAACTCATATGGCAGGCAAACACCTGAGGAGAAATCAAAACAGGAAGTGAGATATCTGAGGTCGGTATGTATTCAACACAGTTCCCATTGAAATCCCCTTGAGATCTTAATGACGTTGCACTTCCTAGGGCTTCCACTAGATGTCAACCGTCTATATAAATTTGAATGAGGCTTCTACTGTGTTGTGGGACTGAATGACAGCAGAATGAATCAGGTGTCTGGCAGTCATCCATTTTCTGGTCACGCACATTTCACATGATAGCGACCTGCGTTCCAAGACACAAAGGAATACTCCGGTTGGAACTTTATTGAAGATTAATGATAAAAACATCCTAATGATTGATTCTGTACTTAGTTTAAAATGTTTCTTCGACCTGTAATATAACTTTTTGAAGTTTTTGTCCTAACATAATCATTTGTGGTGCTTTTGCCGTAAAGCCTATTTGAAATCGGACACTGTGGTGGGATTAACAACACTACTACCTTTAAAACAGTATAAGATACATGTATGTTTGAGGAATTTTAATTATGAGACTTCTGTTGTTTTCAATTTGGCGCCCTGCACTTTCACTGGCTGTTGTCATATCGTCCCGTTAACGGGATTGCAGCCCAAAGAGGTTTTTCACTACTTTAGGATGCAGTGAAATGCTAGTGCCTGGAAATAGAATTGAAAGTTTGGTACAGATAATCCTCCTACGTCTTTTTCTCTTTGTAAATAATTACATTTTATCCATGATTTTTTTCCGCCATATACACTTTGAAAGCAGACTATGAATGTATCCCAATAGCCAGAACGGGGAGAGAAGGGAAGTGTTGAACCATATAAATTCATTTTGACATTAGATATTCTGCCGGTTGAAGCATTTGGGATAATATTCCATCTGCTGAGGTCGGATTGAATTGATTTGAGCATTCTGTTAAAGTGTCTGGCAATAGTTTTATCTAAGCAAGGTAGTATATCTACTCCCAAATATGTAAAATGGGAAACGAATGGGAATCCATAAGCAGAGATGGTCTTGAGCGGCAGTAGGGCTCATTTGGTTAGATAAATTCAGCTTCATCTCAAACTATAAAATTAATCTATGATATTCAATGCATTTGTAAGTGATTGAGATACATTGTCTAGATACAGTCAAATATTGTCTGTGTATAATGAGATGAAGTGATCATTCGGTTTTAGGAAAATGTGTGTTATTTCCCTCGATTGACAAATTGCCTGGGCCATGGGTTCCATGGATAATAAGAATAGCAAAGGCGCAATTGGATCACCGTGTCTGCTTCTTCTAGTGATTCTGAGCAGAGCAAATCAGATATTGCCTGTTATGACTATGGCTGAGGGATTGGCATATATACTGAGCAAATATATAATTGCAACATGCAACAATTTCAAAGATTTTAACAGGTTACAGTCAATTGAAATCAGTCAATTGAAATAAATTCATTAGGCCCTAATCTATGGATTTCAAATGACTGGCGATACAGATATGCATCTGTTGGCCACAGATACAGAAACAAGGTTTGGGTGTGGATCAGAAAACCAGTCAGTAAATTAACATCAAATTCTCTTGCAACAGCTCTGGTGGACATTCCTGCAGTCAGCATGCCAACTGCACACCCCCTAAAACTTGAGACATCTGTGGCATTGTGTTGTGTGACAAAACTGGACATTTTAGAGTGGCCTTTTATTGTATGCAGCACAAGGTGCACCTTTGTAAGGATCATGCTATTTAATCAGCTTCGTGATATACCACACCTTTCAGGTCGATGGATTATCTTGGTAAAGGAGAAATGCCCACTAACATGTAAACAAATTTGTGCACAACATTTTTGAGAAATAGGCTTTTGGTGTGTATGGAACATTTTGGGGATACTTTATTTCAGCTCATGAAACATGGGACCAACACTTTACATGTTGCGTTCATATTTTTGTTCAGTGTTTATTTTAAAGCATTTGTCTGTGCTGTCATTTGAAGCATCTTTTTTTAGACGTTGTTGTTTGTATCATTTGCAAAGACAATGTTTTTTTGTAGTCAACTTTGTTCTCAAGTTATCAGTGTTCACAAAGAGACGATAAACCATGTGATTATATGTTTAGCAGAAATTTTCTGTGCATAAATTATACACTTAGCTTTTCTACAAGCAGTCTGAGGCAGGCGTTAGATTACGAGCGTTTTCAAGATCAACATTAATAATAACGATGGTTTTGGGAAACAGCTCAGAGTTTTAACGATGCTCCTACAAATAATCTAACAGTGAACTTAGACTTGAGATTCTTTTGGGAAAACGGGCCCTGGACCATAGGCAATTAAACAATAACACGTTCCAATGTTTAGCAATAATAATAATAATAATAATAATAGTGTTTCTTTTACCCAATTGAGGGGGTGTACTAATCATTGACTTATGCTGAGGGAAGCATCACAGCCACGGCTGCGTGATTGTGCGTGGATATCATACCTGAATATTGAGCCAGTCATAATGGGTTTAGCCTAGATCTTTCAGCTCTACCCCTTGTCTGTTGGGCTTGATGTGCTTCTCAAATAAGTCTTTAGCGTCCTCAGCAGTGGAAAATGTGTGTGTTATATTCTGGATGAGTTTTTCCAGGTGGATGAAGCAGCATCTCAGGTTTAGCTGCTGGGATCTCACCTCGTTGTAGGTTGCCCTCTGTTTTAGCAGTTCAGATGAAGCAGCATCTCAGGTTTAGCTGCTGGGATCTCACCTCGTTGTAGGTTGCCCTCTGTTTTAGCAGTTCATATGAAGCAGCATCTCAGGTTTAGCTGCTGGGATCTCACCTCGTTGTAGGTTGCCCTCTGCTTTAGCAGTTCAGATCTGGGTATATGCTGATCCTCTTCTCCTCATAGGTCAGAGCCCCCGATTCCGCTGTGAGGCGAACAATTTGCCATTTGACTTCAAAACTATAGATTGTCAGCGGCATGGGACCCAGATTCTCCTGCCCAAACAGTTCATAGAATGATTACTCATGAATGAAGTTGGGTTGCCCGCTTCCACAGCAGTTTCAAATCCTGTGATCCGCACATTGAATTTACAGGAAAGATTTTTGAGGGAGATATTAGAATATTGAATTCCCCTTCTAGCTTAGTTTGCGCTATTTTCCAGGTCATGGAATTTACCTTCTGTCACATTGGTCCATGTCTCCAAACTTTCCACTTTTTATGAGTGGGTGTCCACTTTAGAAATTAGCAGTTCAATAGATTAATTGATCAGTTTAATTGCATGTGGATGGCAGAGGTAATATCCTCTCAAACAATCTCTTCGATAGTAGTGGCCAAATCTTTCTGTTGTCGGGCGTTGAGAGCCGCCATGTGCCGAGAATAACATTATTTAAATCCTACATGTGAATCTGTAATTCCACATGTGAACGTGAAGTTTTCACAGTTGCAAGACCCATAACTTCTGCAAACTGTAATCAAAGTGAAGAGAGAACAAATAAACATGTCAGTATTGGTGCCAACGTGCCCACCAAGATAGATTTTTACTAATTTCAGTGTCAATGTTTCTGAAAATGGATCAACACAGTCCATCATACTATGTTAAAAATAGTATGGTCCCAGGAAACAGGCTTCAGGTAACTTCATATTTGAATTAAAACTTGATATTTGTGTCACACCCTGACCTGAGTATTCTTTGTTTTCTTTATTGTTTTGGTCAGGTCAGGGTGTGACATGGGTGATGGATGTGTTTTTGTACTGTCTATGTCTAGTTGCCTGTGTCTGCACATTTGTAGTATAGCTTCACGTTCGTTTTGTAGTTTGTTTAGTGTCCGTCTTCATTAAAATATATCATGTATTCAATTCACGCTGCGCCTTGGTCTCCTCCCTACGACGAACGTGACAATTTGTTAGTACAGAGTTAACCCATTGCTTCTAATTCAAACAAGACCTTGAGTGATTCAAGTTTGTGAGTTCTTATTATAGTTCTAAATTTAAAGATCCTGTGCAATCAATTTCTCTTCAGATGTCATACATACATTAGCCGCAAGATAAAGATCTAGCTTATATTTCCAACAGATCAAAAAGATGCAATGTCCTTATAATGACTTCTAAAGAGAGATCTAGGAGATTGAAAGGGTGTGTCATTTCTATAGTGAGTATTCTCAAGATGTGTGAGGGACAATATACTGCGGTTTTGGACATTCATTTGTGATATTTGTGGTCATCATTTAACATTTTGTCACATTTTGGAAACAATTTGAAAGTTGTATTTATATGGTTATATTGCTAACGTAAGCAATTTAGAATTAGGAACATCTAGAGATGGACGATCCGGACGATCAGAATGTGACCTATTATTTTAAGATGACATACTGCAATGTACTTCTACATACTTTAATAATTGCAAAGTGATGGAGTTGAGATAATAATCTGCATTGCCAAACATTTTCAAACAAAGTTATTAGAATCGTGTGATAACTAAAGTATTGAACTAAAGTACCAAATCAGTCTACATAGGCCCATTAAAAATCAGACGCTGTGAACGTCCCTATTAAATCTGTTCAAAAATCTACTCGGAATGTTGCTTGTAGAGCCAACTAAGGCAATTCTCACATGAAAGAGAACTTAAGCACATGAAAAAAATTAAGCTTTTTAATGAGAGTGATTCTATTCTCTTATCAGCAGCCTAGCTTAAACCTACCTTAAGTTTGTATATCCTCCCATGGCTATTCCTCCCATCCTTCCTTCCTTCCTTCCTTCCTTCCTTCCTTCCTTCCTTCTTCCTTACTTCCAATGATGACTTCTCCCTCCGTTCTCAGCAGCACCTATCACCTCCTCACAACCCCACCTATCACCTCCTCACAACCCCACCTATCACCTCCTCACAACCCCACCTATCACCTCCTCACAACCCCACCTATCACCTCCTCACAACCCCACCTATCACCTCCTCACAACCCCACCTATCACCTCCTCACAACCCCAACTATCACCTCCTCACAACCCCACCTATCACCTCCTCACAACCACACCTATCACCTCCTCACAACCCCACCCATCCTCTCCGCACAACCCCACCTATCACCTCCTCACAACCCCACCTATCACCTCCTCACAACCCCAACTATCACCTCCTCACAACCCCACCCATCCCCTTTTCACAACCCATCCCCTCCTCACAACCCCCACCCATCCCATCCCCACTGTGCCTTTGTTCTGACAAATGACGTAATGCTGGAAGCATCTCTGTGGGACCGGTGTGCTACAAGTCCCAACACAGGGCTGCCAGAAGTCTGTTCACACATGATATCAAGATAAATAGACATGTTCTAACAGAAACGCACAGCCGAGAGAGAGAGACAGAGAGAGAGAGAGAGAGAGAGAGAGACAGAGAGAGAGAGAGACAGAGAGAGAGAGCGAGACAGACAGACAGACAGACAGACAGACAGACAGACAGACAGACAGACAGACAGACAGACAGAGACAGAGAGAGAGAGAGAGAGAGAGAGAGAGAGAGAGAGAGAGAGAGAGAGAGATGCTGTCAGCACAAGGGACTACAATGTATAAATGATGATGACAATGATGGGGGAAATATAATAACCTCTTGATTAGCCCAAGTGCTGTATTTTATTAAGTACACGAAAAGGAATCGTAAACATCCTTCAGCCTACCATGAAATAGGAGCATCTTAAAAACTTGTGGAAGTTATTGAAGATGTTGGCTAGTGTTATAAAAAAAGAGAAACAAGGTTTGAAAAGTCCAATGCCTTTTTGATACAGTAATGATTGGCAAGGCTTTTTAATGCCGTCCATACTCGGTGTAACGCAACTTCCTCACCAGTACCAGACTTGTAACTTCGTTGTCTCGCTATTTAAAACACACCTAACCTAGGCAGACTGCAACTCCAGTGGCCCGCACCTTCCACCCCCACGTCCCACAAGGATTCTCACTTGGACCCATAAATCCCTGGTAAAACATGCACTGCAGTTCCTCTTGAACGGAGTGCACAGTTGCCGCCTCCGAGTAGTAGGAGGTTTTTCTGAGGCTGCTTATAACATTTTGTCAAGTCTTTGCTGCGGTTTATTTGCTGTGGTTTCTCCCAAATGAATTAGTGTATGTGTGTGTGTATTTGTTTGTGTGTGTGTGTGTGTGTGTGTGTGTGTGTGTGTGTGTGTGTGTGTGTGTGTGTGTGTGTGTGTGTGTGTATTTGTTTGTGTGTGTGTCGAGCTTGCAAAAGGCTGATCCAACCTCGTCGTGACTTATGGATATGTGTGATTCTATGTTAGTTCTTCACACGTACAATACAGTTTGCTATGTATGTTTAAAAAATGATTTGATTTGTGGGATTATTTGGTTATTTGAGATTAGTGGCAAAGAATTTTACTCTTTTCAGAAAATAATAATTTCTATCATGCTTCAGTAAAACATTCTGTGGGTAAAACATTTTGCGAGAAATTTTAGAGAATCATTGTACCATCTAAACCACTGTATAATATAATTTCTACAACCCAAAATATTGTACATTCAGCTGTTTGAAGCTGGTGTACAAAACCCAAAGTAAAAGACGCACAAACAAAACGTAATAATGGGAAGCATAGAAATAGCACATAATCTACCCCTTCTTAAACTTGCTTTCAACGGGAATGAAAGACCTGTATCACACATTTCTATGTGAATTTGGACAGGTCGCCCAAAAAGTTACATATTGTAGCTTTAAATAATTGAACAGTACACCAGGGGTACCTGCTAATGTAATCCCTGAAAGGCAGAGCCTGTTGATGGAATATATTTTGAATCTGTAATTATATTTTTGTTACATTGTTTGCTAGCTCAGCTGGTTAGCTAGCTCTTAGTCTCATTAACCACCAAATGTTGCTAACACTATGCAGCTAGCCACTTAATGAATATAACTTGTTTTCTAGAAATGTCTGTTAGCTAGCTGTTAGCCATGTTCTTATTACAGACCCCATAAGCTGTTGACAACAGGATATGTTCTGAGAGCAATACTTAACTCCAAGAGTGGTTAGTAGCTTTGACTCCATGCTGACAGTGATGATTCCGAGCCATTCACAGTGGCTAGCTACACTATAAACATAATTTTACCAGGTTCCTGTGAAGCAATTGTAATGACCGTACACCACAACACTCGAGAGTTCCCTGAGGGGTCGTCTGTGTTTAATTTCATTGTGTATTAGAAACACTGTTTGAGATCATTGTGAAGGGATTTCGAAGGTGGAATCAGGTTTCCCGGGAAATTGTTGTCCAAGGTTGCAACAGTAACCAAGGGGGGGCGGGGATTAGGGTCAATTACGTAAGAAGTATCCTGTAGTAGCCTAACTCAAGTGTGTCTCTTCTCTCAGCACCAGTTTTGTTTGTCATAATTGCGCCTGAAGGCACTAAAAGAGTTGATTGAACTGAGGTGAATAAGACTCGTCTCAGCACTGGGACGGTAAGCGAAAGGTTACTGGCTGGAATCTCTGAGCCAAATTTCTTAAACATCTGCCGATGAGCTCTTGAGCAAGACACTTAACCCTAATTGCCACTGTAAGTTACTCTGGATAAGAGTGTCTGCTAAATGACTAAAACGTTAATGTAAAATGTGTGAGCTGCTGATTTAAGAGGGCTTGACAGGAATGAAGCATTAGCTCTTGCAATACTCTCTTGACTTGAATTGACGATGAGGGAAATGAGCATCTGACAGACTATCTGCATTCAGTTACATGCACTGGCAACACACTTTATAGCTGCAGGCTCTTCAACAGTTGGTCTTTACTTGTTCTGAATTATCTTCAATCTGACATGGTGTGGTAGGCGCTTTGCAGCTTAAAAATGTTCAACTTCTCATGCCCCTGCCTGTTGTGAGAAAGAAAGAGATAAACATTTGGGCTGATTTCATATCAGTTTTACTCAAGACATTGATGATGGTGCTGTGCCATCTCAGTTTGAGTAATTGGATGTGTGGATGAGGACAACTCGTGTTGGTGTTGTGCTCCTAGTCAGATCTCTGACTGATGCAGGCCGTGCTAAGCGCCTGTCATGTCATCTGAAGGTCTCCTCATCCGTGGATGGTCGGCCAGCCTTGGCGTCAAGAAAGATCAGCACTGTCCTCGCTGTGTCATACTGACGCGACAGTACCAGTACCGTTGTCAACTCTTTATCTGAAAATATGCACAAAAATGCAATGAGTCAATGCAATGGAGCCATGACTGAACGGTTGTATTAGAAGTTGGGCTCTCAGGCACTCCTTTCTTTTTAGTTGAGTTATTCTTAATGGATGAGTTATGTACAGTATGCTGTGTCAGGAGCCATCGTCCTTGGTTTGTTGTGGAGGTTCCATTCATTTCGAATGGAACCTCATAAACTTCATGGCCACGTCGGTATTGAACTCTGGGAACTATCTGTAACAGTGGAGGCTCCTCAGAAGAGGATAGGGAGGACCATCCTCCAGAAAATACATTGAAAAAGTTATCCTTTTTAGATGAACCTATGCTAAATACATTCAAGTCACCAAATAATTGATTAAAACACACTGTTTTGCAATGAAGGTCTACAGTAGCCTCTACAGCACTCTGTAGGGTTGAACCATGGTCCTCCCTCATCATAAATGGCACTGACAGCTACTTATCTGTAATGAACCTCTCTGGATTGCAGTAGCATTGCTCCGATCATCATTTGAGCCTCTCTTTTCATTAGAGTCCTCCCTCATCTTGTCACTCCAGAAAATGGCGCCTTATCTTTTACAACTGCAATATAATGTCCATGTGGATCTATATTGCTGTGAAAGGTAGGAATTGTAACACACTGTACAGTATTTTTGGGGGCAATATCGTGGTATATGTATTTTATGTATTGAGTTGAGGGTTGTTCTTTAAGCCAGGTTAGGCACAGGGGGTAACGGCTGCCTATCTCGATGTTAGTAGAGGGAGTGGTTCTGTTTGCTTTGGATATTGCTCCTATTAAATAGCTCTCCCCACAGCCAACTTTTCTTTACAATTTGGAAGAATTTATTAACAGGAGTCCTTTTTTTCTACCCACAATCCCAAGCTGCCCCCTCTTAATGGCCCGTAGACAAGTTTTGACCGTGGACTAGTTACGGCCAATGGTCAGTTACGACATGTGGTTAGTGCTACAGAGTCTGTCTCCCTTGGGTTGGGATAATTATTACACTACTGGTGCTGTGCCATCTCAGAGACACATCATTCATAACGCAACACACCCAATCAAAGGGCTCTGCTAATCTTTAAAGGCACTGTCTGGAGACATTGCAACATAAATCCACCAGTAACATGGAGATTGGCCTTTTTTCTAATAGTATAAGAGAATATAAATTGGCTCGTAACCCCTGTAAGCTGTTATTTCTTTTAAGAAGTGGACGGGTGTTTTTCTTCGACCATAGAGGAATGTAAAAACCACCCAGGAATTTAAGGCACCAGGCTGGCAAGATGTACTCTGGGTACTCGACAAGGGCTGTGCCTGTGTAATCCTAGCTTGGCGGTGAGGAAAGTATGTCGGGGTTGAGCGTGGGAGCCCGCGCGGCGGCCGTTACAGAGGCTGTAGGACCATGACACCTCAAGCATCCTGGACGGGATCCCTAGAGCAGGGCGGCATCGGCGGCTCTGACTGGCTAGTGGCAGGAAGTGGTTACTGGTCTCTAGGAGGAGCACTGTCTCACTGGCCTTCACTGGATAGAACAGTGTCTCATAAAAGCTGTACATTACCGCAGGATTGAGGAATGAACTTTCCTAAATTCTATTGGCCGGAATAGTTTGTGTTGGTCACGTTAAACCATAATGTATGAAGGCTAATTGAACTACCTCTTCATGTATGAGAAGTAACTGAACACAGCATGAGCACAACACAATGTAAGCCTCCTACAATAGAACCACCTCATGTTGTTATTACAGTACATAGTACCATTTCCTCTAGGAGAGTAAGGTATATGCATTAGAGGAGCCACCTTAAACTGAACTCCTCTCCACTTTGAACCAGGTCAGAGGTGAATAGCCACCAGTTAGATACGTGTCATCCTGTTCGGGTGGACTCCTTGTTTCTGTGGACGTCACAGGATGGGCAGTGCAGGGGCGTCAGAACACACCTCAGCCATCAAGGCTTAATCCAAATTACCTTTGGTGTTATCAAAATAAGATGTCGTCAGATGACTCGTGTTATCAAAAGTAAGAATCTGACAGCTGATATAATAACTAGACATTTTGGTAAATGCATTTCAAGTTTATAAAACATGCAGAAAAAAAGGGGATTTGAGCTAAACTGGTGCCTATGTAAGAGATTGTGAGTATTATTATTTCAACTTATGCATTGAGCTTTAAGGTTTAAAGCTTTAGGAAGCCAAAAAGGCATACTAGTCTAGTGATTGATTCACATTTGATTAACATTAACTTATTGATATATCACAAGATCACCCTGAAGAAGTTAAGGATACAGCAACTTTGGGATTTAGCTTGAAATGAAAAGCTAAATCCAATCAATCTGTTCGATGTCTGCAAGTCAATCTGTAAAGCCAAAATGCTTTACTGCTTCCAGCTCTCCACCTTAGAATCCCTGATTGCCCATTTCTACACTTGGATACACTTCAAGTTGTTACAGTCAAACAACTACAGGCACTCACATTGAGTTGGCTGTCAAAGTGGGTGTCACACCCTGATCTGTTTCACCTGTCTTTGTGTTTGTCTTCACTCCACCCTGATCTGTTTCACCTGTTTTTGTGATTGTCCCCACCCCCCTCCAGGTGTCGCCCATATTCCTCATTATTCCCAGTGTATTTATACTTGTGTTCTCTGTTTGTCTGTTGCCAGTTCGTCTTGTCATGTCAAGCCTGCCCTCCCGGTTCCAACCTGTTCTGCCTGACCTGACCCCGCCCTCCTGACCTGACCCCGCACGCCTGACCTGACCACGCCTGCCTGACCTGACCACGCCTGCCTGACCTGACCCCACCTGTCTGACCTGACCCCACCTGCCTCACCATTCAGCCTGCCCTGACACTGAGCCTGCCTGCCTGCCTGACCTCAAGCCTTCCTGCCCCACTGTACCTTTCAGACCTGGTTAATTAACTTCTGCCTTTCCTCAACCTGCCTGTTGCCTGCCCCTTGAAACGACTGCAACTCGACTCACAGGGTTACAGTATCAAACTCACAGGGTTACAGTATCAAACTCACAGGGTTACAGTATCAAACTCACAGGGTTACAGTATCAAACTCACAGGGTTACAGTATCAAACTAACAGGGTTATGGTATCAATCTCACAGGGTTATGGTACCAAACTCACAGGGTTAGAGTATCAAACTCACAGGGTTAGAGTATCAAACTCACAGGGTTAGAGCATCAAACTCACAGGGTTAGAGTATCAAACTCACAGGGTTATGGTATCAAACTCACAGGGTTACAGTATCAAACTCACAGGGTTATGGTATCAAACTCACAGGGTTACAGTATCAAACTCACAGGGTTATGGTATCAAACTCACAGGATTAGAGCATCAAACTCACATGGTTATGGTATCAAACTCACAGGGTTACAGTAAAAACAACTCACAGGGTTACAGTATCAAACTCACAGGGTTAGAGTATCAAACTCACAGGGTTAGAGTATCAAAATCAGGGTCACTGATAAAAAAAAACTCACAGGGCTCTGAAGCTTAAACATCCTGTCTACACAAGCAGTGTTCCTCTACTTTATTTTAACTTTGCATTGTTGCGATGGGCCCGTAAGTAAGCATTTCACTGTTAGTCTACACCTGTTGTTTACCAGGCATGTGACAAATAAATTGTGATTTGATTTGAATACCTGGCCTACTGAATCCAAGGCAGTTAAACCTCTGAGATTTGAATGGTTTCAGATTGTTGGCTTCTGAAAACCCAGGAACAGCCTTGTGAGGCATGTTTATAATTTGTATTTTTTTTTCAACACTATCAAGAACAATCCTCGTGAGCATCGACAAAATGAAGTTCTCAGATAAGCAGCAACTCTAATTCGCCTGTAGATTTAACACATTGTCTTAGTCGATGCAACAGTTCAAACGAAGGCTTTTCTCAAGTCGTCTTCCTAACAAAACAGATGGCAAATCCTAATGTGATGATGATATATTTGAACAACCTTTGCTGTGTTTACGGAGACTACCGCATTGCCATATCAAAGTGCTGGACTCAATGGATTTGTAATGCAAGAGAGAGAAAAATAAGTCTGAAGAAGGCACAGTCCCGCTAGGTCAGAGGGAGATAATTTCGTCCCCCACTTTGTTTCTGGGGCTTAGGTTCATGGGAAGAAGGCGGTGCCAGAGAATGAGGCAGAGGGAGCAAGAGAGAGAGGGAGAGAGAGAGGGAGAGAGACGGAGAGAGAGAGAAAGGGATAGAGAGTACGGGAGAGAGACAGAGGGAAAGGTAAAGAAAGGGAGAGAGAGAGGGAGAGAGGGGGAGAGAGAGAGAAAGGGAGGGAGGGAGGGTGAATGAGAGAGAGAGAGAGAGAGAGAGAGAGAGAGAGAGAGAGGGAGAGAGGGAGAGGGAGAGGGAGAAAGAGGGCTTGGCCTGGGACAAGGCTCCCTTTCCAACCTGAGCTGACTTCAAACGACGCACCTGAGAACACAGATTTATACGCAGCTGTCGCACCGTGGAGGCCCGGGATATTAGAGGAGCTGCCTACTGTCATCATTACAGCTGGTGTGAATTTAGAATATCCAAGCCCATTCCAGATCTCCTCATTCGCTCTCTCGCCCTCCTCCTCTCTCTCCCTCCTCTCTCTCTCCCCCCTCTCCCCCTCTCTCCCTATCCCTCTTTCCCTATCCCTCTCCCCCTCTCTCTCTCCCTCTAATACTCTCTCCCTATCCCTCTCTCCCTATCCTTCTCTCTCTCCCTATCCCCCTCTCTCTCTACCTATCCCTCTCCCCCTCTCTCCCTATCCCTCTCCCCCTCTCTCCCTATCCCTCACCCCTCTCTCCCTATCCCTCTCTCTCTCTCCCTATCCCTCTCCCCCTCTCTCCCTATCCCTCTCCCCCTCTCTCCCTCTCTCTCTCTCCCTAACCCTCTCTCTCTCCCTATCCCTCTCCCCCTATCTCCCTATCCCTCTCCCCCTCTCTCCCTATCCCTCTCTCCCTCTTCCCCTCTCTCTCTCTCCGTCTCTCCCTCCTCGTCTTGCTTTTCCTCCTCTATCTCCCCCTCTCTCCCTATCCCTCTCTCCCTATCCCTCTCCCCCTCTCTCTCTCCCTCTAATACTCTCTCCATATCCCTCTCTCCCTATCCTTCTCTCTCTCCCTATCCCCCCTCTCTCTCTACCTATCCCTCTCCCCCTCTCTCCCTATCCCTCTCCCCCTATCTCCCGATCCCTCACCCCTCTCTCCCTATCCCTCTCTCTCTCTCCCTATACCTCTCCCCTCTCACCCTATCCCTCTCCCCCTCTCTCCCTCTCGCCCTATCCCTCTCTCTCTCTCCCTAACCCTCTCTCTCTCTCTATCCCTTTCCCCCTATCTCTCTCCCAATTTCTCCCTATCCCTCTCTCCCTCTTTTCCTCTCTCTCTCTCCGTCTCTCCCTCTTCCCCTCTCTCTCTCTCCGTCTCTCCCTCCTCGTCTTGCTTTTCCTCCTCTATCTCCCCCTCCCTCCCTATCCCTCTCTCCCTATCCCTCTCCCCCTCTCTCTCTCCCTCTAATACTCTCTCCATGTCCCTCTCTCCCTATCCTTCTCTCTCTCCCTATCCCCCCTCTCTCTCTACCTATCCCTCTCCCCCTCTCTCCCTATCCCTCTCCCCCTATCTCCCGATCCCTCACCCCTCTCTCCCTATCCCTCTCTCTCTCTCCCTATACCTCTCCCCTCTCACCCTATCCCTCTCCCCCTCTCTCCCTATCCCTCTCTCTCTCTCCCTAACCCTCTCTCTCTCTCTATCCCTCTCCCCCTATCTCTCTCCCCCTCTCTCCCTATCCCTCTCCCCCTATCTCCCGATCCCTCACCCCTCTCTCCCTATCCCTCTCTCTCTCTCCCTATACCTCTCCCCTCTCACCCTATCCCTCTCCCCCTCTCTCCCTCTCTCCCTATCCCTCTCTCTCTCTCCCTAACCCTCTCTCTCTCTCTATCCCTCTCCCCCTATCTCTCTCCCCCTTTCTCCCTATCCCTCTCTCCCTCTTCCCCTCTCTCTCTCTCCGTCTCTCCCTCCTCGTCTTGCTTTTCCTCCTCTTTTGTTCTCTCCCTTATTTTCTCCCCACCAAGCCCCAGCTGATCCAGGCAGGTCCCTTGCGGCAGACCTGGCTTGAACAGTGTCCAGCAGCCCAGGACCACCAAGTATGAGTCAGCTCTGCCTGATATGAGTGTACAGCACTGGCTAAAGCAAACTGCAGACTTGAGGGCCATTCATATGCAATGTCTTAATTTGACCCTCCTTCTCAAAGCAGGAAAATAGTCATTCAGCAACAGGAAATTTGAATTATTATGTGGATTGTCATTTATATCATTTTTTTTGTAGGGGTGATACATTTTTCATTAGAGTGGAAATCAAGCCTGGGAATTTTAAGTTGACATTACAAACTTTAGAAGCCTGTTTAAAACTTGATTAAACTACAATTTGCATTTCCTGTTGCATACGAAAAATCTCTGCGACAACAGAGTAATCAAATGAACATTGCAGATCTGTACATACGTACCTGTCAAGTTACACTATGGGGAGGGCGCTTATACAGCATGTGATGCTCAACTGCAAGACTATGCGATGGCACCTCTATGGTGCTCAGCTATTCAAACTGCAAGACAATGGGATGGCACCTCTATGGTGCTCAGCTATTCAAACTGCAAGACTATGGGATGGCACCTCTATGGTGCTCAGCTATTCAAACTGCAAGACTATGGGATGGCACCTCTATGGTGCTCAGCTATTCAAACTGCAAGACAATGGGATGGCACCTCTATGGTGCTCACCAATTCAACCAGCAGACTTTACATCATATTTCCAACTAGGTCCATATATCATGGACTGTGATGTTGCTAGCTGTGTTTTAACACGGCCACTGAGTGTTTTTAGCCGTATAATGTTTAGCCATATAATGTTATTTGACAGTTTGTCTAACATGTCCAAAAGTGACCTTGAGAGGATAGGTTACAGTTGGTCCTGTATGGCCGTTGCACCTCCAGGGTTGTGCGTTTCTTTCCTAGGCCACCCATACGTTAAATGTATGCATAACCGTAAGTTGCTTCGGTTAAAAGTGTCTGGTAAATACATGATGGTGTTGGTTGATGGTTAACTTACAGGCACAATTAGGGTTAAGTACCTTTCTGAAGGGAACACCAACAGATTTTCCACCTAGTCACCTCGTGATTTGAACCAGCAACCTTTCAGTTACGGACCCAATGCTCTTAACCACTAGGTTACCTGCCTTCCAGAGGGGTGTTTCCATCAGTCCATGTAGTGCAGGAGGAGAGGGGTGTTTCCATCAGTCCTCATAGTGTAGGGGAGAGGGGTGTTTCCATCAGTCCTCATAGTGTAGGGGAGAGGGGTGTTTCCATCAGTCCATATAGTGCAGGAGAAGAGGGGTGTTTCCATCAGTCCTCATAGTGCATTGCAAGAGGGGTGTTTCCATCAGTCCTCATAGTGCAGGAGGAGAGGGGTGTTTCCATCAGTCATAGTGCAGGAGGAGAGGGGTGTTTCCAGCAGTCCTCATAGTGCAGTGGAAGAGGGGTGTTTCCATCAGTCCACATAGTGCAGGAGGAGAGGGGTGTTTCCATCAGTCCTCATAGTGCAGTGGAAGAGGGATGTTTCCATCAGTCCTCATAGTGCAGGAGGAGAGGGGTGTTTCCATCAGTCCTCATAGTGCAGCAGGAGAGGGGTGTTTCCATCAGTCCTCATAGTGCAGGAGGAGAGAGGTGTTTCCAGGTGTTATCTGACCATTTACAGTGGCTTGTGAAAGTATTCACCCCCTTGGCATTTTTCCTATTTTGTTTTCTTACAACCTGGAATTAAAATTGATTTATGGGGGGTTTGTATCATTTGATTTACACAACATGCCTACCACTTTGAAGGTGCAAAATATTTTTAATTGTGAGACAAACAAGAAATAAGACTTAAAAACAGAAAACTTGAGCGTGCATAACTATTCACCCCCCCCAAAGTCATACTTTGGAGAGCCACCTTTTGCAGTAATTACAGCTGCAAGTCTCTTGGGGTATGTCTCTATAGATTGGCAGATCTAGCCACTGGGATTTTTGTCCATTCTTCAAGACAAAAATGCTCCAGCTCCTTCAAGTTGGATGGGTTCCACTGAGGTACAGAAATCTTTAAGTCATACCACAGATTCTCAATTGGATTGAGGTCTGGGCTTTGACTAGGCCATTCCAAGACATTTAAATGTTTCCCCTTAAACCACTCGAATGTTGCTTTAGCAGTATGCTTAGGTATGCTTGGAGTCATTGTCCTGCTGGAAGGTGAACCTCCACCCAGTCTCAAATCTCTGGAAGACTGAAACAGGTTTCCCACAATAATTTCCCTGTATTTAGCACCGTCCATCATTCCTTCAATTCTGACCAGTTTCCCAGTCCCTGCCAATGGAAAACACCCCCACGGCATGATGCTACCACACCATCCTTCACTGTGGGGATGGTATTCTCGGGGTGATGATGAGAGGTGTTGGGTTTGCGCCAGACATAGCATTTACCTTGATGGCCAAAAAGCTACATTTTTGTCTCATCTAACCAGAGTTCCTTATTTCATATGTTTGGGGAGTCTCCCACGTGCCTTTTGGTGAACACCAAACATGTTTGCCTATTTTTTTCAGGCCACTCTTCCGTAAAGCCCAGCTCTGTGGAGTGTACAGCTTAAAGTGGTCCTATGGACAGATACTCCAATCTCAGCTCTGGAGCTTTGCAGCTCCTTCAGGGTTATCTTTGGTCTCTTTGTTGCTTAATGCCCTCCTTGCCTGGTCCGTGAGTTGGCGGCCCTCTCTTGGCAGGTTTGTTGTGGTGCCATATTCTTTCCATTTTTAATAATGGATTTAATGGTGCTCCGTGGGATGTTCAAAGTTTCACATATTTTTTAATAACCAACCCTGATCTGTACTTGTCCACAACTTTGTCCCTGACCTGTTTGGAGAGCTCCATAGTGCCGCTTGCTCGGTGGTGCCCCTTGCTTAGTGGTGTTGCAGAATCTGGGGCTTTTAACAACAGGTGTATATACTGAGATCATGTGACACTTAGATTGCACACAGGTGGACCTTATTTATCTAATCTTATTTATCTAATTATGTAACTTCTGATTGTAATTGGTTGCACCAGATCTTATTTAGGGGCTTCATAGCAAAGGGGGTGAATACATATATATGCACGCACCACTTTTTCCATTATATATATTTTTTAAACAAGTTACATTTTTTAATTTTACTTCACCAGTTTGGACTGTTTTGTGTATGTCCATCACATGAAATCCAAATGAAAATCCATTTAAATTATAGGCTGTAATGCAACAAAACAGGGAAAACGCCAAGGGGGTGAATACTTTTGCAAGGCACTGTATATATTATGAGATAAAAACATAAAACCAGCATGGGTCTGATACAATACCTTTGTTATCATACCAGTAACCTTTTTTGGTTTTGATGGCAATTCGACAGGGTGCAAGCAAAGGCCTTGGTTCAGAAATGCAGAACATTCATTGAGGAAAGGGAAATTCTGCTGCATCTAATTTCTTAAGTCATACAACCTTTTTTGACATTTTGCACTTTTCAATTGACACCTATATTAGGCACTTAATATCCTGCATTTGTAACCAATTAAGTAGTATTGACTTTATGCACAAGGCATTCTTAGGAAATGTGATTTTAATGACTTTCTGTTGACTGCTAGCATGGTGTACATAGAAGATGGGGGAAGGAGCAGAGGGAAAGGTGAAAAGGTGACTGAAGACAGAATAAAAGTGATGGTAAGAGCCGAAACCACATTAACCTGTGATTGATTGCACGAGGTCTGCAAATCCCTCACCCAACTTTGTTTGAAACTCCATATAAACAGGATGGTGGTTCAATTACCTGCACTGCTCGTCAGCGTGTGAAGATAGTCAACCCACATAATGAGAAGGTGCTTGTACAGCACTCCTTGCTGGGAAGGGGGATCACTTACTGTACATGTGGAAACGATGACTCAGCCTAAGAATCTTCAACTTGAAATCTCCAGCACTCGATAGATCCATTGGTATAAAGTAGATGAACTCTAAAGTTGAGGTACGACAGGCAAGGAATGATGGCTTTAAAGCATAATAATGGTATGGCACAAATTACAAAAAATACACACTTGATTTGCATATTTAAATTGCTTATTCATAAAAACATTGAAATACTACACATGGAAGTGTATGTTATGTACTGTGCTATGCCTGCATGTGGCATTTCATTTGCATTTAGTATTTTACCTAACCCTACATGACAATTTACATTTTTACAGAGTATATATGAAGCACAATTTGACTCAGGAATAGCCTTGGAAAGTCTCAGAAGAAATTCCCTCCAGAAGAGAGGGAACTGCTTACATCACTGCAGAAGAGAGGGAACTGCTTACATCACTGCAGAAGAGAGGGAACTGCTTAAATCACTGCAGAAGAGAGGGAACTGCTTACATCACTGCAGAAGAGAGGGAACTGCTTACATCACTGCAGAAGAGAGGTAACTGCTTACATCACTGCAGAAGAGAGGGAACTGCTTACATCACTGCAGAAGAGAGGGAACTGCTTACATCACTGCAGAAGAGAGGAAACTGCTTAAATCACTGCAGAAGAGAGGGAACTGCTTACATCACTGCAGAAGAGAGGGAACTGTTTACATCACTGCAGAAGAGAGGGAACTGCTTACATCACTGCAGAAGAGAGGAAACTGCTTAAATCACTGCAGAAGAGAGGGAACTGCTTACATCACTGCAGAAGAGAGGGAAATGTTTACACCACTGCAGAAGAGAGGGAACTGCTTACAACACTGGAAAATTAGGGCTGTGAAGCTATACGACAATTTCTAAATTACGTAGACAGACAAGATAATCCTTAACAACATAATATAGTCAGGTCACAAACCAACAAAATGGTACACCACTGAGCAAAAGGAATGTCTTACAGATACAAGTGGTTTCCATTCCTGGTTTCCAGTTGAGCTCAGAATATCACTTTGTTGCCTTCGACATTAAAATACATTCGCTCTAAAGCAAACATTTCACTTTATGATATGCAATTACACCACAACCACTTAAAAAGACATTTAAACTTCCGTGTAAAGTTCTTCGAAAAATTCAACCGTGGGAGTAGATAACATACTGTATACTTTAAGATATTTAGCATTATTTAATGACCTAACTTTTGTTTCTAAAAATGCAATATGTTTAAACATACAGGTACTTGTCACTGAATAAAAGACAGGTAGTCAATAAAAGACTGGAGTATGTAAAGTCTCTCGTTTGACAGGGAACCATAACAGTGTGGACTTCTGAAATGAAGGATAGCTTTGCTTACTTGTTGCTGTGGTGACAGAGGAAGCAGTCTCGGCCCAGCAGCAGACTGTTGCCAACCACTCCCTCCGGGGTCTTTGCGTCTAATTAGTGTTGATAATTGGCTATATTATCATAACATACCATTCATCTGGTATTACAATAAGCCCTTCCTTTCTACTATGTTTTTATGACTGTAGGTACACTCATGGCTGTTGCTGGCTAATGACTTTTGCAGAGGGCAGTATTATACAGACAACAATTAAAGACCCAGTGCAGTCGAAAACGTGACTTTACTGTGTTTTATAAATACTTCCAAATAAGGGTGGAATAATGCTGTGAAATTATGATAATGCCGTTTTAGTGTAGGAGTTGTTTGAAAATACTGCCAGAAATTTCAGCATGTTTTGGTGGGATGGAGTTTTGGCCTGCCTGGTGTCAACACCAGGCTGTAAATTGTTTCATAGACCCAGACAGTCCTAAGAAAAATCTTGCTTGAACAATTGCCATTTGCTAAGAAGCAATTTTTGTTTCTTTTTGACTATTTCAATTGAAAACAATCACAGTAAGATACGTCATTATTATACAGAAATGATTTGATATTGAGATAAAAACTGCTGCGTTGGACATTTAAGTTTCTTAATTTAAAGTATATTCATAATAAACAAGTCAATATTATGATTGTTTCAACCTACCTCACACCATTGATTCTCAATATCATAACATAAACCCTACATTTCAGTATGTTCCATTTTTCCCAAAATATTTATTCATGCTTAGAGTAGTTAGGCCCTATCCCTGACATAAACTGAGTGTACAAAACTTTTATGAACACCTTCTCTTTCCATGACATAGACTGACCAGGAGAATCCAGGTGAAAGCTACACTACCTTATGGATGTCACTTGTTAAATCCATTTCAACCAGTGTAGATGAATGGGAGGAGACAGGTTAAAGATGAATGGGAGGAGACAGGTTAAAGATGAATGGGAGCAGACAGGTTAAAGATGAATGGGAGGAGACAGGTTCAAGATGAATGGGAGGAGACAGGTTAAAGATGAATGGGAGGAGACAGGTTCAAGATGAATGGGAGGAGACAGGTTAAAGATGAATGGGAGGAGACAGGTTAAAGATGAATGGGAGGAGACAGGTTCAAGATGAATGGGAGGAGACAGGTTAAAGAAGGATTTTAAAGCCTTGAAACAATTGAGACAAGGATTGTGTATGTGTGTCATTCAGAGGGTGAATGGGCAAGACAAAATATGTCCCTTTGAACGGGGTATGGTAGTACAGTAGGTGCCAGGCACATTGGTTTGTTTCAAGAACTGCAACGGGTTTTTCACTCTCAATAGTTTCCTGTGTGTATCAAGTATGGTCCACCACCCAAAGGATATCCAGCCAACTTGACACAACTGTGTGAAGTATTGATGTCAACATGGGCCAGCATCCCTATGGAACGCTTTCGACACCTTGTTGAGTCCATGCCCCAACGAATTGAGGCTATTCTGTTCTGTATGTAGTTATCCCTTTCCACAGAGTGTTCTACGTGGAACCTGTAACCAAAAAAGGTTCTCCTATGGGGACAGCCAAATAACCATTTTGGGACTCTTTTTTCTGAGTGTATTACCAATCTTAGCCAAATACAAAAAGTCAACCAATCATAATATACAGCTCTAGCTATAGGCCTACACTTCCTGCAGTCAAATGAACAAATCACATTCTAGTAGCCTCACGGTGGAATGTTATTCATATTTTTCATAATTTCATAATTAATAAATATGATCTAAATGAAAAACTGCAGAAAATTCTGTGTTTCTATGTCAAACGGTTTTGTTATATTTCAGTCTTCTGTGATGTATATAAAGTGTAATTTTGATATGCAAACTCAAAATCTAATACATTTCAACTCTATATCTGACATGGTGCAGGTCTCCTCTTTTTTAAATCCATAACCATATGTGTGAGGCGTATACTTTTGTCTCAAAGTAAATTTGTTTCAGACTTCCATTAAACACTCTGTGTGACCCTGATTTAGCCCACTGCACTAAAAGCTTAGGACAAAGAGTTCCTCCTTGCCCCAGGATAAGCATAATCCCTGGGATAATCTGTCCTGGGATAATCTGTCCTGGGATAATCTGTCCTCTAACATCCTCTGTACAGTGCCTTGCGAAAGTATTCGGCCCCCTTGAACTTTGCGACCTTTTGCCACATTTCAGGCTTCAAACATAAAGATATAAAACTGTATTTTTTTGTGAAGAATCAACAACAAGTGGGACACAATCATGAAGTGGAACAACATTTATTGGATATTTCAAACTTTTTTAACAAATCAAAAACTGAAAAATTGGGCGTCAAAATTATTCAGCCCCCTTAAATTAATACTTTGTAGCGCCACCTTTTGCTGCGATTACAGCTGTAAGTCGCATTGGGTATGTTTCTATCAGTTTTGCACATCTAGAGACTGAAATTTTTTCCCATTCCTCCTTGCAAAACAGCTCGAGCTCAGTGAGGTTGGATGGAGAGCATTTGTGAACAGCAGTTTTCAGTTCTTTCCACAGATTCTCGATTGGATTCAGGTCTGGACTTTGACTTGGCCATTCTAACACCTGGATATGTTTATTTTTGAACCATTCCATTGTAGATTTTGCTTTATGTTTTGGATCATTGTCTTGTTGGAAGACAAATCTCCGTCCCAGTCTCAGGTCTTTTGCAGACTCCATCAGTTTTTCTTCCAGAATGGTCCTGTATTTGGCTCCATCCATCTTCCCATCAATTTTAACCATCTTCCCTGTCCCTGTTGGGGATGGTGTGTTCAGGGTGATGAGCTGTGTTGCTTTTACGCCAAACATAACGTTTTGCATTGTTGCCAAAAAGTTCAATTTTGGTTTCATCTGACCAGAGCACCTTCTTCCACATGTTTGGTGTGTCTCCCAGGTGGCTTGTGGCAAACTTTAAACAACACTTTTTATGGATATCTTTAAGAAATGGCTTTCTTCTTGCCACTCTTCCATAAAGGCCAGATTTGTGCAATATACGACTGATTGTTGTCCTATGGACAGAGTCTCCCACCTCAGCTGTAGATCCCACCTCAGCAGTTCATCCAGAGTGATCATGGGCCTCTTGGCTGCATCTCTGATCAGTCTTCTCCTTGTATGAGCTGAAAGTTTAGAGGGACGGCCAGGTCTTGGTAGATTTGCAGTGGTCTGATACTCCTTCCATTTCAATATTATCGCTTGCACAGTGCTCCTTGGGATGTTTAAAGCTTGGGAAATCTTTTTGTATCCAAATCCGGCTTTAAACTTCTTCACAACAGTATCTCGGACCTGCCTGGTGTGTTCCTTGTTCTTCATGATGCTCTCTGCGCTTTTGACGGACCTCTGAGACTATCACAGTGCAGGTGCATTTATACGGAGACTTGATTACACACAGGTGGATTGTATTTATCATCATTAGTCATTTAGGTCAACATTGGATCATTCATAGATCCTCACTGAACTTCTGGAGAGAGTTTGCTGCACTGAAAGTAAAGGGGCTGAATAATTTTGCACGCCCAATTTTTCAGTTTTTGATTTGATAAAAAAGTTTGAAATATCCAATAAATGTCGTTCCACTTCATGATTGTGTCCCACTTGTTGTTGATTCTTCACAAATAAATACAGTTTTATATCTTACGTTTGAAGCCTGAAATGTGGCAAAAGGTCGCAAAGTTCAAGGGGGGCGAATACTTTGGCAAGGCACTGTATATTATACTGTAGACTCGTTTCCAACTTTGGAACATACATAAAGTTCTTCTGAATGGCAAGTTTTTTCAGAGACTTAGGTCTCCCTTAGTCAGCTGACGGTTGCATTGTGATTGACAGGAAAGCTCCCTTTCCCTTTTCTCTTCAGTATAAACTACAAATAAAATTGTCCCATAAAAAACACAGTTGAGGTTTGAATGATAGGAGCATCCTCAATAAGCTTTGCCTATATCCAGAGCATCTAATTGTCAAAGTACTCCAGTACACTTGTTTCTCAAAACAAGTGTTAACTTCCAAGTTTCAAGAATAGTCTTAATTAGCGGGTACGTCTTAACTAAATACTTCATCTCTTGTAATTCCGCCCAACTACACTAATTCTGCAGCACTTTTGAATGGATTACTGTAATACCAAAACTGGCAAGGCTTCATTGCAGTACACTCTTGCAAAATCTCTCTTCTCGGTCCAACTTAATTAAATAGAGTCAGAAGTTTCTGATTAAAATAAACTCCGTGCCAAGATCTCTCCAGCTCTGTGTTCAGGGAAATATATAGAGGTCCAGGGCCAAGATCTCTCCAGCTCTGTGTTCAGGGAAATATGTAGAGGTCTATGCCAAGATCTCTCCAGCTCTGTGTTCAGGGAAATATGTAGAGGTCTGTGGCAAGATCTCTCCAGCTCTGTGTTCAGGGAAATATGTAGAGGTCTGTGCCAAGATCTCTCCAGCTCTGTATTCAGGGAAATATGTAGAGGTCTGTGCCAAGATCTCTCCAGCTCTGTGTTCAGGGAAATATGTAGAGGTCTGTGCCAAGATCTCTCCAGCTCTGTGTTCAGGGAAATATGTAGAGGTCTGTGTCAAGATCTCTCCAGCTCTGTGTTCAGGGACATATGTAGAGGTCTGTGCCAAGATCTCTCCAGCTCTGTGTTCAGGAACATATGTAGAGGTCTGTGCCAAGATCTCTCCAGCTCTGTGTTCAGGGAAATATGTAGAGGTCTGTGCCAAGATCTCTCCAGCTCCGTGTTCAGGGAAATATGTAGAGGTCTGTGCCAAGATCTCTCCAGCTCTGTGTTCAGGGACATATGTAGAGGTCTGTGCCAAGATCTCTCCAGCTCTGTGTTCAGGGACATATGTAGAGGTCTGTGCCAAGATCTCTCCAGCTCTGTGTTCAGGGACATATGTAGAGGTCTGTGCCAAGATCTCTCCAGCTCTGTGTTCAGGGAAATATGTAGAGGTCTGTGCCAAGATCTCTCCAGCTCTGTGTTCAGGGACATATGTAGAGGTCTGTGCCAAGATCTCTCCAGCTCTGTGTTCAGGGACATATGTAGAGGTCTGTGCCAAGATCTCTCCAGCTCTGTGTTCAGGGACATATGTAGAGGTCTGTGCCAAGATATCTCCAGCTCTGTGTTCAGGGACATATGTAGAGGTCTGTGCCAAGATCTCTCCAGCTCTGTGCTCAGGGACATATGTAGAGGTCTATGCCAAGATCTCTCCAGCTCTGTGTTCAGGAACATATGTAGAGGTCTGTGCCAAGATCTCTCCAGCTCTGTGTTCAGGGAAATATGTAGAGGTCTGTGCCAAGATCTCTCCAGCTCCGTGTTCAGGGAAATATGTAGAGGTCTGTGCCAAGATCTCTCCAGCTCTGTGTTCAGGGACATATGTAGAGGTCTGTGCCAAGATCTCTCCAGCTCTGTGTTCAGGGACATATGTAGAGGTCTGTGCCAAGATCTCTCCAGCTCTGTGTTCAGGGACATATGTAGAGGTCTGTGCCAAGATCTCTCCAGCTCTGTGTTCAGGGAAATATGTAGAGGTCTGTGCCAAGATCTCTCCAGCTCTGTGTTCAGGGACATATGTAGAGGTCTGTGCCAAGATCTCTCCAGCTCTGTGTTCAGGGACATATGTAGAGGTCTGTGCCAAGATCTCTCCAGCTCTGTGTTCAGGGACATATGTAGAGGTCTGTGCCAAGATATCTCCAGCTCTGTGTTCAGGGACATATGTAGAGGTCTGTGCCAAGATCTCTCCAGCTCTGTGCTCAGGGACATATGTAGAGGTCTATGCCAAGATCTCTCCAGCTCTGTGTTCAGAGAAATATGTAGAGGTCTGTGCCAAGATCTCCCCAGCTCTGTGTTCAGGGAAATATGTATAGGTCTGTGCCAAGATATCTCCAGCTCTGTGTTCAGGGACATATGTAGAGGTCTGTGCCAAGATCTCTCCAGCTCCATGTTCAGGAAAATATGTAGAGGTCTGTGCCAAGATCTCTCCAGCTCTGTGTTCAGGGAAATATGTAGAGGTCTGTGTCAAGATCTCTCCAGCTCTGTGTTCAGGGAAATGTGTAGAGGTCTGTGCCAAGATCTCTCCAGCTCTGTGTTCAGGGACATATGTAGAGGTCTGTGCTAAGATCTCTCCAGCTCTGTGTTCAGGGAAATATGTAGAGGTCTGTGCCAAGATCTCTCCAGCTCTGTGTCCAGGGACATATGTAGAGGTCTGTGCCAAGATCTCTCCAGCTCTGTGTTCAGGGACATATGTAGAGGTCTGTGCCAAGATCTCTCCAGCTCTGTGTTCAGGGACATATGTAGAGGTCTGTGCCAAGATCTCTCCAGCTCTGTGTTCAGGGAAATATGTAGAGGTCTGTGCCAAGATCTCTCCAGCTCTGTGTTCAGGGACATATGTAGAGGTCTGTGCCAAGATCTCTCCAGCTCTGTGTTCAGGAAAATATGTAGAGGTCTGTGCCAATATCTCTCCAGCTCTGTGTTCAGGGAAATATGTAGAGGTCTGTGCCAAGATCTCTCCAGCTCTGTGCTCAGGGACATATGTAGAGGTCTATGCCAAGATCTCTCCAGCTCTGTGTTCAGGGAAATATGTAGAGGTCTGTGCCAAGATCTCTCCAGCTCTGTGTTCAGGGACATATGTAGAGGTCTGTGCTAAGATCTCTCCAGCTCTGTGTTCAGGGAAATATGTAGAGGTCTGTGCCAAGATCTCTCCAGCTCTGTGTCCAGGGACATATGTAGAGGTCTGTGCCAAGATCTCTCCAGCTCTGTGTTCAGGGACATATGTAGAGGTCTGTGCCAAGATCTCTCCAGCTCTGTGTTCAGGGACATATGTAGAGGTCTGTGCCAAGATCTCTCCAGCTCTGTGTTCAGGGAAATATGTAGAGGTCTGTGCCAAGATCTCTCCAGCTCTGTGTTCAGGGACATATGTAGAGGTCTGTGCCAAGATCTCTCCAGCTCTGTGTTCAGGAAAATATGTAGAGGTCTGTGCCAATATCTCTCCAGCTCTGTGTTCAGGGAAATATGTAGAGGTCTGTGCCAAGATCTCTCCAGCTCTGTGCTCAGGGACATATGTAGAGGTCTATGCCAAGATCTCTCCAGCTCTGTGTTCAGAGAAATATGTAGAGGTCTGTGCCAAGATCTCTCCAGCTCTGTATTCAGGGAAATATGTAGAGGTCTGTGCCAAGATCTCTCCAGCTCTGTGTTCAGGGAAATATGTAGAGGTCTGTGCCAAGATCTCTCCAGCTCTGTGTTCAGGGAAATATGTAGAGGTCTGTGTCAAGATCTCTCCAGCTCTGTGTTCAGGGACATATGTAGAGGTCTGTGCCAAGATCTCTCCAGCTCTGTGTTCAGGGACATATGTAGAGGTCTGTGCCAAGATCTCTCCAGCTCTGTGTTCAGGGAAATATGTAGAGGTCTGTGCCAAGATCTCTCCAGCTCCGTGTTCAGGGAAATATGTAGAGGTCTGTGCCAAGATCTCTCCAGCTCTGTGTTCAGGGACATATGTAGAGGTCTGTGCCAAGATCTCTCCAGCTCTCTGTTCAGGGACATATGTAGAGGTCTGTGCCAAGATCTCTCCAGCTCTGTGTTCAGGGACATATGTAGAGGTCTGTGCCAAGATCTCTCCAGCTCTGTGTTCAGGGAAATATGTAGAGGTCTGTGCCAAGATCTCTCCAGCTCTGTGTTCAGGGACATATGTAGAGGTCTGTGCCAAGATCTCTCCAGCTCCGTGTTCAGGGAAATATGTAGAGGTCTGTGCCAAGATCTCTCCAGCTCTGTGTTCAGGGACATATGTAGAGGTCTGTGCCAAGATCTCTCCAGCTCTGTGTTCAGGGACATATGTAGAGGTCTGTGCCAAGATCTCTCCAGCTCTGTGTTCAGGGACATATGTAGAGGTCTGTGCCAAGATCTCTCCAGCTCTGTGTTCAGGGAAATATGTAGAGGTCTGTGCCAAGATCTCTCCAGCTCTGTGTTCAGGGACATATGTAGAGGTCTGTGCCAAGATCTCTCCAGCTCTGTGTTCAGGGACATATGTAGAGGTCTGTGCCAAGATCTCTCCAGCTCTGTGTTCAGGGACATATGTAGAGGTCTGTGCCAAGATATCTCCAGCTCTGTGTTCAGGGACATATGTAGAGGTCTGTGCCAAGATCTCTCCAGCTCTGTGCTCAGGGACATATGTAGAGGTCTATGCCAAGATCTCTCCAGCTCTGTGTTCAGAGAAATATGTAGAGGTCTGTGCCAAGATCTCTCCAGCTCTGTGTTCAGGGAAATATGTATAGGTCTGTGCCAAGATATCTCCAGCTCTGTGTTCAGGGACATATGTAGAGGTCTGTGCCAAGATCTCTCCAGCTCCATGTTCAGGAAAATATGTAGAGGTCTGTGCCAAGATCTCTCCAGCTCTGTGTTCAGGGAAATATGTAGAGGTCTGTGTCAAGATCTCTCCAGCTCTGTGTTCAGGGACATGTGTAGAGGTCTGTGCCAAGATCTCTCCAGCTCTGTGTTCAGGGACATATGTAGAGGTCTGTGCCAAGATCTCTCCAGCTCTGTGTTCAGGGAAATATGTAGAGGTCTGTGCCAAGATCTCTCCAGCTCTGTGTTCAGGGACATATGTAGAGGTCTGTGCCAAGATCTCTCCAGCTCCGTGTTCAGGGAAATATGTAGAGGTCTGTGCCAAGATCTCTCCAGCTCTGTGTTCAGGGACATATGTAGAGGTCTGTGCCAAGATCTCTCCAGCTCTGTGTTCAGGGACATATGTAGAGGTCTGTGCCAAGATCTCTCCAGCTCTGTGTTCAGGGACATATGTAGAGGTCTGTGCCAAGATCTCTCCAGCTCTGTGTTCAGGGAAATATGTAGAGGTCTGTGCCAAGATCTCTCCAGCTCTGTGTTCAGGGACATATGTAGAGGTCTGTGCCAAGATCTCTCCAGCTCTGTGTTCAGGGACATATGTAGAGGTCTGTGCCAAGATCTCTCCAGCTCTGTGTTCAGGGACATATGTAGAGGTCTGTGCCAAGATATCTCCAGCTCTGTGTTCAGGGACATATGTAGAGGTCTGTGCCAAGATCTCTCCAGCTCTGTGCTCAGGGACATATGTAGAGGTCTATGCCAAGATCTCTCCAGCTCTGTGTTCAGAGAAATATGTAGAGGTCTGTGCCAAGATCTCTCCAGCTCTGTGTTCAGGGAAATATGTATAGGTCTGTGCCAAGATATCTCCAGCTCTGTGTTCAGGGACATATGTAGAGGTCTGTGCCAAGATCTCTCCAGCTCCATGTTCAGGAAAATATGTAGAGGTCTGTGCCAAGATCTCTCCAGCTCTGTGTTCAGGGAAATATGTAGAGGTCTGTGTCAAGATCTCTCCAGCTCTGTGTTCAGGGACATGTGTAGAGGTCTGTGCCAAGATCTCTCCAGCTCTGTGTTCAGGGACATATGTAGAGGTCTGTGCTAAGATCTCTCCAGCTCTGTGTTCAGGGAAATATGTAGAGGTCTGTGCCAAGATCTCTCCAGCTCTGTGTTCAGGGACATATGTAGAGGTCTGTGCCAAGATCTCTCCAGCTCTGTGTTCAGGGACATATGTAGAGGTCTGTGCCAAGATCTCTCCAGCTCTGTGTTCAGGGACATATGTAGAGGTCTGTGCCAAGATCTCTCCAGCTCTGTGTTCAGGGAAATATGTAGAGGTCTGTGCCAAGATCTCTCCAGCTCTGTGTTCAGGGACATATGTAGAGGTCTGTGCCAAGATCTCTCCAGCTCTGTGTTCAGGAAAATATGTAGAGGTCTGTGCCAATATCTCTCCAGCTCTGTGTTCAGGGAAATATGTAGAGGTCTGTGCCAAGATCTCTCCAGCTCTGTGCTCAGGGACATATGTAGAGGTCTATGCCAAGATCTCTCCAGCTCTGTGTTCAGAGAAATATGTAGAGGTCTGTGCCAAGATCTCTCCAGCTCTGTATTCAGGGAAATATGTAGAGGTCTGTGCCAAGATATCTCCAGCTCTGTGTTCAGGGAAATATGTAGAGGTCTGTGCCAAGATCTCTCCAGCTCTGTGTTCAGGGAAATATGTAGAGGTCTGTGTCAAGATCTCTCCAGCTCTGTGTTCAGGGACATATGTAGAGGTCTGTGCCAAGATCTCTCCAGCTCTGTGTTCAGGGACATATGTAGAGGTCTGTGCCAAGATCTCTCCAGCTCTGTGTTCAGGGAAATATGTAGAGGTCTGTGCCAAGATCTCTCCAGCTCCGTGTTCAGGGAAATATGTAGAGGTCTGTGCCAAGATCTCTCCAGCTCTGTGTTCAGGGACATATGTAGAGGTCTGTGCCAAGATCTCTCCAGCTCTGTGTTCAGGGACATATGTAGAGGTCTGTGCCAAGATCTCTCCAGCTCTGTGTTCAGGGACATATGTAGAGGTCTGTGCCAAGATCTCTCCAGCTCTGTGTTCAGGGAAATATGTAGAGGTCTGTGCCAAGATCTCTCCAGCTCTGTGTTCAGGGACATATGTAGAGGTCTGTGCCAAGATCTCTCCAGCTCTGTGTTCAGGGACATATGTAGAGGTCTGTGCCAAGATCTCTCCAGCTCTGTGTTCAGGGACATATGTAGAGGTCTGTGCCAAGATATCTCCAGCTCTGTGTTCAGGGACATATGTAGAGGTCTGTGCCAAGATCTCTCCAGCTCTGTGCTCAGGGACATATGTAGAGGTCTATGCCAAGATCTCTCCAGCTCTGTGTTCAGAGAAATATGTAGAGGTCTGTGCCAAGATCTCTCCAGCTCTGTGTTCAGGGAAATATGTATAGGTCTGTGCCAAGATATCTCCAGCTCTGTGTTCAGGGACATATGTAGAGGTCTGTGCCAAGATCTCTCCAGCTCCATGTTCAGGAAAATATGTAGAGGTCTGTGCCAAGATCTCTCCAGCTCTGTGTTCAGGGAAATATGTAGAGGTCTGTGTCAAGATCTCTCCAGCTCTGTGTTCAGGGACATGTGTAGAGGTCTGTGCCAAGATCTCTCCAGCTCTGTGTTCAGGGACATATGTAGAGGTCTGTGCTAAGATCTCTCCAGCTCTGTGTTCAGGGAAATATGTAGAGGTCTGTGCCAAGATCTCTCCAGCTCTGTGTTCAGGGACATATGTAGAGGTCTGTGCCAAGATCTCTCCAGCTCTGTGTTCAGGGACATATGTAGAGGTCTGTGCCAAGATCTCTCCAGCTCTGTGTTCAGGGACATATGTAGAGGTCTGTGCCAAGATCTCTCCAGCTCTGTGTTCAGGGAAATATGTAGAGGTCTGTGCCAAGATCTCTCCAGCTCTGTGTTCAGGGACATATGTAGAGGTCTGTGCCAAGATCTCTCCAGCTCTGTGTTCAGGAAAATATGTAGAGGTCTGTGCCAATATCTCTCCAGCTCTGTGTTCAGGGAAATATGTAGAGGTCTGTGCCAAGATCTCTCCAGCTCTGTGCTCAGGGACATATGTAGAGGTATATGCCAAGATCTCTCCAGCTCTGTGTTCAGAGAAATATGTAGAGGTCTGTGCCAAGATCTCTCCAGCTCTGTGTTCAGGGAAATATGTATAGGTCTGTGCCAAGATATCTCCAGCTCTGTGTTCAGGGACATATGTAGAGGTCTGTGCCAAGATCTCTCCAGCTCCATGTTCAGGAAAATATGTAGAGGTCTGTGCCAAGATCTCTCCAGCTCTGTGTTCAGGGAAATATGTAGAGGTCTGTGTCAAGATCTCTCCAGCTCTGTGTTCAGGGACATGTGTAGAGGTCTGTGCCAAGATCTCTCCAGCTCTGTGTTCAGGGACATATGTAGAGGTCTGTGCCAAGATCTCTCCAGCTCTGTGTTCAGGGACATATGTAGAGGTCTGTGCCAAGATCTCTCCAGCTCTGTGTTCAGGGAAAGTTTAGAAGGCGTTGGGAAGGAAATCTAAGGAAGTCCAGGGGAATTACTTTTTTCCCGAATTGAATCAGACCTACAGTGTATCATGCAGTCTTACTTATTG
This sequence comes from Oncorhynchus clarkii lewisi, assembly GCF_045791955.1. NCBI lineage: Eukaryota > Metazoa > Chordata > Actinopteri > Salmoniformes > Salmonidae > Oncorhynchus > Oncorhynchus clarkii. The sequence continues at coordinate 80,953,381 of NC_092149.1, forward strand.
TGGGTCCACATCCATTGACCCCCCAAGGGTATTAAGATTCATCACATAAAACACTATAGTGTCTTACTATAGTGGATCAGTAATACAATACTCACCGAAAATACATTTTTAGTCCCTCTATGGTCTTACTGGTCTAACAGACACTGACTGAATAGGGGAAACCCAGCCCAGATTGATACTTTGACATCATCATTGTGCTGCATCTGCCATTGCCATGGAGATGGATGTCTTTTGATTGGACTGAGTACAGGAAGTGGAAATTCTTCATGCGTCAGTCTTTATTTGTTTTGGATTAAGCTAACAGAAAAGGAACTGTTACTGTTGATTCAGTTTCTAAATCGCAATTTAAAAAGTTATGGTAGTTAAAAAATGTATATTTTGTGGTACGCTGGTGCCTATTTTCCACAAGGTATGTACATTTCAAAACAGCACAGTGGCAGCTTGCATTCTGGTGACCTGCAGTAGTAGCAAGAGTATCATTACAACCGTAAAAAAAAAACACAACAGTGAATAAACCCATTGTTCCATCTAAATGGACATAATAGAAGATGCTGTCTCTGTCTATTCATTTGAGAATGATTTCCAGAGCGCCATCCTACCAAACAAAGTGACAGGGTTAGCATGTTGAAATTACCGACTGGGCCTTTAAAATAATGCTTTTATTCCAGTCTTCTGTCAGTGATAAGATAAAAAAAGGAAATTATGCCATTGGACAATGGCTACATGAGCAGAGTGTGGGATGACGGATGATGTGCCCCTGTTTAGGGTTTGAGAGACCAGTGCCTGGCTACACATTTATTTATTTTATTATTATTATATTTTTTACAGGGAATTCGTGGACATATTCCCAAAAGCTGTTATCGCTGCCCAATTTTCACACACTTAAACTCCTCTGAGCCTGGCCCCGTCACTCGCCATCTCATCCTGATGGGAGTTGAGAGGCCCCTGCTTCTGGTTTCCAAAATGAGTCACCCTCTGGGGTTGAGACAAAGAGGGTTGATACAGACCCAGGGCCTGTGTTTAAAATCATCTCAGAGTAGGACTGCTGATCAAGCCTGTCTATATTTCTGCTTTCTAGAACACCTGGTACAAACATGCCCATATATCAGTGATTGGGAGTCCCTGTTTGGAAGGGTTAAAATGTGACCTGTAGTGTTGTTTAACACACATTGACATGGAAAGAGAGACAGAAAGTGAGACAGAAAGAGAGACGGAAAGAGATATATCAGAGGTGAATCATGTCAGAAAGGGCTGCTGTGAGAAAGAGCAGCTCCTTCGATGCAAAACGTCACGGTACAAATCACAGCTCCGGCAAGCGCAGAGGGGAAAGCACTTTTCCTCACCTCGTCGTCAGCCTTGGAATCCTGCTACTTTTTCCAGATGGTCCGAGCACATCGGCTTCCGCCAGCACCTCCAGCTGTCCGGCCGCACTGCCGGGGAATGGGCCCCTCACTGGAGACCAATTTGCGGGGTAGCTCGACGGATATCCCTCACCCAGTAAACAGCTTAATTGTTTTACTGCGGAGAGCAGGGAAGAGGAGGGAGGAGGGCTCCACGTCATGTTGGCCTCAATTGGCTCGCTTGTTGATGAGGAGCCGTGTCAGCTGGGCTAAGGGTGTGTGCATGCGTGTGACTCGTGGACTAATACAATATTGAGGTCTCTATTTGACCCAGGTTTGAAACCTGTCAGCTTACACATGTAGACACTACAAATGCTACATGCAACAAGTCAACCCTCAGATAGACCTAAATGTCTGATTGATTGATTGATTGATTGTAACCATGTCTTTTATATTGCTAGATCATCTCATGCAGTAAGTCGATATGTTTAACATCTATCCAGGTTTTGTGAGATCTGGCTACTGCATTGTAGTCAGCCTGGAACGAGGCCATACAGTTACATACAGCAATAACAAAGACCTTACACATGATTAGGCTATTCAATTGGAAAGTAATTGGATACTATTTGTATTGGTTTTACTTTCTATGAATGTACAACATTTTCAGTGACAAATCCTTTTTGCATAGCGGTTCGGCGATACCTATATGCCTATTGTTAGCTGGGCTAGAAGCATTTTAACATTGCTTGATTTTATGATGATGTCATGCATCTTCATGAGTCCACATGTATTTGTTGTGTGCAAATAAACGGATCATACTTGTATACTTTATGCACCCAATGGGCACACACTGGTTTAATCAATGTTGGTTCCAAGTCATTTCTATGAAAATACGTTAAACCAATGTGGAATAGACGTTGAATTGACGTCCTGTGCCCAGTGGGTGTATGACTACATGTACACATTTGCGTTCCTACTGAAATAAAACCAATTGAAACACAAGACAAAAACCTTTCAATTATACAACTTATGTTGTTCCATCTTCCAAGCTTTGGAAATAAAATGTGCAACCAGGAACACTTGTTTTCTGAATAGCCATTCACGTTTTTCTTCATCACTACTGTTTTTCTTTTTTTCTTAAGGAAGGTTACTCTGAGATCAGTACAAAACTGTTGTTAATTCTACATCTCCCCTAAATTGCAGACTGTACATAGCTGCTCATAGCCTACAAGTTACTGCCCAAGTAAAAGAAACACCAACATACAGTGTCTTAACAGGGCCACCACAAGACTGAATAGATTCTAAGCACCTGGCATAGATTCTACAATGCAATATTGCAAAATTCCATCATTTGTGTGTTTTGTTGATGGTGGTGGAAAACGGTGTCTCAGACACTGCTCCAGAATCTCCCATTAGTGTTCAATTGGGTTGAGATCTGGTGACTGAGATGGCCATGCTCATTCCTCCCTGTTCGTCTGTGTTCCTCCCAGTGAGTCTGTGTTCTTCCCAGTGCGTCTGTGTTCTTCCCAGTGCATAGGGAAACATTTGAACCCATTTAGTAAGGGTAATGACTCCAGAACCATCTCAGTTTCCACCCTGAAACTTTGCAGCGTGATGGCAGCATTCTGGAGTTAAGAGCCAAGCGTCTAATCAGTTTCTAAACCAAAATCTCCCAGCTGCTTCTTGGTGCCTAATATACAGGCCCAGGTGTTTGGGCAAGACTTGAAACCCAAGTCGGTGGAATCTTAGTGTTACTTATTCCATCCTAATCCTGCATCAGGTTGTCGTTAAAATGTAATACTCTATGTGATGGTTACCCTAGATCATCATCATAGAGGCACGCACTGTGCACTCTGCTTCACTGTATGTGAGTCACCCACCTATCTCCTGTTGTTTGTGTACGTTTGTGTGCTTCACCGTTTGTGTGTATGTGTGCATGTGTGCCTGTCTGTGTGCATGTACATGCATGTGTGTGCATCTGTGTTATCCCCTGTGTGTCTGTGTTCCTCCCAGTGCATCTGTTCTTCCTTGTGCGTCTGTGTTCCTCCCTGTTCGTCTGTGTTCTTCCCAGTGCATCTGTGTTCCTCCCTGTTCGTCTGTGTTCCTCCTTGTGTGTCTGTGTTCTTCCCTGTGCGTCTGTGTTCTTACATGTGCGTCTGTGTTCCTCCCAGTGCGTCTGTGTTCCTCCCAGTGCGTCTGTGTTCTTCCATGTGCTTCTGTGTTCTTCCCTGTGCGTTGGTGCTGAGCTAGCCTGTTTGTGTGGATGTGGTTTTGATCTGGTCTTGGCTCCACATGGGGTAACTGCAGCTCTCCATGTTCCTTTCGAGATGCTTGTGGTGTGGTATGGATTGTCTGGGAAGGAGAAGGCAACAGTGGTGGTGGAAGGGGGAGTGGGAGAGGGGGAATGGCATTAGGATAATGAGAAAAGTTCAGTGAAAGTCCAACCTCACAGATTCCGTCTTCAGCAAAATACACAAAGGCAGTGAGAGTTCACATCCAGCCGCTGAGGAGAATGGCGAGGTAACGGGTTCAAAAGTTCATCCAGCGCTCGCTCAGTGCTCAAGCTTCATTTGGTACACTCAGATACTTTCAAATGTCAAACGGGGTGGGGGTTCATTAACCTATTTTAATTGACCCATGAGAGGAACAAATTCTGAGGGGAATACCACACGAGGCCAATTCAAAAGGACCTGATCTTTCTGTGTCTTCTCCGGCGAATTTGTAAAACAGTTCAGAATAAACTCAAGGATGGCAATCTGTCGCATGGCCTCTTCTGGACGCCCACGCTGAGACAATGGTTGGTCTCGTCACAGAAGATACCATGAAATCAATTGTTTCACCTGCAACCCCTGAATGCTACAGGGCTATTCAAGTGTCTCTCGGGAGGAGAAAGCGAAAATGTCTTCTCTCCTGCTTGCTCCACAGGCCTAAAGCTCTTTTATGAGAACAAATAGTAAGATTGCATGCAGCGAATAAGGCTGTTCTTTCTACCCCCCCTCTCTTTTCCTCTCCTCTTCTCATCTCTAGACCTCTGTTCTCTTCACCATTGCCAGAGAAAACCATTATATCCAGGAGCTTCTCAGGGGAAACCTGCCTCTGTCTCTTTTTTTCCCCCATAGACGTCTGGTGGAGACGCATTTCCTGCAAACATTCAACTCACCACAGAGGAGGACAAATCCATCATTAAGTTACGAAGATATTCCAGCCAACATTTCACCGTTTTGGATGAGTGTTTCTTCCTATTGAATGTGTATGTGTGTGTGTGTGTGTCTTTGTGCTCTATGTGTGTGTGTGTGTGTGTGTGTGTGTGTGTGTGTGTGTGTGTGTGTGTGTGTGTGTGTGTGTGTGTGTGTGTGTGTGTGTGTGTGTGTGTGTGTGTGTGTGTGTGTGTGTGTGTGTGTGTGTTTGTCTTTGTCTTTGTACTGGGTGTCTGTCTTTGTACTTTATGTGTGTCTTTGTACTGTGTGTGTGTGTGTGTGTGTGTCTTTGTACTGTGTGTGTCTTTGTACTGTGTGTGTGTGTGTGTGTGTGTGTGTGTGCGTGTGTGTGTGTGTGTGTGTGTGTGGTGTGTGTGTGTGTGTCTTTCTACTGTATGTCTATATGTGTTTGGAGAACTTGCCAAGTTGTGGGGTTCCTGCTCTGGGCTGCCCAACAGGAGACTAGGGGCCTGGCGTTTCTCCAGGGCAGCCGTGGCCTGTGTCCTGCCTGGCTGGCTGCATGCCCAGAGGTTGTGGAGCCTGCCTGCACTGGCACCCTGCATCCCACATTTAAGGGAAAGCATGGCTGATCAATTCCAATTATCTATGATGTCAATGGTGCTCTTAGGAAAAGCAACAGAAGCATTGTTGCAGAAGCACAAATATGTCCATCTGGTGAAATGATAAAACCCTCATATTAAAATAACAGACGAGGTGAGGAGAAATAGAGAGGGCTTCGTGTTGAATCTGGGTAATGTCTCAGGGGCTTGACAAGCCATGGATGCCCTTAGCTCTTTTTGTATGTGCCATCCACACTGCATCCTCTCAGACCTCAACACAACCCTGCTGTGTAGCTCACAAGTGCATTGTTTCAAGCCTGTTCCTAACCTAATATTGTTTGGATTCGAAATACATAGGAGACACAATTCTCCCATGTGTGTTGTTTTGACAGTATACGAAGCCTGAGAAAATATAACTACTTTAAGTGCTCTGGTATGTGGGTGGAAGGCCAATTGAATTGTATCATATTGGTGATGATAAAGAGAGCAGCTGCAAAATAGCAGTAGCGTGCTGTCACCACAACTGACGGCCCTGCAGCTGAGCAATTGTTCAGAGGTTAACCCCACAAACCTCACGTGGAATCTCTAATTTACCTGCCTCACCAACACACATACATACATACAATACGTACACATACACCACTTACATTCCCTCCCTAACAAATAAACTAACACGCGCAAGCAAAACACATTCAAAATTTAAATGTTTCCAACATCACCACGCCAAGGAATTTTGACAAGACTTTACAAGGTACCTAATACGGACACCAAGGCTGTGAAGATCCCTGATGGCTTCATGGGTATGGAAATACATTGAAATGGAAAAGAGGAAAAGACAGATAACAGTATGTGATGTAATAACCATAACCTCCAATCAGACTCTCTTACAAAAAGCTCTCTCTCGGAGTGTGATGCGACAGATTTCATCAGAGCAAGCAAAAGAACAATGTATTGTCTATCCTCAACAAAGCGGTCAGCCTTTTTACGGCTGGGACCGCAAGTTTTTATCCCAGATTCCTGTTAAGTAGCAGTTAGCTGCTAGCCATCATGAAAATGGAACAGGCTAATGCTAACAGTGCTAGCCCAAAGTGTTTTTTATCCACGGTTGGGCACAAATGCTTCACGTGTGAGATGATGTCCACACAAATGAAGATGAGTTGGAACTGGAAAATGGACAGGGATTTGTCTGCCCTTAAATTCACCACCATCTTAGGGAACAGATCCTCTGGCTGTTATCCCGGCTGCGAGAAAAGGAAAACCTGCTTTCTAAGTACACCAACCTTGCTGTAATCCAGGCAAACCGAACCTCCTATAGCAAAGCTGTCGATGACTCGGGCGGCGTTGATCTGTCCCAATACTACGGACAGATGTTCAGCTCAACTCCGCGGCCCCATGGGAGATTGGATACAGGCGTAGGAGATCGGGGAGGAAGTCTGGCCACCAATCAATTCTAGAATATCCGATCCAGCTATCAAACAGCTTTGCCCCGCTTGAGACAGACCTACCAGCCCCGGGAGAAAGCACGGATCCCGAGTGGATACCAACAACTGGTGGCCGCCCAGTGACACCCTTCCACACAGTACAGCAGGTCGCTGGCCCATCGGATTCCATCTCTATCACCTTCATTATGGGTAGCTTGATGGTGAGAGGTTTTGGCCTGCCTACACTGTCACCCAGGAGCCTGTGTCCATGACATCAACTCTCTCCTGCCCATGGTTCTGGCCAACTACTCCAATATTGACACCATTGTCACTCACATAGTTTTTAACGACTTTCGTTTTTGTCATACGCTGATATGTTTCAACTGTCTTTGTGCTTGTCTCCACCCCTCTCCAGGTGTCACCCATCTTCCCCATTATCCCCAGTGTACTTATACAAGTGTTCTCTGTTTGTCTGTTGATAGTTTGTTTTGTTTGGTCAAGCCTACCAGTGTTTTTCCCGTGCTCCTGTCTTTCTCTAGTTCCTGCTTTCCAGCTTTCCCAGTTTTGACCATTCTGCCTGCCCTGAGCCTGCCTATCCCTGACCTTGACCCTGAGCCGGCCTGCCGTTCTGTACCTTTTGGACTCTGCTCTGGATTACTGAGCTCAGCCCTTGACCTGTTGTTTGCCTGCCCCCTGTTTCTGTAATGAACTTTTGTTACTTCAAAACTGTCTGCATCTGGGTGTTCTCCTGAGCCTTGATAGTTTTAGGCGATCTGAGGAACTGACCATTACTAGCAGAGGGAAGAGAATCATTTTCTCCTCCCATGCTACCAAAGGGGTTCAGAACGTTTCAGCTGACTCGTTGGCCTAACCAAGTACCTCAAGAAACTTTGCAAGGACAGGAATGTCTCTTTTTGTGACAACTTTGATTTGCTGTGGGAAGCAACCAGCACTCTAACCACAGCGGTTCCAGGATTTTTACCAGCAACATCGCAAACCATTTTAGAGACTGACAGACAGGGTCTGGTAGTGCTCCAGTCCTCCCTTACCGAATAAGCGACAGAGGCCTTGGAAAGCATATCAGCTCCTGTAGAAATGTCACTATGGTTAGTGTGAGTAACCTCATTTATGTTCTTCTAACTCTGCCTTCTAGTGAGGTTTTACAAACTGTCATCTCCCACCATTCTGATAGATTGGAGACTGTCAGAAAACGTGGTTGTAACGTTAATACGTAATTTGGTTGTTAGTACGTTGGCTACCTCGAGGCAGAATATGGAACTTTTAAATGTAAGAACAATCATTAGTAAAACCTTTCTCATGAATGACCTCATAACCGAGAGCAAAGTTGATTGCATGTTTCTCACTGAAACATGGCTGTCTTCAGACTGTAGTGCCGCACTTATTGAATCTTCCATCCCGGACTACAGCTTTTCATACTCTATCAGAAAAGGGAAAGGGTGGGGGGACAGACTCTATTTTTACTAATGCTCTCAGCTGTAAGGACATACTGTAGCACTTGGCGACTTTGGGTATTTTGAGCATCATGCTATACTGTTTAAATGTCAGCCACCAGGGCTGTCTATAACCCTGTATAGGCCACCAAAGCACTGCCCCACTTTCTTTACTAATCCCTCTGAACTATTGTGTATTTTCCTTGAGAACTATGATAAAATCATTGTGTTTGGCGATTTTAATATTCATGTTGAAAAAGGGACTGACTCCAAGGCCATTGAATTTATGGATCTTTTGAGCTCTATGGACTTTATCCAACCTGCTACTGGGCCCACCCATAACCGCGGCCATACTCTGGACCTGGTTATTACCAAGGGGAATTCTATTGACGTATCCTCTATTGTTGATGTTGCTTCATCTGATCACCACTCTGGTGATTTTACTACATAGTTGCCCATATGTCAGGGTAATACTGAATACATTATTAAGAAACACTATCCTACCTCTGAAGTTTCTACAGAGTTTATTGAGTGTATGAACAATGCTCCACCATTTATTCTGCCTTTCTCTTATGATGATTTAGTTGAGAACTTTAATAGCAAATTAAGGGCAACCATTGATGCCATAGATCCAGTACGATTGAAAAAAGCCACATCCAAACTGGAGAGCTCCTTGGATGAGTGAGGAAAACAAATAAATTAAAGAGAATTTGCAGAAAGGCAGAGCATAAGTGGAGAAAGTTGCAGGGCCATTATGATATTCTGAGAGAGCAACTTGGCATATATAACAAGACAATTAGACATTTTCCTAACTTGATCACTAATAATAATTTGAGAGTGCATTTCTCGACAGTTGATGGCCTGATAAATCCTATCCCTGCAAACCTATGTGAACTTTCCTCCACTTCTAAATGTGATGAGATTGCAGTATTATTCAGAGATAAGATAAGACATTAGGCTGGGTATCAGTCAAGAAAGACCTGATGAGAAGTTTGATGAGACGGTATGTGCTGTAGCCTACCACGCAAAGGAAATATGGATATACAGTGCCTTGCAAAAGTATTCACTCCCCTTGGCGTTTTCCCTATTTTGTTGCATTACAACCTGTAATTTCAATAGATTTTTGTTTGGATTTCATATAATGGTCAGGCTCCGTAGATGGGCACATCGCTCACCGCTCCCGAGTATACTACTCGCCAATGTCCAGTCTCTTGACAACAAGGTAGACGAAATATGCGCAATGGTTGCCTTCCAGAGAGACATGAGAGATTATAACATTCTCTGTTTCACGGAAACATGGCTCACTTGGGATACGTTATCAAAGTCGGTATAGCCACCTGGTTTCTTCACGCATTGCGCCGACAAAAAAAATCTCTCTGGTAAGAAAAAGAGCGGGGGTGTATGCCTTATGATTAACGAGTCGTGGTGTGATCCTAACAACATACAGGAACTCAAGTCCTTTTGTTCATCTGACCTAGAATTCCTTACAATCAAATGCTGTCCGCATTATCTACTGAACAAGTGTACTGTATAAAGTGTATTGTACTGTATAAATAACGCTTGATTTGATTTGATTTGACTTAACATGGGTTGTTAGCTAGGCGATACCTAAAGACCTCTTGCTCTCCAAAAATACTGAGGCCAGAGTGTGAAGGTGGGAAAGCAGCTTGAGGATTGGCCCATCTGCAGGAAATGAAGCATCGGTAATTAGCATGACTCATGTCATGTGTCAAGGGAGAGTGGTGCTAGCTACAGTACTTCAGTGCTTTAGCAAAGGCAAAAGGAAGTGCTGTGGTACTGGTTAAGCAGATGGGTTATATTTTCGTAATACTATATGTAGAAGCTTTTTAACAAGACGTTTGGGGTAAAAATCCCCTTCCCTCCATAAAAAGCCTCCAGCCCTGCGGCGCTTAATTCCGTTCATCATGTGCATACTGGCTCGTCTGTAGGGTCAAGCAGTGTTTTCTGACCTCACCTTTCTGCAGACTGAGTTATGCCTGTAAGCTCAACAGTTCGTTTTGCTTCTCGTACTCTGCAGTTTCACCATCACACACTTACCAGGCCCGGCATAGATTTTTTTTATTACTAGTGACAGATGAAGTGAAGAGTCCACTTTATGGACAATTACCTCATATTGTTAGAAGCAGAGCCCCTTGTCAGGTTGAATAAAGCCTGTGCTATTTCCCATTAATTCCTTCTCATGATAGCCAGATTCTACTATTCCACTGCTTACTTCCACAACAAAAGGGGCGGAATGAAATAAGAATCACCCTCGTCAGCATTTTCTGCTTTGGCCCTTAGTCCCGCCAATCTTCTGGATAAGATCAACATTATTCATAGAAAATCACAATCTTCCCTTTGGCTTGTCACAGTGTAGTTTTGGGTTGTAGTGACTGTGCCTGTATTAGAGTTGTGTTCTGTTGAAAGAAAAAAACCCTCAAGTTTGCCATCCATGGATTATCCTCTCTAAGGGATAGGATCACTTTTCTGGGACCTTTGTATTGTAAGTAACATAGCATTGTGCTGACTTTGAACAAGGGAAGGGAAGGAGGGGGTGCTGGCTAGGGGATACACTATACGCACAATATCCATTCCTGAGAATGGAACAGAGAATGTCATCTACAAATGTCATTTCGGCCCCAAAGCTTGGAGATTGGCCACTGCAACAACAGGTTGTAAATCTGCAGCGTTCCTGCACTTTTTCTTTTCTCTCCATGATGGCTCCGACCTGAGGTGATTCGATTATACCTTGACGTGGCAGCAACACTTTTTGATCCACCTAGCCAGTTCTACTCCACACCAATGGAGCTCATTTTTAACAAAATTAGTTTTCTTCTTTGTGTATTGTTTCAAAGCCACGCAGTGTTTTAACGCTTGGCGTCTCCAGCGTGATACAATATAATAAGGTTTCCATAAGGTTTCTAGGTGTATCTCTTCATCCTTACTGGTTTTTCAGCTGTTTTAATTGAGCTTTAATTGTGTCGAAAACACTTTGATTAGAAAAGGTGTGCTGACCAAACAGAGCAGAACAGAGGTAAAAATAGACTATTATGAAGGGAGGTCTGTGACACGCAACTCTTGTTCATAAGCCTGTCAAATTACTTTTTAATATGCAATTAATAACATTTCCCTTAGCGTCTACAGCCACTGTATCCCTTTCTGGAACAAAAGCTGAACAAATACACATGGCATAGTTAAGGTGCTAAACACAAATACAGCCAATCACTTACCATGTTACTACATTCCCATTATGCTTCCAGTCAGTAATTATCTAATATGTTCTATGTTCCCCTATCCCCTGCTCAATGAGGTCAGCTTGTGACTTAATTAGAGGTAAAAGTTAAGTATGATGTGGCATTCCAACTTTTCCAGTTGAAAGCAAAAAACTTGTGCCACGTGCGAAGGCCAAGTACTAGGCACTTACATAACAACATGATGGTAATATCAACCACAACTGGTGTTGCCACAACAGTCAGTTCCATGTTACATCAACCGCTGGCATCACTTTCTGTTCCATTACAGGTCATTAAAGAGTAAAAAACAAGACCTCATAGGAAGTCACATTTGACACAAATGTATTTATTGTACATATGCATGTGTGCGGAAGATCATTCTGTAACGGAAGACCATTCTGTAACGGTAGATCATTCTGTAACGGTAGATCATTATGTAACAGAAGATCATTCTGTAACGGTAGATCATTCTGTAACGGTAGATCATTATGTAACAGAAGATCATTCTGTAACGGTAGATCATTCTGTAACGGTAGATCATTCTGTAACGAAATACCATTCTGTAACGGTAGACCATTCTGTAACGGTAGATCATTCTGTAACTGAAGATCATTCTGTAACGGTAGATCATTCTGTAACGGTAGATCATTCTGTAACGGTAGATCATTCTATAACGGAAGACCATTCTGTAACGGTAGATCATTCTGTAACGGTAGATCATTCTGTAACGGTAGATCATTCTGTAACGGAAGATCATTCTGTAACGGTAGATCATTCTGTAACAGTAGATCATTCTGTAAAGGAAGATCATTCTCTAACTGAAGATCATTCTGTAACGGAAGACCATTCTGTAACGGTAGATCATTCTGTAACGAAAGATCATTCTCTAACTGAAGATCATTCTGAAATGGAAGACCATTCTGCAGGACTAGCCATCTTGGATCCATCCGGGCCGAGAGGAGGACAGGAAGGCAGCAATCAACCTTTATCTGCAACAGTGGGATTAGGCTAATCCTTCTGGTCTTCCTAAAATTCTGTTTGAGTGTTTGCAACACTTTGTCACTAACGTAATAAAGTCCCGCAGCGCCTGCTCTCTGAGATCACTTGGAAGTCAGTCTCCACCCCACCGGCTCTTCTCCAACACCGGCTGCAGAGCTAGAAACCCCTTCAGTTTAACTTCATAAGTATAATATCAATAAAATTATATTTCTCCCCATAGTCTAACCTTAGAACACGGATAGTCAACTCTTCCCCTGCAGAGCTACCCTAATTTGCTCCATGGGCACCGCAATACTATGGTTGACCCCGTTAAACAACACATTTCAGTGTACTGCTGCACTGCAATGCTTTGTATGTGACAATAGAACTATGTATTATTATTTTGGTGTGCAGGCTTTTGTCCCATCCCTGCTTCATCAAAGCTGCTCCCAGTGAAGCCTGGATCAAAAGTGATGAACAACCCCTTGCTGTGCATTGAAGCAGGTACACATCTGCACAAAAACACATTATGACCAGATTTCTCTGTGCGGGCTTATGTTAAATTAAAGTGATTTATATGAAAGATGGGAAATGTTCAATGTTGATAACCTTGTTAACCTTGTTATCCCACTTAGGAGACAAGTAGGAAAAAAATGCCCTTTGAAAGATTTTGTTGAGATTTTCACACTGGCTAGAGAGCTCTTCTTTATTTACATCCATTCATAATTTTATACACCCTCTTAAGCCTTAGCCCCACCCATCTCTTTAAGAATTCACATTTGAATGCATGACCAGCTGTCGGCATGGTCAACCCACCATTATCTTAGCCAATCATGGCTAACCAGGAAGGGTCCTGTCTTTCTCCCTATATAGCTCTATGCTTTCTCCTTAAACCAAACTAGGCTCATAAATTTAAAACAATTACTCATATTTACAGATCCCATACAAGCTTGTAATTAAGGCACATACAAGTTCACATGTTCGAGAATGAATAATAATTGCAAGAAATTATAATAATCAAACGGCCATACTGTGAAGTAGGAACTAACGTCAAACATCCCCGAACATTTTTTGAACATTTTGCTTCAGATGAGATCTGTTCCTACTGTCAGTAAAACCCTTACATCAGACAGTATACACCTCACTTCAACTCCAACTGGTTTGCAACCACACAGTGATTGCTGAATTACAGAAGGAATTAGAACCATCTGAATGGCACCTCAGCAGCACCCAAAGCCGAGGGAACACAGTATACACCTCACTTCAACTCCAACTGGTTTGCAACCACACAGTGATTGCTGAATTACAGAAGGAATTAGAACCATCTGAATGGCACCTCAGCAGCACCCAAAGCCGAGGGAACACAGTATACATCTCACTTCAACTCCAACTGGTTTGCAACCACACAGTGATTGCTGAATTACAGAAGGAATTAGAACCATCTGAATGGCACCTCAGCAGCACCCAAAGCCGAGGGAACACAGTATACACCTCACTTCAACTCCAACTGGTTTGCAACCACACAGTGATTGCTGAATTACAGAAGGAATTAGAACCATCTGAATAGCACCTCAGCAGCACCCAAAGCCGAGGGAACACAGTATACACCTCACTTCAACTCCAACTGGTTTGCAACCACACAGTGATTGCTGAATTACAGAAGGAATTAGAACCATCTGAATGGCACCTCAGCAGCACCCAAAGCCGAGGGAACAGTATACACCTCACTTCAACTCCAACTGGTTTGCAACCACACAGTGATTGCTGAATTACAGAAGGAATTAGAACCATCTGAATATCACATCAGCAGCACCCAAAGCCGAGGGAACACAGTATACACCTCAATTCAACTCCAACTGGTTTGCAACCACACAGTGATTGCTGAATTACAGAAGGAATTAGAACCATCTGAATGGCACCTCAGCAGCACCCAAAGCCGAGGGAACAGTATACACCTCACTTCAACTCCAACTGGTTTGCAACCACACAGTGATTGCTGAATTACAGAAGGAATTAGAACCATCTGAATAGCACCTCAGCAGCACCCAAAGCCGAGTGAACACTTGAAGACTAGGAAAGGTCAAAATG
>NC_092149.1:80972648-81095148 GCF_045791955.1 Oncorhynchus clarkii lewisi
CAGGATCAGCTATTGCATTCAAGACTTGGTCAATCAAAGAACGTACATCCTTTAAAAACTGTATATTTCTGCATTTTGTGGACATCCTGAATAAACAGTGGTTCTTGTGGTGGATAGTTAGGCCCACCACTTATTGTGCCACCACTTGGCTTTTTTGGGGGTCAATGGCAGTGACAGTGCATCTTGAATACGACATGTTACACTATTGAGGGATGTGAGTTCGCGCCCTACTTTGGGGAAAATGTCTATATGCAATCTGTAAACCTGCTTCCATAGCTGTTGTTAGATACACTATATATACAAAAGTATGTGGACACCCCTTCAAATTGGTGGATTTGTCTATTTCAGCCCCACCCCCATAACACAGCCTTGCAATCTCCATAGACAAACATTGGCAGTAGAATGTCCTTACTGAAGAGCTCATCTTAGATGATACTGTGCTTCAAAGTTTGTGGCAACAGTTTGGGGAAGGTCCTTTCCTGTTTCCGCATGACAATGCCCCCATGCACAAAGTGAGGTCTATACAGAAATGGTTTGTTGAGATCGGTGTGGAAGAACTTGGCCTGCACAGAGCCCTGACCTCAACCCCATTGAACACCTTCAGAATGAATTGGAACTCAGGTCAGGCTTAATCGCCAAACATCAGTGCCCAACCTCACTAATGCTCTTGTGGCTGAATGGAAGCAAATCCCCACAGCAATGTTCCAACATCTATTGGAAAGCTCTCCCAGAAGAGTGGAGTCTGTTATAGCAGCAAAGGGGGGACCCATGATTTTGGAATCATCTTGTAATGAGATGTTTGACGATCAGGTTAGTAGTGTATCTAGTGAAATGTCATCACAAGGTCTATTTTCTTAATGTTTATCCCCAGGAGTAGTCATGATGTAATTAAGCAATAATACTAGAGAAGCCATGTTATGACATTTTTGTCATGGCTGTGATGTGGTCATTGCCACGAGGCATAAAACGATGACACTATTTTATGAATGCGCTGGCCATGTGCATCTTGTCTAGTCTATCCTGGGCAGGATAGACTCTAACAATGGGGATTCCATACCATAGTATAATGTAAAATGTAAACTGGGTGGTTCTGCTGATTGTCTGACAGCTGTGGTATATCAGACCATACACCATGGGTATGACAAAATAGGGTTCATTATGATTGGATGGTGATAAAATCATTTTATAGATAATAAAAGAAAATCAACGCTTCACAAGATCTCCCAAAAAGACAGGGTGAACTTTACGAAGCGTCAAGGAGAGCGATGAAATGTAGATTAAAATGAAACACTTCCAGAAACGGGCGCAACTTGAAATTGCTCACTGAAATTGTGTTTTTGTCCCCCCCCAGTTTTATCATTGGAATGTGAGACAAAACGGGACAACAGTGTGATTTAGGACCATGCCTCCGAGCATCGGGTAGGCTGTTTGGAGTTTTTATCTGACTGGATACAAAAATATAAATGTACAGTACCAGTCAAACGTTTGGACACACCTACTCATTCAAGAGTTTTCTTTATTTTACATCAAGAGTATGAAGTAACACATATGTAATCATGTAGTAACCAAAAAGTGTTAAAAATAATCAAAATATATTTAAGATTTTACATTCTTCAAAGTAGCCTAGCTTGCCCTCGTACACTTTTGGCATTCTATCAACTTGCTTCACCTGGAATGCTTTTCTATCAGCCTTGAAGGATTTTACACATATGCTGAGCACTTGTTGGCTGCTTTTCCTTCACTCTGTGGTCCAACACATCCCAAACCATCTGAATTGGGTTGAGGTCGGGTGATTGTGGTGGCCAGGTTATGTGATGCAGGGCTCCATTACTCTCCTTCTTGGTCAAATAGCCCTTACACAGCCTGGTGGTGTGTTGGGTCATTGTCCTGTTGAAAAACCAATGATAGTCCCACTAAGCTCAAACCAGATGGGTTGGCGTATAGCTGCAGAATGCTGTGTGCCTTGAATTCTAAATAAATCACAGAAAGTGTCACCAGCAAAGCAGCCCCACGCCATCACTCCTCCTCCATGCTTTACGGTGGGAACCACACATGCAGAGATCATCCATTCACCCACTCTGCGTCTCACAAAGACACAGCGGTTGGAACCAAAAATCAAACATTTGGACAGATTTACACGGTCTATTGTTCATTGCTCATGTTTTATTATATTTTTATTTCACCTTTATTTAACCAGGTAGGCCAGTTGAGATCAAGTTCTCATTTACACCTGCGACCTGGCCAAGATAATGCAAAGCAGTGTGACAAAAACAACAACACAGAGTTACACATGGGATAAACAAACGTACAGTCAATAACAATAAAAAGTCTGTATACAGTGTGTGCAAATGAAGTAAAGAGGTAAGGCAATAAAAAGGCCAATAGTGGCAAAGTAATTACAATTAAGTGATATACAATATATCACAAAAGTGAGAAATTGGGCCCAATTTGGACATTTTCACTTAGGGGTGTACTCACTTTTGTTGCCAGCGGTTTAGACATTAATGGCTGTGTGTTGAGTTATTTTGAGGGGACAGCAAATTTACACTTACTACTTTACATTGTAGCAAAGTGTCATTTCTTCAGTGTGGTCACATGAAAAGATATACTCAAATATTTACAAAAATGTGAGGGATGTACTCACTTTTGTGATATACTGTATATGCAGATGAGGATGTGCAAGGAGAGATACTGGTGTGCAAAAGAGCAGAAAAACTAAAACAAATATGGGGATGAGGTAGGTAGTTGGGTGGATGGGCTATTTACAGATGGGCTGTGTACAACTGCAGTGATCGGTAAGCTGCCCTGACAGCTGACGCTTAAAGTTAGTGAGGGAGATATAGGTCTCCAGCTTCAGTGATTTTTGCAATTCGTTCCAGTCATTGGCAGCAGAGAACTGTAAGGAAAGGCGGCCAAAGGAGGTGTTGGCTTTGGGGATGACCATTGAAATATACCTGCTGGAGCACGTGGGTACCCACCTGCTGGTGGGTGTTGCTATGGTGACCCGTGAGCTGAGATAAGGCAGAGCTTTACCTAGCAGAGACTTATAGATGACCTGGAGCCAGTGGGTTTGGTGACAAATGTGTAGCGAGGATCAGCCAATGAGAGCATACAGGTCTCAGTGGTGGGTAGTATATGGTGCTTTGGTGACAAAACGGATGACACTGTGGTAGACTGCATCCAATTTGCTGAGTAGAGTGTTGGAGGCTATTTTGTAAATGACATCGCCGAAGTCAAGGATCGGTAGGATAGTCAGTTTTACAAGGGTATGTTTGGTAGCATGAGTGGAGGCTTTGTTGCGAAATAGGAAGCCAATTCTAGATTTAACTTTGGATTGGAGATGCTTATTGTGAGTCTGGAAGGAGAGTTTACAGTCTAACCAGACACCTAGGTATTTATAGTTGTCCACATATTCTAAGTCAGAACCGTCCAGAGTAGTGATGCTAGTCGGGCGGGTGGGTGTGGGCAGCAATCGGTTGAAGAGCATACATTTCGTTTTACTAGCATTTAAGAGCAGTTGGAGGCCACGGAAGGAGAGTTGTATGGCGTTGAAGCTTGTTTTGGAGGTTTGTTAACACAGTGTCCAAAGAAGGGTCAGATGTATACAGAATGATGTCGTCTGCGTAGAGGTGGATCAGAGAATCACCCGCAGCAAATCGACATCATTGATATATACAGAGAAAAGAGTCGGCCTGAGAATTGAACCCTTGTGGCACCCCCATAGAGACTGCCAGAGGTCCGGACAACAGGCCCTTTCGATTTGACACACTGAACTCTATCTGACAAGTAGTTAGTGAAGCAGGCGAGGCAGTCATTAGCGAAACCAAGGCTGTTGAGTGTGCCGATAAGAATACAGTGATTGACGGAGTCGAAAAGCCTTGGCCAAATCGATGAAGACGGCTGCACAGTACTGTCTTTTATTGATTGCGGATATGAACCTTTAGCGTGGCTGAGGTGCACTCGTGACCAGCTCGGAAACCAGATTAAATAGCGGAGAAGGTATGCGGGGATTCAAAATGGTCGGTGATCTGTTTGTTCATATGGATTTTGAAGACTTTAGAAAGGCAGGGCAGGATGGAAATAGGTCTGTAACAGTTTGGTTCTAGAGTGTATCCCCCTTTGAAGAGGCGGATGACCGTGGCTGCTTTCCAATCTGTAGGAATCTCAGACGATACAATAGAGAGGTTGAACAGACTAGTAATAGGTTGCAACAATGGCAGCGGATAATTTTAGGAAGAGAGGGTCCAGATTGTCTAGCCCAGCTGATTTGTAGGGATCCAGATTTTCAGAACATCAGCTGTCTGGATTTGGGTGAAGGAGGAGCCGGGGGGGGGGGGGGGGGGGGCTTGGGCCAGTTGCTGCGGGGGGGTGCAGAACTGTTGGCCGGGGTTGGGGTAGCCAGGTGGGAAGCATAGCCAGCCATAGAGAAATGCTTATTGAAATTCTTGATTATCGTGGATTTATCAGTGGTGACAGTGTTTCCTAGTCTCAGTCCAGTGGGCAGCTGGGAGGAGGTACTCTTATTCTCCATGGACTTTACAGTGTCCCAAAACTTTCTGGAATTAGTGCTGCAGGATGCACATTTCTGTTTGAAAAAGCTGGCCATTGCTTTACTAACTGACTGTGTGTTTTGGTTCCTGACTTCCCTGAAAAGTTGCGTATCGGGTGGACTATTCGATGCTAGTGCAGTACGCCACAGGGTGTTTTGTGCTGGTCAAGGGCAGTCAAGTCTGGAGTGAACCAAGGGCTATATCTGTTCTTAGTTCTACATTTTTTGAAAGGGGCATGCTTATTTAATATAGAGTACTATATTATAGAGTATAATATAGAGTACTTATTTAATAGAGTACTTTTAAAGAACAACCAGCAATCCTCTACTGACAGTATGAGGTCAATATCCTTCAAGGATACCCGGGCCAGGTCGATTAGAAAGGCCTGCTCGCTGAAGTGTTTTAGGGAGATTTGACAGTGATGAGGGGTGGTCGTTTTACTGCGGACCCATAACAGATGCAGGCAATGAGGCAGTAATCGCTGAGGTCCTGGTTGAAAACAGCAGAGGTGTATTTAGTTAGAGGGCAAATTGGTCAGGATTATATCTATGAGTGAGCCCGTGTTTAAGGATTTGGGGTTGTACCTGGTAGGTTCCTTGATCATTTGGGTGGGATTGAGGGTATCTAGCTTAGATTGTAGGACCGCCGGGGTGTTAAGCATATCCCAATTTAGGTCACGTAGCAGTACGAAATCTGACTATAGATCGGGGGCAATCAATTCACATATGGTGTCCAGGGCACAGCTTGGAGCTGAGTGGGGTCTATAACAAGCGGCAACAGTGAGGGACGTATTTCTGGATTTATGTTTCTTGGCCCAAAAAGTCTCTTCTTCTTATTGGGGTTTCTTTGCAGAAATTTGACCATGAAAACCTTATTCACACAGTCTCGTCTGAACAGTTGATTTTGAGACTTGCACTCGGTGAAGCATTTATTTGGGCTGCAATTTCTGAGGCTGGTAACTCTAATGAACTTATCCTCTGCAGCAGAGGTAATTCTGGGTCTTCCTTTCCTGTGGCGGTCCTCATGAGAGCCAATTTCATCTTAGCGCTTGAATGGTTTTGCAACTGCACTTGGCATTTTCTGCATTGACTGACATTCATGTCTTGAAATAATAATGGGCTGTCGTTTGTCTTTGCTTTTTTGAGCTGTTCTTGCCATAATATGGACTTGGTCTTTTAACTTTTAGAAAGTCACACCTGTTAATTGAAATGTATTCCATGTGACTACCTCATGAAGCTGGTTGAGAGAATGCCGAGAGTGTATGAAGCTGTCATCAAGGCAAAGGGTGGCTACTTTGAAGAATCTCAAATGTAATAAATATTTTGGCTTGCTTCACATTTTTTTGGTTACTACATAATTCCAATTCCATATTATTCTACAATGTAGAAAATAGCACAAATAAATAAAAACCAATGAATAAGTAGGTGTGTCCAAACTTTTGACTGGTATTGTGTATATATTATACTGTATATATATTATACCCCCCCCCATCCCCACTTCTTAAACCACAGTTGAGCCCCTGCCTCCAGATATGTAATTGCTATCCATTTTGCCAGACACGAAAAATCCCACCATAAAAAAAACTTTCAACAATGGGACTGGTTACCTCATTCCCGCTGATCTGATGAGCAGATAAGGGTTACAAAGAGACCAAGGCGCTCCACCTCTCAAAAGGCCTTCATTTTCTCTGTTGGTACAGGAGTAGTTACATTTGTTTAGCATATTACTGTGTTATATAATATCGATAGTGGTGGATTTTACGGACTCAGTTTTTTGTTATTTTCTGAAGATATATGTCAAATGTATCTATAAAATATTGTCTAAACCAAGAGAAGGACAGGGATTGGTCAGCATCCTTCTTCCAGTTGACTGGTCAAGAACATCTGAGTTAAAGATCTGACGTCATGGGACGTTGAAGTGAGTAGTTATTGCAACAGTGCATTGTTTATTATTTTTCCTGTGTGTACAATTACATTTTGACCCAATGTAAATGACCTCAACCATGGCATGCATTATAATCTCTAATTTATCTCTTATTGTAGAGCACAATGCACACTGTACACATGGTCTTAAATCTCTTTTAATTTTAGGCAACTGTCCTCCATTGGCTACAATACGCTATATCAACATCTCACCAAAAAAGACAGACAGGAGATCAAGATTGAATTCCCCTTTTCAAATGACACGAGGTTTCCATTTTCCACTGAGGCGGTTGACTAAGACTATTGGAATCCCAATACACATACAGTAAGTCCCACGTGTTCCCTCCTAGTAACGATGCCTTAGACATGGGGCATAATAGACTGGGGGTGTTTTGTTTCTTCCAAGGTTGTCTCCACAGGGTTGTTGTTTTTCAATCAACATTCATGTCTCTGAGTAAACTCTGCTTGTTATTGGTCTTGTTTTCACCCCTGGGAGATGCTACACCATGCCTCACAGCCTTTTTCCTGTGAGAAGATTGTTAAAGACTACTGAACAGGTCATTTTGAGTCACTGTACGCTGCTCAGGCCCACAGTCTTCCAAAGAAGGCTTAATATGTCATTGATTTGGAAATGATGAAAATAAAGGATTAGACATTTTGTTCCGCTCTGACTGCTTTCGCCATTTATGATCAGTGTCTGTGAAGCAAAGTCTAAAGATGCATAACCAACCAGATTTAAATTTTATTCTCAAACTGTCAGAGCAGTTCCCGTTTGGAATATTTTATTTCACAGATTTGTTTCATCAAGAGGCTTTGGATTTGTGAAGAGGAAATACGGTTTTGCATAACACATTTTGCTTGTCCCAGTAAATTTAGATTTGATCAGGAAGTCCCTGATTTAGATGTGCGTCAGATGCCAAATCTCTACACTGGTTTATTTGGGGAATTTGTATGAAGTAGAAGGCACTGCAGGGGGAAATGGAAGACATTTAAACAAACTGTAGTGTCAAAGGTTAAACATTTGAATATCCAAATGTATAATTGATGTGATGATGTCTATATTCAGGAATTATGTATAAGTATTTCAGTTTGACATTATCAGAGAGCATATTTTAAAGGCAGTTTGTTGGCTGAGATTCTCCATACATTGAACTTATATTGCTTCCCTGAAATTGTGTTCTCAGAATACTTACTGCAACATATATCTTTATTTGCTTCCTCAAATGTATTACATGTTATGGACTTTTATATATATATATACAAAAGTTTGGGGTCACTTAGGCATGTCTTATTTTTTAAAGAAAATGTTTTTTTTGACCATTAAAATAACGTCAAATTGATCAGAAATACAGTGTAGACATTGTTAATGTTGTAAATGACTATTGCAGCTGGAAACATCTGATTTTGAATGGAATATCTACATAGGCGTACAGAGGCCCATTATCAGCAACCGTCACTCCTGTGTTCCAATGGCACGTTGTGTTATCGAATCCAAGTTTATCAGCAATAAAACTGGCCTTCTTTAGACTAGTTGAGTATCTGGAGCATCAACATTTGTGGGTTCAATTACTAGCTCAACATGGCCAGAAAAAAATACATTTCAGCTGAAATGTGTCGGTCTATTCTTGTTCTGAGAAATGAAGGCTATTCCATGCGAGAAATTGCCAAGAAACTGAAGATCTCATACAACACAGTGTACTACTCCCTTCACAGAACAGTGCAAACTGGCTCTAACCAGAATAGAAAGAGGAGTGGGAGGCCCCGGTGCACAACTGAGCAAGAGGACAAGAATATTAGTATGTGTCTAGATTAAGAAACAGACGCCTCACAAGTCCTGAACTGGCAGCTTCATTAAATAGTACCTGCAAAACACCAGTCTCAACGTCAACAGTTAAGAGGCGACTCCGGGATGCTGGTCTTCTAAGCAGAGTTCCTCTGTCCAGTGTCTGTGTTCTTTTGCCCACCTTAATATTTTTGGCCAGTCTGAGTTATGGCTTTTTCTTTGCAACTCTGCTTAGAAGGCCAGCATCCCGGAGTCGCCTCTTCACTGTTGATGTTACAACAATGTCTACACTGTATTTCTGATCAATTTGACGTTATTTTAATGGACAAAAAATGTGCTTTTCTTTCAAAAACAGGGACATTTCTAAGTGACCCCAAACTTTTGAACGGTAGTATATATACAGTATATATATATATACTCTATATCATGAATGATGTGACTAAACTGGAGGAATACACAAAATGTCTCGTATGTCGCAAGTAAAACTTTTATGAGCCTGTCGTCTCCCCCTTCATGTTATGTCAAGTGACTCAACAGAGGAAAAACTAACAATCAATCATCTAACACCTATGGAAGAAACCAGCACTGACCAAAGATGATAGTTTGACATGCACATGCAAAAACAGAGAAACATTCATTGAAGTGAAGGTTGATGTATTATGGAGTCAATTTCAATGACTATTTTGGGAAATACTTCGCATCTGCATTTCTGGATATAGCATACAGCATCAATTCATCGTTATGGACATTTAGGGTGATCTGATGGAAAAATACAAAATTGGCAACCTTGAAATTAAAATAAACAAAACAACTCCTTTATAGGTGTTTCTACCTTTGTTTCCTTGTTGGGACTTTCCAAATTGACTGAGAATCACACTTGGCCGATTATCTCACCTTGTTGTGAAACGCATCAGTGCTTTGCATAGGACTTCTAATCTAGGGGAAAATTTGATTACCAAAAGCAATTATCCAATTCATCATTCGTCACCCAAGAGAATTCCCCCTAGTGGCATCTGGCGTCCTGGTTGGATTGTGCCAGGAAGTAGTGACTCAGAGGTCACTGCCGAGGATAGAGGGAGTTTTCCTGATCTGCCAGAGCTGATGGGAAGGCAAACCACCGTCACAGTTTCCCATTCCCAGGCATGTGTGTTGCCCCAGTGCCAAGGGATAAGATATCAGGAAGTTTCACACTGATAAGGAAGAGCACATTTTAGGGTGGTTTAGATTATGATGTGGGCGAGTCACTCAGTCATGCTCTCTCACAGGACACATCACAAAGGTTTTCAGGACAAGAGCACAGATTTGTGTGATTGACTCTAATCTTTGGTCAGACTAAATGAAAAGAAAAAGGCTGTTCGTTATTTCAAGGGTGACCAGTGAGCGTTGAAGTCATAAAAGAAAGTGACGTTGGTCAGTGGTGGTGACTAGAAGAACGCTTGACTTGGCTTTGCGCTCGCTGTTGTTTGGCTATGTGTGCTCAAATTCCAACCGCCAGCAAAGGGTAGTTAATCACTAGCTCACCATTAGGCTGGTTCCACATTTCCACATCGTCACTCCTGCACAAAGGCGCATGAGCATCCTTCGTTCGAAGGACACCGCGTTGGCTTTTGGTGACAAGCCCAAGTGTGTTGGCTGGGTTACCAGCTGCACCCGATGCTTTCTAAAGACATTGACACATTCTTGGAGACATTACGTATCAACCCCTTGTGGTGTCATTCAATAGTCTTTTATTCCAGCTCTGGTCGAGTAATACGAGCGGAGCAAGTCACTGTTTGGAGGGCCAGTCACCGCATTGTGGTCGCCATGAATGTCAAATCACAACCTTAAAGGGTCACATCCTTCGAAACTTTAAACTGAAGAATTTACTGTTTTCTTCAGTTCTTTCTCCAATCTTCAACATTGTGTTTGATATATAGAAATAAGCCCTGTCGGGCCCAACCCTTGAGAAATAAAGCCCAGATATAATTGACACCGTAAATGGTCAGGGTGCTTCGTGACAAAGCCGATTCCTCTGAATCTCCATCACACGTTTGATAATGAAGACCTTGTCTCCAGCTGTTTATGTTAGCCTCATCCCGGCACTTTCTCTCAACTCCCTGGTATGTACAATACGTTATTGTGTGCACAATAATCAAGCAATCAGGAGAGAACCTCTCCCCAGATGATGCCAAGATTAATTCCAATATAAAGATGTCAGCCCTAAATCATATTAGCTGCTTGTTATTCTAATGCTGCTTGGCCACTGCTTGTTTGACTAAGGGCTTGAATATTCCATTACAGATCACAATTGGACCTCACCACCTCCATCATGTGTTACATAGAGGAAGGGAAGTTCACACGGGCAGCATTCATAATCATTACAAGGCCTTTCTGCTCTCCAATACATATAGGAGGTGCTTGGTAGGCTGGGGCCTAGCTAGGATCTGCTAAAACGTGACATGATCAGAACTTTAAGGTGGTGCCAGGAAGATGCAGGGACTGAAGGACCAGAGCCCACCGTGGTTGTGCCAGCCTCATCTTCCCTGTAGTTTTATTGGACCCAGCACCTCATCAAGTCTTCTCACACAGAAAGTTGCATGTGAGTCAGAGCTCGCTGGGTTGAGACCTGCTAATTTGTTCCATGCACTGCACTGCGCTGGCAAGTTTGTTGAGAGAAAATGGCCCCCTTAGTGTGAGTCTGTGTTTGACTAAAATTAGGCCTGAGGCAGAGATGGCAGACTGAATATGCTCTGTGCCGATTAGAGGCAGGATCAGCATTTAATCCAATGGTTAATAATGGGCTTTTTGCCTCCCTTTATCAAGTCCCAGTATTAAGCTACAGTATATTGAGGTGGACCCTGAGATGACCCATATGGGAGAACAGAATATTTCTCTCACCTCATCAAACTCAATAGGGACTTCATCAGGAAACAGCATATCGGTAGAAATAATCCTCTGGGTGCAATTAACAACTGTTTTCACATGACAGGTTCCCAACTGCTCTCAATTCTCCATCTAAAAAAGATATTTGCCTCAATTAAGAATCTGAAATTCTTGAAATATTTGAAATAGGAATGTATCCTTTTCTTCAGCAAACAATTTTATTGGGTTTAGAAATAATTCATGCAAAATATGACTTATATGATTTATATGACTTACAAGTGATGGAACTTTTGTCTCAATTGCCGGGTGGCTTGGCATGGCAAGAAACAAATATTATGGTACAAGGAGATCTTTAAAACGGGACCCTCATGTCAGGCGTAGATGGCTTTTGGAACTGTTACATTGAGATAGATTTTTAAGTCCTCTGCTCTTTGCATGCTGTGAATCTTCAATAACATTTAGACATTTCATAACATATCCCTATATTTATGCTTGTGTACAACCTTCTATGCTTGAGTTCTTAATGAGTAGCTCTTTAAGAAACTATTAGCTACCTAAAACCTGCCAGGGTTCTCAGAAGTATTGGTTAAAAGGACACAATACGACAGTCCCACGCCACTTTATTTCAAGGGTGTATTCATCTTGTTTTTTCATATACTGTTATTGTGAAACCTGATGGCCACGGAGTGAACTAAAATCTAGGGTGGCGCAAGGTTTGATAAATACATGAAAGGTGGAAAGACAGTATTCCAAACATGACTCAGAGAACACACAACACGGATCCCACCTCGTTTCAGCAAGAGGAGAACACCTACTCTTTTCTAAAACAATAACAAGGAGTAGTCAGTTTCATTTACTGTGATAGAGAAAAACATGGAACATTTTCCTCTCCTCTGCCATTGTGGACGAGTGCTGCTGCTAGCATGTAAGAACACTGATCATTTCCAGTATTGTTTCCAGTATTGGCCGTGGTGACTCACGAGGGTGAGGGTGGGAATGTTCGTCATCCCCTTGGCAACGGCTTCCATGTGTGTTATCGTTCTCAGTGCCAGACCTGTGTTTCTCTACATTTCTCCTCTCATCCCTCCATCCCATTTCCACAGAGAACAGGTTAACCTCTCTGTATGAAGAGAGTCTCTCTCTCTCCCTGTCTCTCTCTCTCCCTCTACCTCAGGGTGTACCCTGTATGAAGAGTATCTCTCTCTCTGTCTCTCTCTCTCCCTCTACCTCAGGGTGTACCCTGTATGAAGAGAGTCTCTCTCTCTCTGTCTCTCTCTCTCTCTCTCCCTCTACCTCAGGGTGTACCCTGTATAAAGAGAGTCTCTCTCTCTCTCTGTCTCTCTCTCACTCTACCTCAGTGTGTACCCTGTATGAAGAGAGTCTCTCTCTCTCCTTCTACCTCAGGGTGTACCCTGTATGAAGAGAGTCTCTCTCTCTCTGTCTCTCTCTCTCCCTCTACCTCAGTGTGTACCCTGTATGAAGAGAGTCTCCCTCTCTCTGTTTCTCTCTCTCCTTCTACCTCAGCGTGTACACTGTATGAAGAGAGTCTCTCTCTCTCCTTCTACCTCAGGGTGTACCCTGTATGAAGAGAGTCTCTCTCTGTCTCTCTCTCCCTCTACCTCAGGGTGTATACACCCTGTATGATTTACTGTTCTCTGACGGTGGTTATTCTTTCTGTATTTTTGGAACCATCACTGATCAGTTTCCCTACGGGGGTATCAGTATCATAGCCTCCTGAGCTAACTCCTTGTTACCAGGTTCACCCCAACAACAGTCCATACCAACGTGGCCTGTTGTCATAGCTGTCATGAACAGGACACCAGGACATAATAAAGACGTTTACATTAAATAAGGCCTCATATTACACTTACTAGAGAGGAATAACACATGTAGTTGTCATAACTGTATGAAAACCTAGAAAATTACATGTAGTAACATACTAATTTTTTATTTTACCTTTATTTAACTAGGCAAGTCAGTTAAGAACAAATTCTTATTTTCAATGAAGGCCTAGGAACAGTGGGTTAACTGCCTGTTCAGGGGCAGAATAACAGATTTGTACCTTGTCAGCTCAGTGATTTGAACTTGCAACCTTCCGGTTCTTAGTCCAACGCTCCACTAGGCTACCCTGCTGACCGAATGCTCGTGCTGCCAATTTCAAGTGCAGAGTATTTACAGTGAAGGTGATTTACATGGTTACCATTTGACTTATAGCTGTTGTTGAAATTGTAAAGGGATGGTACTTATATCATCCACTATAAAACGTTATTACCCAGAGGGCTTATGCTGTGTAGCTCTGTCTCCGCGGTGTAAAACAATATAGCAATGAATATACATGAAAATGTAAACCTCCAGGTTTGATTCACACCCATTGTACTCCGACTATCTAAGACATAATAGGGACTGTGTTGCCTCCATTTGTGTCATGATTGTGCCATTTTATCCACACAATGAGATTCAGTCAGTGCACAGACTTATCTTCCTTGAGACATAGAAACCCAATACTTTAGCGTCTGACTCCAGCAAGAAAGAAGAAATACTTCTCTACATGTTGGGGCGAAAGGTACTGTAGCTCTAAATTAGAACTTGGAGCAGGTTTGAGTGTCACGGCACATAGGATTCCTGTGGCTGCGTTAGGATGAACGTAGTGTTTGTTAAAACAGAAAGGGGTGAACAGTTGCGAACTTGATCGTTAGGGATCACAATGCCTTAGGCAGATGAGCATGCAATGTTGTTTCCTCTACGTATCCTCAGAGTATTGAGCAATCCATTTAAAATAGTTAGTTTTTTACATAGATCCTTTTAGTTTAACAAAACATACTGATATGAATGTGGAAGCAGAACAGTGGCTTCTGTCATGTTCTACTGACTTTCATGTGTGGGTAATTGTCAAGTAGCTTGGCATCTTACACGGCCGTGCCAATGAGGCATACCAAAAAAAGAAAACAAAGAATGTGGAAAAAGACGTGGGGATGAAAACTGCATCAAACCATTTCGTATCTCCATGCTCAACTGGCAGCGTGTTTGAACCAGGACCCTACCATTATCAGATGGGGTCAAGCCTTTCTCCTTTTGTGCTCTGTTTCACATACTGTAGGCCCCCTTTACCCTCAGAACGCCGCCACTGGACGTGTAGTGGCACAACGGGGCTGCTTATCTTCACGGCTTCCTCTCTTCGTCTTCACAACGTGGTGAAGAGATCTTATCCAGAGTGTGTTTTAGCCTGTGTGTTCTCCCCGAGACAAGAAAGAATGTACTCATATGACCAGATGTGGTCGAAACACCCTGCATCACACTGTTAAAACCCCAACTCCGGGGTCTGTCAATCTCAATGCTGATAGGTTCTTTTCATTTCCCTTCTGATCCCCATTTAACTTGTCATAGTTACAGATACAGATCTTTTTTTTGACAGGGCGCCGTAAAACAAGGTCTGACAATATGGAACTTATTCCTGGGTTCCTGTGGCAGTGGGGAATTGTGTGAGGGCGACACATGCCGGATGCGTGAGAACATTCCCTGGCCAGATGAGGGAAGATGTGTGGCTGGTTCTAGGGAGAATAGGAGCGCACTGCAATAATCCAGAAGATTAGAGAGGTTGGAAAAGCGTAATGCTATCTCCATTACGCATCACGGCATCATGAAATCAGTCAAATCAGGACATTGGCTCAAGAAAGGAACTACGCTTTGGTTTCCAATGAATCCTCCATTATTTACAAGGCCAAAATAACATTAGCTAGCTAGGCTAACTGAGGCTGCAGTGCATGCAGGTTCTAATCCTACATTTACAAATAACAACAACAAATAACAATAACAATAACTCCATTCTGTGTTAGATCTACATTGTTGTAGCCCATCCTTCTCAAAATTGTAATACTGTCATTTTCATTCCCATCTTCCATTGATTAGATATCACCTAACTTTTGCCCCACATGGAACGTAGCTCTATAACTGTAGCTTATTGCCGCTTTGATAACTCATGATTGGAGAACAGCAAGCTACAGCAGCATCATAAATTATAACATTTCTCTCTCTCTCTACTGCAGCAGTCACGTTCGGATGTGTACGGGGCCCTTCCGGACAAGTCAATTAAAAGGGTTCTATCCAATCACACTGTTGTCACTAGCTAGGGTTCCATCCAATCACATTGTTGTCACTAGCTAGGGTTCCATCTAATCACACTGGTGTCACTAGCTAGGGTTCCATCCAATCACCCTGTTGTCACTAGCTAGGGTTCTATCCAATCACATTGTTGTCACTACCTAGGTTTCCATCCAATCACACTGTTGTCACTAGCTAGGGTTCCATCCAATCACACTGTTATCACTAGCTAGGGTCCCATCCAATCACACTGTTATCACTAGCAAGGGTTCTATCCAATCACACTGTTGTCACTAGCTAGGGTTCCATCCAATAACATTGTTTTCACTAGCTAGGGTTCCATCCAATCACACTGTTGTCACTGGCTAGGGTTCCATCCAATCACACTGTGATCATTAACTAGGGTTCCATCCATCATCATTAATTTCGTCTTCAGCCTAATAAACTTTATGCTTTCCCCAGTTGTAGTAGGATGACCACACACGATATCATCACGACTACAAGTTTACTTTGATGTGATGGTTATTATATGATATATTTGCACATGAAGGCATTTCCACTGCCATTTCTTGCATAATTCATTTTACAGATACAAAAATATTCTACCACGTCGGACGAACAAATGATCTGTTGGCATTTATACAATTGTACTGAAGCTTCCTGTTTCTATCACAGTTGTCGTCATTTATTCTACTCGCATAAAAACTGTGGATGGAAACATGGTTAATGTGGAGAGTGAAAGTCTCATATCTCTCTCTCTCTCTCTCTCTCTCTCTCTCTCTCTCGCTCTCTCTCTCACACACACACAGACACACACACACACACACACACACACAAACACACACACACACACCACATATTGAAGATGTATTTAACTTTTGGATAGCACAACTTCAGAGAAAACTTTTGGATAGAACATCTTCAGAAAAAACTTTTCACATAAGGTTCAACATATTCACTGCCAAGGTTGTATTCAGGGGCTTGGGTTATTGGATTTACTCTGGCTATGAAGGCCAGGGATTTGCCTGTACATGGAAATATGAAAATCAATGATTGCTGTGAATTATGACAAAAACATTCACGATATATTTGCAATTCGATTTGGTGTAGCATAACGTACCCAGGATGCATGGAAAGACATCTGAAATGGGACAAAGCAAATATCCCCAATATTTTTTTTCTCTGAAAACACTGGAGAGAAATTATATTGTTTCTTCCAAGTCTTCACCAACCATTCAGCCACCCCAACCCCAACCACTACCGCCAGTTCAAAAAGGAAATCTTCTCGGATATATCCCAAACCCCAAATTATGACTGCTCGAGGAACAATAAAAAAAAGTCCTACTCGGGGCAGAGTTTAACAGTTTTGCTGACTCATTTTATAGGCCGATTGACTCTGGCCCCTTTTCTACTGAAGACGAGAGCAGAAAGTGAGCAAGCAGCACTATTGTGCAGCGACTCAATGACACGTCTCGTTGCTGCCTGTCTACCATGGAGAGATGCCTGAGGATAGAGAGATGCCTGAGGATAGAGAGATGCCTGAGGATAGAGAGACGCTTGATGATAGAGAGATGCCTGTCATGTCACACCTCCCTACTATGCCTGGATCAGCAGAGAATAGATTGCATGAGAGGGGCCAATCACTGTTCATGTGACGCAGCACACTGACTGGAGTAACTGGCTATGTCTTGCATGAAGTCTGCAGGCTCTTGTTCTCTTTTGGATTAGTCCTTTGACAAGATTATATGGTTTGTTGTAATGTATATAGTCGATTACATAGAAATAAGTTACATATTTTGTTTTTATTTTTTAGTTAATCTTCATTTGACCTTTATTTTACCAGGCAGGTCAATTATGAACAAATTCTTATTTACAATGACGACCTGACTACAGTATGACTATCCGTGATGTATTCTGTGTGTGTGTGTGTGTGTGTGTGTGGGTGTGCGTGCGTGTGTGTGTGTGTGTGTGTGTGTGGGTGCGTGTGTGTGTGTGTGTGTGTGTGTGTGCGTGCGTGTGTGTGTGTGTGTGTGTGTGTGTGTGTGTGTGTGTGTGTGTGTGTGTGTGTGTGTGTGTGTGTGTGCGTGCGTGCGTGCGTGCGTGCGTGCGTGTGTGTGTGTGCGTGCGTGTGTGCGTGTGTGTGTGTGTGTGCGTGTGCGTGTGCGTGTGCGTGTGTGCGTGCGTGCGTGCGTGCGTGCGTGTGTGTGTGTGTGTGTGTGTGTGTGTGCGTGCGTGTGTGTGTGTGTGTGTGTGTGTGTGCGTGCGTGCGTGCGTGCGTGTGTGCGTGCGTGTGTGTGTGTGTGTGCGTGCGTGCGTGCGTGCGTGTGTGCGTGCGTGTGTGTGTGTGTGTGTGTGTGTGTGTGTGTGTGTGTGTGTGTGTGTGTGTGTGTGTGTGTGTGTGTGTGTGTGTGTGTGTGTGTGTGTGCGTGACGCTCAAAGAGCTACAATATGTTATGCAACCACAAAGCCAGACATAGAACACTCCTGTTAAATGAAATCTGAAATGTGGTTGCCTTAGGGGCTTGATGTTTGCTTGATCATACATCATTACAATATGCAATTATGTCCTGCTCAGTGATAATAAAAACACAGTTTGTGAAGATTCAAAAACTGGTGAAATCATTTCAATACTGCCAGTCTTATTCAGATCATCTGCTCGGTAAACATGTCTATATGGTTGTAACTACAGAGAAGAACTCCAAGCTTTAGCCATGATCTTTTTTAGGACTTGGAAAAAGAAAAACATCTGGGATATATCAAACTAGGACTCTATACCGTAATTTCATAGACTTGGTTAAACAACATACTGAACATAGTAAATGCAATATGTTGGTTTCTATACAACTCAATAAATAGATACTGTATTACTACTATGCTCAACATATAAGTTCCCCTTACATTATACATTCAATCAAATACTGCATACTAGATTATAGGTACTGTCAAATTTAGGTCTGTATCCCAGCCATGCCCCTTTCCCTGTGCACAGCAACAGATGTTCTACAGGCTGCCCTCTTCTGAAAGGGCCTTTTGTCTGGCCTGAAGACTGAACAAGTGTCTGTCCGGGGTCAAAGGTCAGGGTAAGCAAAAGGCACACGGTTGCTCCGGTGTCCTGACCTGTCACGACCTTCTAAATGAGTGCAAGGTGATACGCTCTAGGGGTCAGTGCTCACATGTTGAAACCAGGCCGGTGTGTTGACTAACATCCTTCGACATCCCCCCGGCGATGACGTGAGGGGGACACAGGCTCTCACGGGACACAAAGACATCCCTGAGGCTCCTGGGTAATTAGGAGAGCCAATCAAGCGTGCTGCTGGAATGACCAGCTGGACTGGACATTTTTTTTTAGACAGTCTTAATTTCAGCCAGAGGATGTCTCACACTCATAGTGGCCTGGCCCCATATTCACAGTCTCAGGCACAGGAGGTTGGTGGCACCTTAATCGGGGAGAATGGGCTCTTGGTAATGACTGGAACGTAATCAGTGGAATATTTCATGGTTTGTTTGATGCCATTCCATTTGCTCCGTTCCGGACATTATTATGAGACGTTCTCCCCTCAGCAGCCTCCACTGGTCTCAAGCTATAGGAGTTCTGATATAGGATCGTTTTATCCATTTTGATGATAATAATTCACACGTTTATATTGATAGGGGGACCTGATTCAGGATCAGCACACCACTTTTTTGAATACAGGCCCTTTATACTTAGTTAACACAGCCCGTGGATATGTGCTAGAGACCTCTTATTAGATGACTACATAACTCCGAGTCTCCAAGGCAGTGAGTCTACGTGAACGTCAGAAAATAACTAGCTGAAGATCTCCTCTGTCATTTGATGAACATTGACAGACATGAATCACTGATCTGTTCAAGCTCCTCTCCTCTGCTTAGCAACACATAAAAATAACAACATGGCCTTCAACAGTGTCTTCTCTCAATTGAGCTGGTAACGATTCAGTATATACATAATTATCCCTAATTAGAGACATCCATTTGGCCATATGAAAATATGTTGTAACACTTGGATGGCGAAATTAGCTCATTGGTTCCTATTCTAATTTCTATGGTTACCTAGATGTGGACCATTATCTTAGCATATCTGCGACGACGCGATGTGGAACCACTAATTGGGGAGCCCCATGGCAACCGATGACAAACTTAGCTAATGTCAGGTCTGCGACATAAATCTTTCACAACGGTTCAGGACTGACGAAGAACAGACACACTGTAAACACTCAAAGACAACCCTGACCACACTGAACCGTTTCTAACTCAATAAAGTCATCACCGGGCGCCGGCCCACCAGATTGTTGCACCGCTTATTTGTTGGAAAAGCTTGCTTGCACCTACTCAAATTGATTGCCTGCACTGTCTGAAATGTGCAGGACCAGGCATTGTAGAGGGACATGCCCTTGAAACGTTGGGTTGGGAGGGTTGGGTATAATCTGTTGGGTACAACCCCATGGCTGTATTTTATAGCTACAGTAACGAAACCAGTGAACTGCCATAACAAACATTTTCCCGCTGGGTGAAATATATCAATGCCAATGGCTCATGTGTCTGACATGATTTTGTAGGGGGAAGTAAAACCATGCAAAAGAAAAACGATCCTCCAATTGAGAGAATTTGGGTTAATAATTATGAATCCTATAACATCTTTCCCCTAAAGACCCCTTTTCAACATTTCCAGTTGCATCCTTAAAGTTTGTTCAAAAGCCCAAGTAAATAGTACTCATACAATTTGACAATTAATTTTTGACAAGTAATTTAAGTACCATCAGTCAAAGCTAACAGGGTCATTTTGTAAATCTGGATAATATTTTAATTTTATTATTATGGCTCTCTCACTCTGCTTAAGGAATGACATACTAAAGCTTCCTCTTAAAAAAGGTGATTGTTTTTTTCTCTCTTTCCACAGAGAAATTGAGGCCATTAACATCTTGTTTCATTTATGGCCAGTGCTCTATCTAAAGTCCCATTTGAGTAGGACTGAGGTAGAGAGAACAGGTCAATAGATCCTCAGAGATCATCCTCCATATTATATTTTTTTGTTAATCTTTATTTAACTAGGCAATTCATGTAAGAATAAATTCTTATTTTCAATGATGGCCTAGGAACAGTAGGTTAACTGCCTGCACCTTGTCAGCTCAGAGATTTGAACTTGGATGCTTTTGGTTACTAGTCCAATGCTCTAACCACTAGGCTACCCTGCCGCCCCATATGCTGTAAATTACAGCGCTAATGCAATTAATGAGCCCTTGCATACTGTATACATTACGTACAGTGGGGCAAAAAAGTATTTAGTCAGCCACCAATTGTGCAAGTTCTCCCACTTAAAAAGATGAGAGAGGCCTGTAATTGTCATCATATGTACACTTCAACTATGACAGACAAACTGAGAAAAAAAATCCAGAAAATCACATTGTAGGATTTTTTATTAATTTATTTGCAAATTATGGTGGAAAATAAGTATTTGGTCAATAACAAAAGTTTATCTCAATACTTTGTTATATACCCTTTGTTGGCAATGTCAGAGGTCAAACGTTTTCTGTAAGTCTTCACAAGGTTTTCACACACTGTTGCTGGTATTTTGGCCCATTCCTCCATGCAGATCTCCTCTAGAGCAGTGATGTTTTGGGGCTGTTGCTGGGCAATACGGACTTTCAACTCGCTCCAAAGATTCTTTATGGGGTTGAGATCTGGAGACTGGCTAGGCCACTCCAGGACCTTGAAATACTTCTTACGAAGACACTCCTTCGTTGCCCGGCGGTGTGTTTGGGATCATTGTCATGCTGAAAGACCCAGCCACGTTTCATCTTCAATGCCCTTGCTGATGGAAGGAGGTTTTCACTCAAAATCTCAAGATACATGGCCCCATTCATTCTTTCCTTTACACGGATCAGTCGTCCTGGTCCCTTTGCAGAAAAACCGCCCCATAGCATGATGTTTCCAACCCCATGCTTCACAGTAGGTATGGTGTTCTTTGGATGCAACTCAGCATACTCTGTCCTCCAAACACGACGAGTTGAGTTTTTACCAAAACGTTATATTTTGGTTTCATCTGACCATATGACATTCTCCCAATCTTCTTCTGGATCATCCAAATGCTCTCTAGCAAACTTCAGACGTGCCTGGACATGTACTGGCTTAAGCAGGGGGAGTCCCTGGCGGCGTAGTGTGTTACTGATGGTAGGCTTTGTGACTTTGATCCCAGCTCTCTGCAGGTCATTCACTAGGTCCCCCCGTGTGGTTCTGGGATTTTTCCTCACCGTTCTTGTGATCATTTTGACCCCACGGTGTGAGATCTTGCGTGGAGCCCCAAATCGAGGGAGATTATCAGTGGTCTTGTATGTCTTCCATTTCCTAATAATTGCTCCCACAGTTGATTTCTTCAAACCAAGCTGCTTACCTATTGCAGATTCAGTCTTCCCAGCCTGGTGCAGGTCTACAATTTTGTTTCTGGTGTCCTTTGACAGCTCTTTGGTCTTGGCCAAAGTGGAGTTTGGAGTGTGACTGTTTGAGGTTGTGGACAGGTGTCTTTTATACTGAGAACAAGTTCAAACAGGTGCCATTAATACAGGTAACGAGTGGAGGACAGAGGAGCCTCTTAAAGATGATGGTGAGAGCCAAAAATCTTGCTTGTTTGTAGGTGACCAAATACTTATTTTCCACCATAATTTGCAAATAAATTAATAAAAAATCCTACAATGTGATTTTCAGGATTTTTTTTTCTCATTTTGTCTGTCATAGTTGAAGTGTACCTATGATGAAAATTACAGGCCTCTCTCATCTTTTTAAGTGGGAGAACTTGCACAATTGGTGGCTCACTAAATACTTTTTGCCCCACTGTATATGCTTTCAAAGAAACTGTATACCTGTGTCTCAAATCAAATGTTGCATTTTAACCTTGAGTCTATAATCCAGATGTTTTTTGGGGCACAGAGCTGTAGTAGTAGGCCGTCATTGTAAAAAACAATTTGTTCTGAACTGACTTGTCTAGTTAAAAAAAGGTTCAATAAAAATGTCAAATTTAAAATTGTGAAGATCTCAGTATAACTTGAATGGCCTATGTATAGAACAGGGTTAGGGAAGTCATGTGTCAAAGCAACAAAAAATGCAATGAGCAACCCTGGCACAATGCATTGACCAGCCATGGGCCAACCAAGGGCAAGGGGCTATTCGGAAAAGGGAAGCTGGCATAGAAATATTGACTTTCATCAACGCAATGGCAGCACTTCCACAGAAATAAAGACATTTTTGTGCAGCGTTGGATGCACTTGAAACGCAATGACGGTTCGAAACATTTGAAATAATCATCACTGTCTCCGTGGTAACAAAACCTGTCCCCATCGATACTGCTATGTTAATGTGAAAACTTAGCAAAATGTATGTATTGTGACCATGGCTACAGTCGATGAGTGCAAAAATGCCCCCTTACACCCAAACCCTTTCCAGGACTGTGCCCCTTCTAAATAGGGGCTAAATGCAACTTGCTTCCCAAATCTTACAAGTTCCCCCCACTGGGTAGAAAGCATGCACAAACAAAAAGGCATTTTCTGGGCAGCCAAATACAGTGATGGCTTCTCCATTTACTCCATCTGCCAGGGTGAGTCCAATTCCAGTGAATGAAGCCTGATCATAAAGCTTTCACTCTGATGTTTTGGGTTTCTGGGGACCAGTTTTGAGGTTGCACCTCACTGTTTTCTGGGGACCAGTGTTGAGGTTGCACCTTACTGTTTTCTGGGGACCAGTTTTGAGGTTGCACCTCACTGTTTTCTGGAGAGCAGTTTTGAGGTTGTACCTCATTGTTTTCTGGGGAGCAGTCTTGAGGTTGCACCTCATTGTTTTCTGGGGAGCAGTTTTGAGGTTGCAATTCACTGTTTTCTGGGGAGCAGTTTTGAGGTTGCAATTCACTGTTTTCTGGGGAGCAGTTTTGAGGTTGCAATTCACTGTTTTCTTGGGAGCAGTTTTGAGGTTGCAATTCACTGTTTTCTGGGGAGCAGTTTTGAGGTTGCAATTCACTGTTTTCTGGGGAGCAGTTTTGAGGTTGCAATTCACTGTTTTCTGGGGAGCAGTTTTGAGGCTGCAATTCACTGTTTTCTGGGGAGCAGTTTTGAGGCTGCACCTCACTGTTTTCTGGGGAGCAGTTTTGAGGCTGCACCTCACTGTTTTCTGGGGAGCAGTTTTGAGGTTGCAATTCACTGTTTTCTTGGGAGCAGTTTTGAGGTTGCAATTCACTGTTTTCTGGGGAGCAGTGTTGAGGTTGCAATTCACTGTTTTCTGGGGAGCAGTTTTGAGGCTGCACCTCACTGTTTTCTGGGGAGCAGTTTTGAGGTTGCAATTCACTGTTTTCTGTGGAGCAGTTTTTAGGTTGCACCTTACTGTTTTCTGGGGAGCAGTTTTGAGGCTGCAATTCACTGTTTTCTGGGGAGCAGTTTTGAGGCTGCACCTCACGGTTTTCTTGGGAGCAGTTTTGAGGCTGCACCTCACTGTTTTCTGGGGAGCAGTTTTGAGTTTGCAATTCACTGTTTTCTTGGGAGCAGTTTTGAGGCTGCACCGCACTGTTTTCTGGGGAGCAGTTTTGAGGCTGCACCTCACTGTTTTCTGGGGAGCAGTTTTGAGGCTGCACCGCACTGTTTTCTGGGGAGCAGTTTTGAGGTTGCACCGCACTGTTTTCTGGGGAGCAGTTTTGAGGTTGCAATTCACTGTTTTTATCACCACTCTATTCATGTCTTTCTGCACTCGAAGTGGGACTCTTACATCTCGAAGTAGGAGAGCTTGGAACCACTGTCTTAAAAAAGGCATCGCTAAATAAATTACATTGACTGGGTTGTTAGCTTGAGATTGCTCATATCTCGACTACAATTGAGCGGAGGTTTTTCAACAGCGTGTAATGGTAACCGGTGTACTGGTCACTATCTTTTATCGGGTGAGGTCCCATTGACGCTAACACGCATGCATGTATACACACTGTATAGACTTTCAGGAAAGCACGTATTATCCAGAAATGCTAGTGTGTGAAAGAGGATGTTGTAGTTGAACAGGATTGCTGAATTTATTGCAGAGTGACAATGGGTATTTCCAATTCAATTATTTTTTTTACAGAATCTATTTGGCTTTCCTTGCCTAACTATGCACACAGGTTGGATCCTATAACATAGAACCACTATCATAGCCAAACCATCATGCTCTCTTCAGAACTCCTTCTTCTTGCTCTCTCTTTTCCTCTTTCTTACACAACTCTTTCTCTCTTTTCCTTTGTATCATTTTAAGCCATCCCCCCTTCATCTGTCCTTCTCATTTTCTCTGACTAGGAGGATTTTATTGCCAAAAGATATGTAGAATGATTGCTTGGTTGAAACCTCTGAGAGTGCTGCAGAAATAACAAACAACATTGACAGTAGCGGCTGAGAAACCTTGTCTGTTCGGCTGATGCTGGTGCCGAGATGTTTCAAGGTGCTGTTTTGATACCGTGCATAAATTCCTGCCACGCTTCTCATTTTTAGCTATAACTGACTGCCTCACTTCTTATTTTAAACTGCAGTGATGTTAATGTCAGTGTCTTATTGGCCGGCAAGCATAAACCCAAATTAGAAAACAGCATATGAAAAATAAACTATTATCTTTGTCCTGGTATGGATTACGGAATGTAGGATGAATGGTAGGATGAATGGTAGGATGTATGGTAGGATGTATGGTAGGATGAATGGTACGATGTATGGCAAGATGAATATAAAAATAAAAATGATATTGCCATCAATTGGTAATACGTAATATACCACAAATATACAAAGCAAGACATAGCTACTGTTGCTCAGTTATGTTTGCAATGTTATAATACACATTCAGCACACGTACCATATCGGTTAAACATAGGATCCGTTAAACAAAGAAAAACAGCCACAGCCAGGTATACTGTTGGTCTGGTCTATGGTTAAGGCTTTTTAGTCCAAAGTAGCGTAGCGCTCGGCTGAGTGAAGCTTCCTTGTAAGCTGGTTTAGAAAATTACTGCCTTCGTGTTTTGTTTGGGAGCCACCGAATAATTTACTATGTAATTACATACTCTGCAAAAGCCTCTAGGTCCATTTGGGAGTCTCTGTATTATAGACGCAACCAGAGCCTTGACCAAATAAAAATTCAAACCCACCCTCTAATCAAAAACTGGAAAACACACATCCTGAAGAAAAGTTTGATGTCTTCAGTTCACTAAATACCCTTACACCAACAATCTGGGTGTAATTTGCGATTTGCAGTTTGGTCAAAAGTTTTCATTCGGTCCATGGCAAACAAACACTGTGCTGAAGGAACTCCATCGTGACCACTGAAGAGAAGTCCCATCATTATATTTGGCCAGTTTTTCTGAGAAATATCCCAAACGCACTGTAGCAAAGTCCCAAATGTGGTGGATGGGACCTTGGGAAGTTACACTACTTTCTAGATATATGGGCATTGTTCTGCAGGTTCTGCATGTTTTCTACAGAGCACTGTAGACAGATTATAGGACAATGAGAAAAACATTTTGGTGAAAGTGACAAGACTTGGAGTGACAGGTGGCTGTGTCCAATGTGTGTCAGGTTTGCACCAATGGCAACACAGGACAGAAAGTCAACGAGAAGCTATGGTATCACTATATTGTATAATCTCAAGCAGGTGGTCAGTAGATGGTCAGTAGATGTTCAGTAGATGGTTTGTAGGTGGTCAGCAGATGTTCAATAACAGTCAACAACGTTTCAAGTAATTATCCACTAACCCTAGCCCTAACTTGTCCTCACCCTAAACTTAACCCTTACCATAAACATAGCCCTGACCATTAATGCCATTCAGACTTGAAGTTGATACAACGACTATGATAGCTGAGGTTCATAGACTGGTATGAATATCAGTTCAGAACCTAATGTTTTATGGTCCATACGCAGATCGGCTACATACTGTAGCTATCTACACATCCATAGGCATACAGTTATTTTTATCCTCCACTACACAATAAGCAAGAGCTAGTTAGCTAGCTATGATACTTCAGCTGCATTGCAAGGCAAGGCAAGCTTACACAATTGTACATTCAATTTGCAGTAAATGCTTTAGCTAGCTAGATTCTTGACATCCACTGTTTCCCAAGATGACAGCCTGGTTTGCTCTTTTTCTCAGGAGTCCCTAAAACATTAAACAACACGAATTACAATGTCATACTCATATCATAATACCAGCTAGCTAGCTGGCTAATGTTTGCTAGTTAGCTAACTTCCTAAATAGCAATTTTCGCTAATTAACTTCAAGACAAAAATTATGCACAATCGTTTGTCTCTACATTAACTAACATATTACTCTTAATTGTACATGTTCTGCTTGACTTGTAATTACATTATAATTACTTACATTTGCTTTAATGTTTTGTCAGACATCTTTTCTGAAGAAAGTCACCAGGGACGGGTGGCTCGTGTCACTCAATATGATTGGTCATATAAAAACCTTGGGACCCAAATGCGTAATGAGTGCTCTAACTCCCCCTTGTGGTGGTCTGGAGCAGCGTGACCCTGGGTACCTCTAAGTCCTGCGGTGTAAGCCCACACCTATTCATGGAGGAACCACTGTAGGTGTTTCTTTAGTCCAGGTTGGAAAGGGCAGTGTGGAGTGCGATCTCTGGATCTGTTGGGCCGTTATGCGAATTAGAGTGGGTCTAGGGTCTCCGGCATGATAGTGTTGAGGTTAAGATTTGGGTTAGGTTTAAAATAAGGGTTAGGCTAAGGTTAATGAAGCCTATGGATAGAGTGTGAGAATGCTTTTCATTGGCTACATCTCAGTAGTCAACAACATAGTGCCCACAAAGCTCATCACTAAGCTAAGGACTAAACACCTCCCTCTGCAACTGGATCCTGCACTTCCTGATGGCCCGCCTCCATGGAGTAAGGGTTGGCAACAACACATCTGCCATGCTGATCCTCAACACTGGGCCCCTCAGGGGTGCGTGCCTAGTCCCCTCCTGCACTCCCTGTTACCCACGACTGCATGGCCATGCATGACTCCAACACCATCATTAAGTTTGCTGACGACACAACAGTGGTAGGCCTGATCACCAACAACGATTAGAAAGTCTATAGGGAGGAGGTCCGAGACCTGGCAGTGTGGTGCCAGGACAACAACCTCTCACTCAATGTTAGCAAAACAAAGGAGCTGATCCTGGACAATACGAGACAATAGGAAAAAGAGGGCCGAACAGGCCCCAATAAACATTGACAGGGCTGTAGTGGAGCGGGTCGAAAGTTTCAAGTTCCTTGGTGTCCACACCACCAACAAACTATCATGGTCTAAACACACCAAGACAGTTGTGAAGAAACCACAACAATGCCTTTTCCCCCTCAGGAGACTGACAAGATTTGGCATGGGTCCTCAGGTCCTCAAAAAGTTCTACAGCTGCACCATCGAGAGCATCATGACCAGTTGCATCACCGCCTGGCATGGCAACTGCACCACATCTGACTGTAAGG
Source organism: Oncorhynchus clarkii lewisi (assembly GCF_045791955.1). Classification (NCBI taxonomy): domain Eukaryota; kingdom Metazoa; phylum Chordata; class Actinopteri; order Salmoniformes; family Salmonidae; genus Oncorhynchus; species Oncorhynchus clarkii. The sequence goes on from NC_092149.1 coordinate 81,000,346, forward strand.
CGCTACAGAGGGTAGTGCGTACATCCCAGTACATCACTGGGTCATTGCTTCCACCATCCAGGACCTACAATACCAGTCAAAAGTTTGGAGATACCTACTCATTCAAGGGTTTTTCTTTATTTTTACTATTTTCTATATTGTAGAATAATAGTGAAGACATCAAAACTATGAAAAAACACAGGCTAATTTACATAATTTGAGTCAATTGGAGGTGTACCTGTAGAGGTATTTCACGGCCTACCTTCAAACTCAGTGACTATTTGCTTGACATCATGTGAAAATCAAAAGAAATCAGCCAAGACCTCAGAAAATTGTAGACCTCCACAAGTCTGGTTCATCCTTGGGAGCAATTTACAAATGCCTGAAGGTACCACGTTCATCTGTACAAACAATAGTACGCAAGTATAAACACCATGGGATCACGGAGTCGTCATACCGCTCAGGAAAGAGATGCGTTCTGTCTCCTAGAGATGAACGTACTTGATGCGAAAAGTTCAAATCAATCCCAAAACAACAGCAAAGGACCTTGTGAATATGCTGGAGGAAACAGGTACAAATGGTATCCATATCCACAGTAAAACGAGTCCTATATCGACATAACCTGAAAGGTCGCTAAGCAAGGAAGAAGCCACTGCTCCAAAACTGACAGACTACGGTTTGCAACTGCACATGGGGACAAAGATTGTACTTTTTGGAGAAATGTCCTCTGGTCTGATGAAACAAAAATAGAACTGTTTGGCCATAATAACCATCGTCATGTTTAGAGGAAAAAGGTGGAGGCCTGCAAGCCGAAGAACACCATCCCAACCGTGAAGCACGGGGGTGGCAGCATAATGTTGTGGGGGTGCTTTGCTGCAGGAGGGACTGGTGCACTTCGCTAAATAGTTTGCGTCATGAGGTTGGAAAATTACGTGGATATATTGAAGCAACATCTCAAGACATCCGTCAGGAAGTTAAAGCTTGGCTGCAAATGAGTCTTCCAAATGGACAATGACCGCAAGCATACTTCCAAAGTTGTGGCAAAATGGCTTAAGGACAACAAAGTCAAGGTATTGGAGTGGCCTTCACAAAGCCCTGACCTCAATCCTATAGACATTTTGTAGAGCTGAAAAACCATGTGCGAGCAAGGAGGCCTACAAACCGGATTTAGTTACACCAGCTTTGTCAGCAGGAATGGGCCAAAATTCACCTAACTTATTGTGAGAAGCTCGTGGAAGGCTACCCAAAACGTTTGACCCAAGTTAAACAATTTAAAATATGATTATTCTGCCACCTGCCTGAGTATAGAGATACATATTATATATTTTATTGGCCTGGAACAGATGGTCGTCACTGACATATCCCTTTAACAATGTAAACTATGCTTTGGTCATATTTTGTGCTGATGCAATTTCTATTTGGTGCAAAATAGACTAATCCCCAAAATAGACTAATCCCCAAAATAGACTAATTGGAATCAAAATGGCATAACATACTCCAATATTTTACAATAATACCTTACGATCTGGAGGGAGGCCTTTTGCTTCCCCCCCCCCCCCCAATGGTCCACGTGTGGAATCCGGTCCCTTAACGAGAACAAGAACATTCCAAGATTTGAAAGATAAACACACATTACCAGAAAACTCATTTTTTCTATATTTACAATTTAATTCAGCATAGCTTGCCTGTTGAGTCCCTTAGGAAACGCAACTACCGAACCATCCAATGGTGGTATTTTTAAATAAATTATCTGGGCTCCTGAAAGGATTGATCTCTTTAATATATAAACATATTTTGGAAAGTTTATATTCTGAGCCAGCCATTAAAAAGGTACGGTCCACAGATGTCATTGAAACTGAACAACCCTTTAACTGGAACATAAAATGGAAGAATATGACCTTGGCATCCCTTAATCCGAACCATCAAATAATATCTTTTCAATTTATTCACAGACTACATTTAACACCAAAGCAAAACTCCCAACTGTTGACTGTGTCCCTTAAATCAGGTAGGTGTTTGGGAGTGTCATGCAGATAAAAGTTACAAAATACTTTTTGAAGTGCATGAGTGCATGTAGCTGGAAGTGATGTATTGACTTGAGAATTTATTTTTCAAAAATAAATGTATAAAATAAATTCTCAGGTCAATAAATCACTTCCAGCTACATGCACTCATGCACTTCAAAAAGTATATATATATATATATATATATATACATATCATAATAATTTTGCAGGGCATGTTTCTCCTTTTCTGACATTACTTTATTCACACTTCACAACCAATAACTGGCTACCATTTATCCATCATTCAATAGCCAACCAGACTTGAAAGTAAATAGACTGGTAGCCTATGACAGCATGGGTTGACTACTGTATTGATGTGCGATAAGAGTGTGACATCATAGCCTATTTAATCTCAGAGTCTATACCAAGACAGGCGATAGAAACACAATCATGTATTGAAGAACAAAATATTTTACAACTGTACATATTTTGTATAGAAGTGTTGTCTGTAGCAGCATTTGCTTTAAAATAATTCAATGGACAATCAGTCTTGCAGACTGCCCGGCCGGTGTTTGTCACTCGCTTCATTTTTTGTTTGAAAAAGTCACTGAAAAACATTCGTTCTGCCGCCACCTCTACAGAAATGCGATCAAATATGCTACTCCACTTTTTTATATGGCTCAGTTCCAACATTTCCAAATCATACAGAAAATGAGGGCCTTAATTTGACCATTAAAGGTGAATGGCGTGCGTTTTCCATATAATGTGGCTCTGATTTAACAATAAAAACATGCTTATATGTTGCGTGCAACAGTTTAATAAATCCCCATCATTTGTGTCTCACGTAAATTCTAGAATCTCCACGCACACCCGAATTTAGTAAGACATTTACACACGGTTGATAAATGAGGCCGCTGGTGATTGGGGATCTAAATTCTTTGATTTTATACTTGGGTGGGTTGTCTATGTTAGTTGGTCTATGATTTTCTATTTCTGTGTTTGGCCTGGTATGGTTCTCAATCAGAGGCAGCTGTCAATCGTTGTCCCTGATTGAGAACCATATTTAGTTAGCCTGTTTTACATTGTGTTTTGTGGGTGGTTATTTTCAGTCTTTGTGTGTCTGCACCAGACAGAACTTGTTTCTTTGTTGTTTGTTATTCAGTGTTCAGTGTAAATAAGATGAACACTTACCACGCTGGTCCTCACCTTCTTCCACCGACAACGGCCGTTACAGAACCACCCACCAAAAAAGGACCAAGCAGCGTGGTATCGGGCAGCAGCGATCTCAGGACTCCTGGACATGGGAGGATGTTTTGGACGGCAATGGTTTCTACACATGGGAGATCCTGGCTGGAAGGGATCACCTCCCATGGGAACAGGTGGAGGCAGCCAGGAGAGTGGAGGCAGCAGGTAATGGGAGCCAGCGCTTCGAGGGAACACGGCTGGCATGGAAGCCTGAGAGGCAGCCCCAAAAATGTATTGGGGGACGGCACACAGGGAGTGTGGCTAAGTCAGGTAGGAAACCTGAGCCAACTCCCCGTGCTTACCGGAGAGCGAGAGGGACCGGGCAGGCACCGTGTTATGCCTTGAGGTGCACAATGTCCCTGGTGCGTGTGCATAGCCCGGTGCGGTACATTGCAGCGCCTCGTATCGGCCGGGCTAGATTGGGCATCGAGCCAGGTGCCATGAAGCCGGCTCAGCGCATCTGGTCTCCAGTGCGTCTCCTCGGGCCGGTGTACATGGCACCAGCCTTACGCATGATGTCCCCGGTTCGCCAGCACAGCCCAGTGCGGGCTATTCCACCTAGCCGCACTGGCCTGGCTATTGGGAGCATTCAACCAGGTAAGGTTGGGCAGGCTCGGTGCTCAAGAGCTCCAGTGTGCCTTCACGGTCCGGTCTATCCGGTGCCACCTCCACACACCAGCCCTCCGGTGGCAGCCCCCCGCACCAGGCTGTCTCTCTGTCTCCTCCCTACAGGTGCTCCTGCTTGTCCAGCGCTGCCAGAGCCTTCCCCCTGCCCAGCGCTGCCAGAGTCTCTCGTCTGTCCTGAGCTACCAGAGTCTCTCGTCTGTCCTGAGCTGCCAGAGTCTCTCGTCTGTCCTGAGCTGCCAGAGTCTCCCAGTCGGTCCTGAGCTGCCAGAGTCTCCCAGTCGGTCATGAGCTGCCAGAGTCTCCCAGTCGGTCCTGAGCTGCCAGAGTCTCCCAGTCGGTCCTGAGCTGCCAGAGTCTCCCAGTCGGTCCTGAGCTGCCAGAGTCTCCCAGTCGGTCCTGAGCTGCCAGAGTCTCCCAGTCTGTCCTGAGCTGCCAGAGCTGAGCTGCCAGTGTCTCCCAGTCTGTCCTGAGCTGCCAGAGTCTCCCAGTCTGTCCTGAGCTGCCAGAGTCTCCCAGTCTGTCCTGAGCTGCCAGAGTCTCCCAGTCTGTCCTGAGCTGCCAGAGTCTCCCAGTCTGTCCTGAGCTGCCAGAGCTGAGCTGCCAGTGTCTCCCAGTTTGTCCTGAGCTGCCAGAGTCTCCCAGTTTGTCCTGAGCTGCCAGAGTCTCCCCGTCTGTCCTGAGCTGCCAGGAGCTGCCAAAGCCACCTGTCACGCCGGCGATGCCAGAATCGCCCTTCACTCCGGAGCTGCCGGAGTCTCCCGACCATTTGGGACCCGTGGCTATGGTCCCCAGGCCGAGGTTGGCGGCGAGGGTCGCCGCTCTTAAGAGGCCACGGAGGCGGTTAAGGAGGCGGAGAAAGACTATGGTGGAGTGGGGTCCATGTCCCGCGCCAGAGCCGCCACCGTGGACAGACACCCACCCAGACCCTGGGTACTGTCACATTCTGACCTTAGTTCCTTTGTTTTGTCTTTTGTTTTAGTATGGTCAGGGCGTGAGTTGGGTGGGTTGTCTATGTTAGTTTGTCTAGGATTTTCTATTTCTGTGTTTGGCCTGGTATGGTTCTCAATCAGAGGCAGCTGTCAATCGTTGTCCCTGATTGAGAACCATATTTAGGTAGCCTGTTTTCCATTGTGTTTTGTGGGTGGTTATTTTCTGTTTAGTGTTGTATTGCACCTTACAGGACTGTTCTTTGGTTGTTTGTTTTGTTTTCAGTGTTCATTAAAATATTTAAAATATGGACGCCAACCACGCTGCACCTTGGTCCTCCTCTCTATCTCCAGACGACAACCATTACAATCTGTGTGTTGACATCATGAACAGTCTGCTCTGTTGTATAGTAAAGGGTGTGTATGGCTTTGTAGGAACACTGACATAACTTACTTCAAGACCTCCTCATATTCCATCATAAGTGTGTAGCCTGTACCTTGACACCAGAACTTCAGCTGACAAGCTAGCATTAGCATCTAACAGGGCCCTGAGTCGCTCTATTTAGCATAGAAACGTGGCAGAGTAAATCATGGTCCTCTATTTTCAGACTTAGTATTACATGAAATAAGAGAGAGAGAGAGATATGTGTGTGTTTTACACTGTACAAAAACGAGTTTAGTTGACAAAATACCTTGTGTGTGAAACTCTAACTTAGGGACATCTTGGAGGAGTAGCACGAGTGATTATATATTAGCATCATCAATTATATATTGATGGAGACCCCCAAATAAGAGAATGAGAGATTTTGTTAGAAAGTGTACATTAACAGGACAGAACTTGACAAGAGAACACTACACTTCAGAATGGCAACTGAGCACTGTAATGACTAGCTACGTAACAATTCACAGATTCAAATATTTAAGACATGCCAATCATTTTTTTTTTGCTAAATAAGCTAGCTGGCTAGCATTTATTAATGCAAAAAACATGTTCCTCACATGCTAGGAACGTATTTCTTCCAATGTTAAATGAAAAAAAAAGTGCCTCTTGCTCCTAAAACACAGGTTTTCTGGAGATATGAGGGTAGAGTGCTGATGATGTCGCACATTGTATTTCAGTAGCCTGATTACTTCCAGACTGAGGAGAAATCTGCACACAATGCATCCCTGACCACCTCCTGAAATGGTCTGACAGATTTGAACACAATCCGACCACAATGCGACTTTTGTGTGTCTAAACCCTTATTTTCAATGCATATTTGTGTCAAGTGTAGACACGGCCTCCGTAGCCTAGTCAAGCTGTATCACAACCGGCCATGACTGGGAGTCCCATAGGGTTGTGCACAGTTGTCCCAGTGTCGTCCGGGTTAGGGTTTGGCCCAGCGTAGGCCGTCATTGTAAATAAGAATTTGTTCCTAACTGACTTGCCTGGTTAAATAAAAAAAAACTGCGCAATGTGCCCAGCTTTCTGGCTAACCAACGAGAGGTAGGCGGCCTGTTCATGATCTTGCAAATCCAAGTTCAAATGCTAAAATGTCTTGCGTGAAATTAGGCTTTAGTGACAACCTATGTCATGATTTGCTAGGTTATTGTTATCAACGCACTGTTGAAAATTGTGTTTTACTTGAGTAAAAGTAAGCCAGCGGACACACAACTCTCATTATGGCTATACCTGCTAAACCATAGAATTTATTTAGATTGTTCAGGTTCACCATCAGCAATAGTTTTGGTAGTTTTGCTATAAACAGTGTATATGGTCATTTTTAGATATACAGGGTAACATTTATAATTTCATAACGAGAAATCACTTTGTGAGGCACATGGCTAAAGCGAGGGAAGAAAATAAGCTCACTAAATTTCCAAACGCTCAAAACCATTCGATTTTGAGATGGGGGTGAAATCCACAGGTTGTGCTATATATTATTTGGCATATATTATGTCACAGCTAATTTGTAAATTATAACTATTGATGCATTACTAGCTCAAACACTTAATCAGCAAAAATGTCAAGTTAATTAGTGTGTGAAGTTGAATTCAGAACGAAGGTACATTTGCCCCCCTTAATTTGATAGTGGGGTGCTAGATACTTAAGTCTTCATCATGACTTAGATCAGGTACCTACATAGGATACACCATAGATACACATACATCATACACACACACACACACACACACACACACACACACACACACACACACACACACAGAAACATAAGTCAACTCAGAGAGATCCAGCTCAGACAGATCCAGCTCAGAGAGGTCTAGCTCAGACAGGTCCAGCTCAGACAGATCCAGCTCAGACAGATCCAGCTCAAAGAGGTCCAGCTCAGACAGTTCCAGCTCAGACAGATCCAGCTCAGACAGATCCAGCTCAGAGAGGTCCAGCTCAGAGAGGTCTAGCTGAGACAGGTCCAGCTCAGACAGATCCAGCTCAGACAGATCCAGCTCAGACAGATCCAGCTCAAAGAGGTCCAGCTCAGACCGATCCAGCTCAGACAGATCCAGCTCAGACAGATCCAGCTCAAAGAGGTCCAGCTCAGAGAGGTGTAGCTCAGACAGATCCAGCTCAGACATATCCAGCTCAGAGAGGTCCAGCTCAGACAGATCCAGCTCAGACAGATCCAGCTCAGACAGATCCAGCTCAGACAGATCCAGCTCATGAGCTCCATTTGCAGCAGATTTAGAATGGAAATTAATGTGTTAACGCAACCAATGTTAGTGCATTGAATAGTATCGTATCAAACCGAATCGCATCAATTTGTTCTCCAATCAAACCGAATCGTTTGAAACAAAACATAATGTTCCAGTATGGTATCGGAGCATATACATTTAGATACTTATCGCATTGTCTTGAAAGGCTTAAGATGCACGTCACTAGTAACGATTTCTACCCCCCAAAACATGCACATATACAAACACGTTTACTCACCCGCTTGCAAATACTATCATTTTAATGCATGTCATTTAAGACACTCCCAGTATGTCCATTGGGATTTTCTACTGGTTCATGACAATCGTGGAGTGGAAATCCCCAAACCCTGGTTTTGCAATGTGAAGCTTTGAAGTTATTAAGGTTTCGGAAGCAGCTGAGAAGTGTGTGACAAATACAGTCACCTGGTTGAGCTTTATTAGCCTTGAAGCACTAGTTGTGATAGCATCATCATCTCCCTTCAATGACTATGTAGCAAGGACAGTTTGCTGATAGAAAAACAGGTGCCTCTTTGATATCTACATTGTATTATGCACTAGTTATTACATTTTTCTCCCTGTGGTGCTTGTGTCATATGGAAACTTAAAAGAAAATGGGTACATTTTTTCATACTAAAGTGGCAATCAGCAGTTTGGTACCCATTGATAATTGAAGAAGAAAAGATAATGAGCTTAGCTTAGTTCAACTGTCGTACCCCATCAGATCCCAAAATAAACTTGTTTTACTCCAAGGTCTGTAAACAAAGTCAATGTATTTGGTTAAAACTATAATTTTGAAATCATGGATGGTCAGTCCTTGCATCCATAGCTTTGAAAACTAACAGGTCTGTGAGAGCCGGAATTCTTACTGGTTGGTAGGTGATCAAATACTTATGTCATGCAATAAAATGAAAATGAATTACTTAAAAATCATACAATGTGATTTTCTGGATTTTTGTTTTCCGTCTCTCACAGTTGAAGTGTACCTATGATAAAAATGACAGACCTCTACATGCTTTGTAAGTAGGAAAACCTGCAAAATCGGCAGTGTATCAAATACTTGTTCTCCCCACTGTATATCTATAAAAGTATTGTTAGACAGGATTACCTACACATACTGACCAGCTCATACAGACTGAAGTGTGTTATATGGCAGACCAATCATTTCTCGGCATGTCCAGCCCAATCATTATCTCAGCCAATCATGGCTAGCAGGAAGGATGCTGACTTTTTATGTGGCTAAACCAACTAGGCTCGTAATTTAACAATGTTATTCATATTTACAGATGGCATACAAGTTTGTCATTAAGTTCACATGTTCCAGAAGGTATTTCTGCCCACAAACACGTTTACATTTTTTTTTTAAGTTTAAGTTCAAATGGTTCTCCTGTGAATTAGTGACACACGACATATGCCTAGTTTCCTGAAATGAGTCAAAAATGTGGAAAAAGGTCAAAGGGTCTGAATACTTTCCGAATGGCAATTTATTTTAGAACAACATGATAGGAGGATTTAAGAGTTGTTGTTTTTAGTGGTGGATGGAAGCGGGGTTGGTCCCTCTGTGAAGTGTCCTCTTTGAAGGTACCAGTGTGTTAACAAAATGCGTATATACAACACAAGTTTAAACTGTATACACCTTCAACTGCAGTGGAGGCTGCTGAGGGGAGGACAGCTCACAATAATGAGTGGAACAGAGAGAATGGAATAGAATTAAACACGTGGAAACAATTTGATACCATTCCAATGATTCCGCTCCAGCCGTTACCACGAGCCTGTCCTCTCCACTTAAAGTGCCACCAACCTCCTGTGCCATCAAGTATATGTTATGAAACTTGCTGTGTAAGTTTACATATTCTTAACACAAACAACATGTAGTGGTCAAACCCCACACATATGTTGGTTAATCCATCTAATTTAGAGATGGATCAAACTAGTGGAACTAGTGAACACGTCAAATCACCCTGATCAAAATAAGACTAGCTCATAGTAAGGAATGATGTATTGGTCCATGAAGACATCATTTGGTAGTGATTGAGCAATACTCGGAATTGCTGACTGTGGGATGTGGGCCCTGGAATGGCCAACAGTGCTTCAGTCAGAGATGTAGTCTTCCCTGATTGGCCCCAGGGGGACCAGAACAGAACAAAACATTATTGCATAAACAGATATAAAACAGTTTAATGACACGATCAGAGAAGTCATTAGAGAGAAGTGAATTTAGAAAAAACAAACATAGAATTTGCCAGTAGGGTGAGTAATACCATCGTGCCCAGTGAAAACCATCGCAAAATGAAGCATATTTCTAATAACACACAAGTTCAACAAACAGAACAGAAAAGCACACAGTTTCAAAAGGGCGGAGGGTGGTAAACCACAAATAAAGTCTGGCTTAAAACTAGGAACAATAGCCTGTGAATTCATCAACGACAAAGAAATAAAATAAACAAAATAAAATGAAATGACAAATCAACATGGATCAAATCAAATCAAATGTATTTATAAAGCCCTTCGTACATCAGCTGATGTCACAAAGTGCTGTACAGAAACCCAGCCTAAAACCCCCAAACAGCAAGCAATGCAGGTGTAGAAGCACGGTGGCTAGGAAAAACTGCCTAGAAAGGCCAAAACCTAGGAAGAAACCTAGAGAGGAACCAGGCTATGTGGGGTGGCCAGTCCTCTTCTGGCTGTGCCGGGTGGAGATTATAACAGAACATGGCCAAGATGTTCAAATGTTCATAAATGACCAGCATGGTCGAATAATAATAAGGCAGAACAGTTGAAACTGGAGCGGCAGATGTCATGAGTGTGAACTCTCCATTGCATGGCATCTAACCTGATTGTCCTCCAGAACACATGTCAGTGTCACATTTTGGAACCAGGCCTTTGGCCTTTGGACCAGGAAAGCTCCTGAAATGACTGGAGATAGTTCCAGGAAACTGTACAAGGAGCATGATCCTCTCTATGTGTTTTTCACAGTACTGTGTGAGTCGTCCGAGAGACAGTAACTTGGCCAACGCCGGGATGTGGCCATTGATATTGACATGTGCTCTTGAAGACATTCGGGTCCTCTTGCCAGAAGCAAGAGTGATTTTCATGCTCTAGGCTTTCAGTTCTTGCAAGCTAGTAATTCTGTGCGCTTGTCGTGCAAGAGAGATGTCCACATCACCGTGTCAAATGTTGGCACACAAACCTGTGGAAACAGGAGACACTCATTTGGACAGTCAGCATAGACCTACAGTCAGTATAGACCTTCAGTAAGTATACTGTAGACCTACAACAAGTATAGACCTACAGTCAGCAAGGGCCTACAACCAGTATAGACCTACAATCAGCATAGACATACAGTCAGTATAGACCTAGAGTCAGCATAGACCTACAACAAGTATAGACCTACAACCAGTACAGACCTTCAGTCAGTATAGACCTACAATCAGTACAGACCAACAACCAGTATAGACCTTCCATCAGTGTAGACCTACAGTCACTATAAACCTACAGTCAGTATAAGTGTACAGTCATTACAGACCTACAGTCATTACAGACCGACAACCAGTATAGACCTACGGTCATTACAGACCTACAGTCATTACAGACCTACAGTCATTACAGACCTACAGTCAGTATAGACCTACAGTCATTACAGACCTACAGTCATTACAGACCTACAGTCAGCAAGGGCCTACAACCAGTATAGACCTACAATCAGCATAGACATACAGTCAGTATAGACCTAGAGTCAGCATAGACCTACAACCAGTATAGACCTACAACCAGTATAGACCTACAACCAGTACAGACCTTCAGTCAGTATAGACCTACAAACAGTACAGACCAACAACCAGTATAGACCTTCCATCAGTGTAGACCTACAGTCACTATAAACCTACAGTCAGTATAAGTGTAAAGTCATTACAGACCTACAGTCATTACAGACCTACAGTCAGTATAGGCCTTCAGTCAGTATAGACCTACAGTCAGTATAGACCTACAGTCCGTATAGACCTACAGTCAGTATAGACCTACAGCCAGTATACTGTAGACCTACAGTCAGTATAGACCTACAGCCAGTATACTGTAGACTGACAGTCAGTATTGGCCTTCAATCAGTAAAGACTGACAGTCAGTATTGACCTGCAGTCAGTATAGACCTACAGCCAGTATACTGTAGACCTACAGTCAGTATAGACCTACAGTCAGCATAGACCGACAGTCAGTATAGACCTACAATCAGCATAGACCGACAGTCAGTATAGACCTACAGCCAGTATAGACCTACAGTCAGTATAGACTTATTGTCAGTATAGACCTACAGTCAGTATAGACCTAGAGTCATTACAGACCTACAGTCAGTATAGACCGACAATCAGTACAGACCTACAGTCATTACAGACCTACAGTCATTACAGACCTACAGTCATTACAGACCTACAGTCATTACAGACCTACATTCAGTATACAAAACACCTTCAACCAGTATAGATTGAAAGTCAGTATAGACCTACAGTCAGTATAGACCTACAGTCAGTATAGACCTACAGTCAGTATAGGCCTTCAGTCAGTATAGACCTACAGTCAGTATAGACCTACAGTCCGTATAGACCTTCAGTCAGTGTAGATCTACAGCCAGTATACAGTAGACCTACAGTCAGCATAGACCTACAGCCAGTATACTGTAGACCTACAGTCAGTATAGACCTACAGCCAGTATACTGTAGACCTACAGTCAGTATAGACCTACAGTCAGCATAGACCGACAGTCAGTATAGACCTACAGCCAGTATAGACCTACAGTCAGTATAGACTTATTGTCAGTATAGACCTACAGTCAGTATAGACCTAGAGTCATTACAGACCTACAGTCAGTATAGACCGACAATCAGTATAGACCTACAGTCATTACAGACCTACAGTCATTACAGACCTACAGTCAGTATACTGTACACCTTCAACCAGTATAGATTGAAAGTCAGTATAGACCTACAGTCAGTATAGACCTACAGTCAGTATAGGCCTTCAGTCAGTGTAGACCTACAGCCAGTATACAGTAGACCTACAGTCAGTATAGACCTGCAGCCAGTATACTGTAGACCTACAGTCAGTATAGACCTACAGTCCGTATAGACCTATTGTCAGTATAGACCTACAGTCAGTATAGATTGACAGTCAGTATAGACCTACAGTATTTAGAGACTTACAGTCAGTATAGACCGACAGTCAGTATAGTTTTACAGTCTACACAACTATATGCCAAACGTCTAACCTCTAAGAGCTCCAACACCCCTGTCTAAGCTCTAAGAGCTCCCAACCCCCCTGTCTAACCTCTAAGAGCTCCCAACCCCCCTGTCTAAACTCTAAGAGCTCCCAACCCCCCTGTCTAACCCCTAAGAGCTCCCAACTCCCCTGTCTAACCTCTAAGAGCTCCAACCCCCCTGTCTAACCTCTAAGAGCTCCCAACCCCCCTGTCTAAGCTCTAAGAGCTCCCAACCCCTCTGTCTAACCTCTAAGACTGGGGATAGGGTGACTGGTGATAGGGTGAATGCACTGCAGTCCAGGAAGATTTATACATAAGTTGGATATGAAACTAGTTCAGCATGATTCCTTATTGACTCATATCCAGGTCTCTCTGCTGTAATGGCACAATGCTCCCTTATTTCACAAATCCAATTTTATTTCAGATTCACATCAATCAAAGTGGTATTTTTAAGGGCTGGCCAAGTCAACCTCACATCCTCTGTGTTGTGAATGCCTTCTGCTCACCTGACAAAACCTTCCTTGTGTCTGTGTCTGCGTTTGTGTGTGTGTGTGTGTGTGTATGTGTGTGTGTGTGTGTGTGTATGTGTGTGTGTGTGTGCTTCCTACAAGCCACTGATGCAGACCTTTGGAACATCTACATTTTAAAAAGTCAAATAAAGCCATGTAATATAGCCTACACCTTCACAATAGGGGCGGCAGGGTAGCCTAGTGGTTAGAGTGTTGGACTAGTAACTGAAAGGGTTGCAAGTTCAAATCCCCATGCTGACAAGGTACAAATCTGTCGTTCTTCCCCTAAACAGGCAGTTAACCCACTGTTCCTAGGCCTTCATTGAAAATCAGAATTTGTTCTTAACTGACTTGCCTATTAAATAAATATGTTCTTTAATTTAGACAGGTCTAAATAAACATGATATGAAGAAAATGTAGTCTGTTTCAGGAGAACAGAATAGCATACTCTGAGTTGTCCTTATGTTAGGCCCTGACCTGGCTATTCCATATGGCTTTGGGCTACACTAGTTAATTTAGCAAACAAGAATTGCTTATGACATGACATTATTTAGTATTATTTTATAGTACAAAATACAATTGAACATAGCTGAATAAAATAGAAAGGATATTTTCTACAAAATATTTGAGGGAGTGTGCACATGCGGCTATTCTGTGTTGAGCGTTTAGCAAAGAATCAGGCACTCCTATATGCTTAATTTAGAGTTATTTATGTACCTTTAGTTCTGATACAAATGTTGGGCTATATTAACGTGACTAAACGGTCATGTGGAATTTGACTGCAGTCATGACTCATGACCGCCGGTGTGTCGGTAATAAGGTCACCATAACAGTCCTAACCGCAACCCTACTTGATGATAATAGCGCTCATCTTGCCTCTGACATCCAGGCTACCTGGACGGACGACGCATTTTGCCTATTGGGTGACTTGGCAGGGGAGATTGCCAGCCTTTTTTAAACTCCAGAATAATGTGAACAAGTTGTGTCAGTTGTGTCAAGTTGTGTCAAGTTGTGTCAAGTTGTGCCAGTTGTGTCAAGTTGTGTCAAGTTGTGCCAGTTGTGTCAATTTGTGTCAAGTTGTGTCAAGTTATGTAAAGTTGTGCCAGTTGTGTCAAGTTGTGTCAAGTTGTGCCAGTTGTGCCAGTTGTGTCAATTTGTGTCAAGTTGTGTCAAGTTGTGTCAAGTTGTGTCAAGATGTGCCAGTTGTGTCAAGTTGTGCCAGTTGTGTCAAGTTGTGTCAATTTGTGTCAAGTTGTGTCAAGTTGTGTCAAGTTGTGTCAAGTTGTGCCAGTTGTGTCAGTTGTGCCAAGTTCTGTCAAGTTCTGTCAAGTTGTGTCAAGTTCTGTCAAGTTCTGTCAAGTTGTGTCAAGTTGTGTCAAGTTGGGCCAGTTGTGTCAAGTTGTGTCAAGTTGTGTCAAGTTGTGCCAGTTGTGTCAAGTTGCGTCAAGTTGTGTCAAGTTGTGTCAAGTTGTGTCAAGTTATGCCAGTTGTGTCAAGTTGGGTCAAGTTGTGTCAAGTTGGGTCAAGTTGGCTAAATGTCCTTTATGTGTTGGACCATTCTTGATACACATGGGAAACTGTTGACTATGAAAAGCCCAGCAGCGTTGCAGTTCTTGACACAAACCGTTGTGCTTGGCACCTAATATCATACCCCGTTCTAAGGAATTTCAATATTTTGTCTTGCCCCTTCAACCTCTGAATGACACACATCCACAATCCATGTATCCAGTATCTCAAGGCTTACCAATCCTTCTTTAACCTGTCTCCTCCCCTTCATCTACATATCATAGCTTTCACCTGGATTCACCTGGTCAGTCTATGTCATGGAAAGAGCAGGTGTTCCTAATGTTTTGTATACTCAGTGTAAACTCTCACAGTGAAACAATATTGAATCTGGGACATGTATTTTATGTCCTCTCTCATCTGCAGTCAATAACCTCACAATAACTTTACCCTAGGCGATAAAGATAGATTTTCTGGCATTCCTATGTTTGTCCTGCCGTCTGTGCCATAACAGATCGTTACCTGGTATGTTTTTGGCATTCTGTTCCAGCCACCCCTTGCATTCACATATACATATTTGGCGAGCTTGTAATGATTTCTGCTGAAATACCTTACAAAGGCTTTCTCACAGTGCTCAAAACACACACACACACACAGACACACGCACACACAGAAGCACACGCACGCATACACGCACACACACACCCACACACACACACACACGCACGCACGCATACACACACACACACACACACACACACACACACACACACACACACACACACACACACACACACACACACACAAACAGACCCTCTCTCTGCATGCATAGCAGGCGTGCGTCACACTTTTCTTCCTGAGTTTGGGCCCGACATAAAATAACATTTCAAAAGCCCAAGTTGTTTGTGCTCCAAATTCCTGGATGTTGAAGTTGAGAGATTGGTCTGTGTGTTGCAGTGTCAAATGGAAAGGTTTTCTCGGTTGATGCGCAATGGCATGATCCTGGACCTCATGTGTGGCAGCTTTGTCATCAATCATTCCATATTCTTAAGTAAACTTTTGACTCGTAATCCCCAGCCTGCTGTTGCTATCCTTTTGTTTCAAAACATGTTTGCTTTTCCCATTTTCGTCACATTGTCATGTTAGGTTGCGGAGTAACCGAGCCGTTTGTGATGGCAGGCGCTTGCGGTCCAGATGGGGCCCTAAGTTCCAGTCGCACACATTGTTCTGGTAAGACTAGAGCTTTAAGTGGGAGGGCCTTTTGTTTTGGTTCTCTGTTGCCACACAGGAAAATGAGAGCTCTCAATCGGCTGAATAGTTTAGAGTTTACCACAGTTTTCCACTAAAGGAATCAAGACTTTCCTCATTGTTGTTATTTTCTCTGGGCAGGTCTAACAGGCAGATGTTTGATAGTAATAGCAGCAAAACATCATGAACATCTTTCACGTCTTGTACATCTTTTCCAGGGGCCCATGTATGACCTCACATTGAGGAGGAGCTTGACGTTGTTAGGGGAGCTTCCTCTCAATGGGGAAATACCCGTTGGTTTCTGATCGGGGTCTGTCAGGTTCCGTTCCCAGTCAGGCATCCCCACCCTTCATCTCCACGGAGATGAAGATGACTAATACAAATAGCTCTGCTCCTATTTTCTCCTCTTTTTCATTCATCATCCTCTGTTCTTTTTTTCCTCTCCTCCCGTCTTCATATCCAGTTAGCATCCAGTAGACAAAGCTCAAGCCTGAGGCGTCTTAGCTTATCCCAAACACACACACCTCTGTTCAGCCCAGTGGACTGCCCGGATCAGGTGGATTAAATATCTGTTTTGGAGAAACAGAGTCACTATCTAGCACTGCTCCTAGTTAGGGAGACGGGACGGGAGGTTTGGTCAAGGAGGGAGAGTGGGAACTGGGGTCCCCTGCCCGGGCTAATCCCTTAACTATCTGTTCATGTTTTTATATTTTATTTAACCTTTATGTAACTAACTAACACATTCTTATTTACAATGACGGCCTACACCGGCCAAACCCTAACCCAGCCAATTTTGCGCCACCCTATGGGACTCCCAGTCACGACCTGTTGTGATACTGCCTGGAATCGAACCAGGGTCTGTAGTGACTCCTCTAGCGCTGAGATGCAATGCCTTAGAGCGCTGCGCAACTCGGGAGCCCCCTTAACGTTTAGTAGCTAATCTAGCAATTTTCAATACATTTATATCTGATCTGACTCCATGCACTCCAGCTCTGTGCCTGATATCTGTGTGTTGTGTCTAGGGTGACCACATGCAGGTGACTGGGATGATGGACTGCTGGATAATTTCCCCCCACCCCCCCACCCCCCCACCCCCCCACCCCCCCCACCCCCGCTGCACCGAACAAGCTAATTGAAGGCACCTAACCTACTCCTTAGCCTTGCGAAAAATCTGATGATGCGTAAACATTTCTGGTTAATCTCAGGGAATTAAAACAGTTAAAAAGGGATGATTTTAAAAAGGGGATTGAGTGAAGTAGCAGCAATGTTTGAGGATGGAGAGCCTCACAAATGTGATAAAATTACCTTATTTCTTTCAGTCTAATACAGTTATTTACTTAATTTATTAGCTCTTCATTAGAAGCACATTTTTTGTCTTCTCCAAATTTAGCTGAAATATAGCCTGGAAAGAATTTTACAAATGCGATTGGTTGATGATATGACATTGTCTTGTGCTGCGCAGAATATCAGATCTCAACAATGATTGGAGAATTGTTGAACATAACCAGTACCACATCCTGATGATTTATACTGAGTGAACAAAGCATTAGGAACACCTTCCTAATATGAGGCAAAGCAAAGCCAGATGGGGTGAGGACTCCTCTGTGAGGACTCCTCTGTAGAGTTCAGGTCTCACAGCAGTTAACCTGGGCTGGAACAAAAAGCATCAGGTCGAGGTGCAGACGGAAGGTGGCAGGTGGGGTTCGGTGAGATGACGTTTTCAGTCAGGGTGAAATCAGAAGAGATGAGTGGGTGTGAGATGTGAGTCGTCCTATAGAGTCTTTTGTGCAGCAGCCTGTGGAAAAGGTACACACAAACATAAGTACTGGAGAGTATCGGTGTCGGATTAGCTCAACAAGGCGGGTTTAACGGTTGCACACAGTATCCTGACAACGTACACAATGGCAAGATGTGTTTTCCCCCCCCCCTTTGTCTAGAATGTTGCATAGTTTACTGAGTAATAGGGTACATTTCATACTGAACTTCTGACTTGTTGTGTCAGTTTACTAATAACATTTGAACAAGTCAAAAATATTCAAGGACTTAGGCACACATGTACTGCATGTCATTTCATGTCAATATAGATTAATGTGACTACAGTACACATTACATAATAAACTCTTCTCCATAGTTCATATGTCATATGAAGCAGTGACAATTTCAGCATGTAAATCTTGCTGGGGCAATAAAAAGTGTAATGTCTTAGATGCATGCCAGCAAACCCACTACACAACACATCACAACACTAAACAATACATGCATTGTACTATTACGATGACAAACGGCGCCCACACACTGTTAGGGCCTACATAAAGCTGTCCCAACAGCAGAGTCCCAACAGCAGTCCCAACATCTTACCACTGCTACACCTGGCTGTCAGCGGAGCCTTGTCTGGCAGCGAAACAGTTCATTCAGCCTCATTTACTACCTTTTAAAAAAAAACATAGCTGATATGGCTGACTTGCTTTAATAAATGTGGTTTCTACTGACAATTGAGATGTACAAACTATGACATAAGGGGACAACGAGCGGATAAGAGGCAATCCGTAATTTCAATTAAGACATTCATGGGTGAGATTGGATGGACGAGTGTGAAAAGCTGTCATCAAGGCAAAGGGTGGCTGCTTGGAAGAATCTGAAATATAAAATATATTTGCATTTGTTTAATACTTATTTTGGTAACATTCCATGTGTTATTTCATAGTTTTTATGTCTTCACTATTATTCTACAATGTAGAAAATAGTAAAAAATAAAGAAAAACCCTTGAATGAGTTGGTGTTCTAAAACTTTTATACCCACTATTTATACAAAGGTACGTGGAAATGCGTTCCCAGGAGGGAATCACGCTTCATCTGGCAGTTCGATGGAGACATCTGGGTGTTGTGGATGCCTAGGAGAACTTAAACACTACTTAAACACTACAGCACACAATGACATTCTGGATGATTCTGTGCATCCAACTTTGTGGCAACAGTTCGGGGAAGGGCCTTTCCTGTTTCAGCATGCCCATCTATACAGAAATGGTTTGTCAAGATTGGTATGGAAGAACTTTACTGCCCTGCACAGAGCCCTGACCTCAAATCCATTGAACACCTTTGGGATGAATTGGAACGCCGACTGCGAGCCAGGCCTAATCCCCAAACATCAGAGGCTGACCTAAATAATGCTCTTGTGGCTGAATGGAAGCAAGTCCCCGCAGAAATGTTCCAACATCTAGTGGAAAGCCTTCCCAGAAGAGAGGAGGCTGTTATAGCAGAAAAGGGGGGACCGTCTCCATATTAATGCCCATGCTTTTGGAATGAGATGTTCAACAAGCAGGTGTCCACATACCTTTGGTCATGTAATGTATATATACAGTACCAGTCAAAAGTTTGGAATAACACTTATGGAAATAACACTTATGGAACCATGTACAGTACTACCCAAAAAAGTGTTCAACAAATAAAAATATATTTTAGATTCTTCAAAGTTGCCACCGTTTGCCTTGATGACAGCTTTGCACACTCTTGGCATTCTCTCTGAGCTGAGCACTTGTGGGAAAATATTTTGTACAAAAAATGTGTTTACATCCAACTGATAAGTGTGGCATATGGAGAAGCTGATTAAACAGCATGATTATTACACAGGTGCATCTTATGCTGGGGATAATAAAAAGGCCACTCTAAAATGGGTAGTTTTGTCACACAACACAATGCCACAGATGTCTCAGTTTTGAGGGAGCGTGCAATTGGCATGCTGACTGCATGAATTTCCACCAGAGCAGTTGCCAGAGAATTGAATGTTAATTTCTCTACCATAAGCCCCCCCCCCCGACGTCATTTTAGAGAATTGGCAGTACTTCCAACCGGCCACACAACCGCCGAACAAGTGTGTGGCGTTGTGTGGGCGAGGGTTTGTTGATGTCAATGTTGTGAATAGTGCCCCATGCCGGCGGTGGTTTTATGGTATGGGCAGACATAAGCTATGAACAACGAATACAATTGCATTTTTATCAATGGTCATTTGAATGCACAGAGATACTGGGGTGAGATCCTGAGGCCCATTGTCGTTGCCATTCATCCGCCGCCATCACCTCATGCTTCAGCACAATGCATGGTCCAAAGTCGCATGGATATGTACACAATTCCTGGAAGCTAAACATATCCCAGTTCTTCCATGGCCTGCACACTCACCAGATCCATTTAGCATGTTTTGGATGCTCTGGATCGACGTATATGACAATGTGTTCCAGTTCCTGACAATATCCAGCAACTTCACACAGTCATTGAAGAGAAGTGGAACAACATATACTGACTGGTTTTCTGATCCACACCCCTACCTTTTTTATAAAGGTGTCTGTGATCAACAGCTGCATATCTGTATTCCCAGTCATGTGAAATCCATAGATTAGGGCCTAATTTATTTATTTCAATTGACTGATTTCCATAAATGAACTGTAACTCAGTAAAAAAAAATGAAATTGTTACATGTTGCGTTTATGTTTTTGTTCAGAATAATGGCTCTGTTGGGTGGTGCTTGCTATATCAAAGTCATGGATTAAACAATAAACTGAACCCAGTTATCAGTAAGTCACTTTAGATCAAAGCGCCTTCTAAATTACAACATTGTCTGATTCTCTGGAGTGTCGTCAAGGACATTTCCTTCTAAGCTAGTGTTGGAACTCCATCTGCACTAGGTCCAATGGCCCTGCAGAACAATCAAATATTTGCCTTGTCCTTGGATGCCAATCAGAAGTCCCTGACCATGACAACATATGGACCATTAGGGAAGAACTCTTGATGTTCATCTGGCTGTCTCTGGCTACCATCTGACCACGCTGGCTTCTTCAGAATGTTATTGACGCCTATTTATGGAAAACCCGTTTAAAATGTTTCCACTGGGATCACTGGATGCAAACAAGTATCAGTCAGAAGATATTTAGCTGTGTTTGCTTATCTTTCATTTATTTGGCTTGAGAAAAGATTCACATGAATTGGCTTGAGAAGAGGTTCACATTATTTGGCATGAGAAGAGGTTCACATTAATTGGCTTGAGAAGATGTTCACATTAATTGGCTTGAGAAGAGGTTCACATGCATTTGCTTGAGAAGAGGTTTTACATTAATTGGCTTGAGAAGAGGTTCACATTAATTGGCTTGAGAAGAGGTTCACATGAATTGGCTTGAGAAGATGTTCACATTAATTGGCTTGAGAAGAGGTTCACATGCATTTGCTTGAGAAGAGGTTTTACATTAATTGGCTTGAGAATAGGTTCACATTAATTGGCTTGAGAAGAGGTTTATATTCATTGGCTTGAAAATAGGTTTATATTCATTGGCTTGAGAAGAGGTTTATATTCATTGGCTTGAGAAGATGTTCACATTATTTGGCTTGAGAAGAGGTTCACATTAATTGGCTTGAGAATAGGTTCACATTAATTGGCTTGGGAAGAGGTTCACATGAATTGGCTTGAGAAGAGGTTTATATTCATTGGCTTGAGAAGAGGTTCACATTATTTGACATGAGACGAGATTCACATTAATTGGCTTGAGAAGAGATTCACATTAATTGGCATGAGAAGAGGTTCACATTAATTGGCTTGAGAAAGGGTTTATATTCATTGGCTTGAGAAGAGGTTCACAAACAGGTTGATCAACATATAGGTTGGTCCACTGAGCTCCCTTCACTACCATAAGTGTATCTGGTTGTCATAGCCAGTTATAACCGGCATCGTCCAGCTTCAAATGGCAACGTTTCTATCACAATATCAACTGACTCACCAAATCCACTCGATCTTATGCAATATTTTAATTGACACGGACCAATACTGTTCTATTCACTCTCCAAGTAGTGTCAGGACAAAGATTTTTGACTGTAGTCCAATCAGTCATTCAAAGTGAATCAGCCAAAAACCTGTCGGGGCTGAACCAGCTATTCTTTGTGAGAGCAGGGCCTTGTCACACTGTTTACACGCATTTGTTTGAGACGGCAGGTTTTCAACACGCCCTGTAAGCACTCCTCACATTACAGACAACCTGCGTTGTTTGCTGTACCAAATGTGTTAAACACAAGGACACACACAGTTTGCACAGGTAACATGGTTCTGGCTTTAGCTAAGTACCTTGTTCTGTTCGGTTAGGAATCAGTCTTGCTTACAGACCCGAGGAAAGCTATTTATGTTAGCAGTCGTGGCCCTCAAGTAGTTGTGACTTAAAACGAATAGCTTTAATCTGTTAAAAGTTGTTTTATGTCAACTTTACTTTTACACAATCTCTCCTCTCCTGCGTGGGTTGGAATACATCAACACAATGGAGCAACTGACAGAAAAAACAGAACTGTTTCTTCAGAGAGGAAAAGAGGACGGATCAATGAAAATAACTCAAATGTTAAATTCCTCATGTAAACTCAGCAAAAAAAGAAACGACCTCTCACTGTCAACTGTGTTGATTTTCAGCAAAACTTAACATGTGTAAATATTTATATGAACATAACAAGATTCAACAACTGAGACATAAACTGAACAAGTTCCACAGATATGTGATTAATATAAATGGAATTATGTGTCCCTGAACAAAGGAGGGGTCAAAATCAAAAAGTAACAGTCATTATCTGGTGTGACCACCAGCTGCATTAAGTACTACAGTGCATCTCCTGCTCATGGACTGCACCAGATTTGCCAGTTCTTGCTGTGAGATGTTACCCCACTCTTCCACAAAGGCACCTGCAAGTTTCCAGACATTTTTGGGGGGAATGGCCCTAGCCCTCACCTTCCAATCCAACAGGTCCCAGACGTGCTCAATGGGATTGAGATCCGGGCTCTTCACTGGCCATGGCTGAATACTGACATTCCTGTCTTGCAAGACATCACGCACTGAATGAGCAGTATGGCTAGCGGCATTGTCATGCCAGGATGGAGGGTCATGTCAGGATGAGCCTGCAGGAAGGGTACCACATGAGGGAAGAGGATGTCTTCCCTGTAACACACAGCGTTGAGACTGCCTGCAATGACAACAGTCCGATGATGCATCTCATCGCCTATTGCGATCAGCATCTCTCAGCCTATTGCGGACAGTCTGAGCCCTGATGGAGGGATTGTGCATTCTTGGTGTAACTCGGGCAGCTGTTGTTGCCATCCTGTACCTGTCCCCCAGGTGTGATGTTGGGATGTACGATCCTGGGCAGGTTTTGTTACATGTGGTCTGCCACTGCGAGGACGATCAGCTGTCTGTCCTGTCTCCCTGTAGCACTGTCTTAGGCGTCTCACAGTACGGACATTGCAATTTATTGCCCCGGCCACATCTGCAGTCCTCATGCCTCCTTGCAGCATGCCTAAGGCACATTCCACAGATGAGCAGGGACCCTGGGCATCTTTCTTTGGGTTTTTTTCAGAGTCAGTAAAAAGGCCTCTTTAGTGTCCTAAGTTTTCATAACTGTGACCTTAATTGCCTACCGTCTGTAAACTATTAGTGTCTTAACAACCATTCCACAGCTGCATGTTCATTAATTGTTTATGGTTCATTGAACAAGCATGGGAAACAGTATTTAAAGCCTTTACAATGGAGATCTGTGAAGTTATTTGGATTTTTACCAATTATCTTTGAAAGATAGGGTCCTGAAAAAGGGATGTTTACATCATTCTATATTAGGCAACGCTATGGCAAGTCAACACTTACAACAGAGAGAGAAATTCAACCTCATTCATGGATCAACGCTAAAACACACTGCCCGTCTAACTGAGCGTGATGAACAGATTAGCCCAGAGAAAGAGTTTCATTTCATTCCTCTACTCATCATTACACAAGACCTACCCACATAAGTAATGATGACATCGCTTGCAGTGGACTATATTTGTCTTTTTCCAAAGATGAAAAAGTACAATGAAAGAAAAAAGTGTGATCCTCCATGACCCAATATACCAGACTACCAGACTGCATTGGTCAAGCAGGAGGCATTTCAAATAAACAGAACAGAGACGGCTTTAAAACAAAGAATTTATTTTCCCCCTCGTGAATCTATTTTGGGCGTCTGCGTAAGCGCCGACTGCCCTACCTGAGACAGAAACTGCCCGTGTTATTTTAATCTCCATACCTTTGATCCAGCCAGGTATTTATAGAATGAAAACAAAGAGATGACACTTAGTATGACAGCAACAACATAACATGTACTGTACACAGCAGAAGGTTTTACTCATGGTATCATTCCTCCAAGACTCTAGTGCAAGTAAGAGTTATTAAACTAAACAACACTTTATATTACGTTACATTTATACTAGATTGGAGTCTGTTGTTACGTGTATTTGTTGGTATGGGCGTACTGCAAAACGTTTGATGGGAGGTGTGTTCAGTGCTGTAGTTTAAGGCTATCCACCTGTTTTCCTAAAGTATTTTCATGCCTTTGTCTGCTTCTGGGAATCTGGTAGTGAGTCAGTAGATTTCTGTAGCAGACACGATACCCCCAAGGCAGCTAATGGAGAAGCTCAATCCTGTTAACAGTGTCTTCAACCACCTCAAAGACAGAAGCACGGAATGATACATGAAACTGTGTGTGTGTGTGTGTGTGTGTGTGTCGGTGGGTGTCGGTATGTGTATTTGTATGCTGGTTTCGACTGTCTGTCATCTGGGGCCCTGTGTCTTACAGTATTGAAGGGTATGGTTATACATGAGTGTCTGTGTGCGTTAGCGTGTTTGTCAATGCAAGTGGGTTTTGATGACATGTGCCAGGGTTAATGTGGCAGTGGGTCTTAGATAATGAGACATTGTGAGAGGCCATTTTCATGAGACTTTGTGTTTGCACTACTAATGAGTGGCCCATGCAGGAACAACTGTGTGTGTGTGTTCTTGGGAGGTCAGCTGCAGCAGCATGCTGTAAAACACAGCCCTGTGAAGTGACAGTGCGCAAGTGTCTGGTTCTCATCGTAGCCTCAGTAGTGCTCTGGTTCATACAGAACACTCCCTCTACAGTGAACGTGTCTGGTTCTTATCAATGCCTCAGTACACTCTTAGAAAAAAGGTGCTATCTAGAACCTAAAATAGTTCTTCAGCTCTCCCCATAGGATAACTCTTTGAATAACAATTTTTTTGATTCCAGGTAGATTCCTTTTTGGTCCCATTTAAAATCCTTTTCACATAGGGTTCTACATGGAACCCAAATGAGTTCTGCCTGGAACCAAAAAGGGTTCTCATATGGGGACAGCCGAAGAACCATTTTGGAATTGTATGGGTTTCCCACTGGGCGCACACAGGTTGAATCAATGTTATTTCAATGTCATTTGTCAACGTATTTAGACATGGAATCAACGTTGAAAATACATTTGATTGAAAAAAAGCCATCAACCAGTACTGTTTTAATCTAATTTTAGTCCCATAGGGAGACGCACAATTGGCCCAGCGTTGTCCGGGTTATGATTTGGCCGGGGTAGGCCGTCATTGTAAATAAGAATTTGTTCTTAACTGACTTGCCTAGTTAAATAAAGGTTAAATAAATAATCAGCGTTGTAAACATTGAAATGACGGGTAATACTTCTACTTAAATACTTTGACGCAACCTGACTAACAGCTTGTACATCAATTTAATTTCAACATAATCATCAGAATGATGTACACGTCGAATTGCGTTCCACACAGTATCTTAAAGTGTTTTCCACCATTTTTCAATTGGGTGGTTGAAATGATGTTTCACTTTCATTTTTTATTAGACATATTTTATGTACAACACTTGTGAGAACGAGTCTAACATCCAGATGTTAGTTTTTGGAAACAAGCTGTTCGATTCAGCTGAGCTATCATGTCAACACATTTAGATGTTGATCAGGTGTCATACTCATTTGAGTAGACTACCTAAATAACATTGAATAGTTGAAAGTAACTCCTCTAACTTTTCTAACACAAGCTTTATGTGAAAATAAATTCAGAGTGAAGTGGGTTTATGTAAGCTACAGTAACATCTGACTTGCCCGAAGGATACCATACTTTCATGTGAAGCTAGGTATACTATCATTCGTCCATGGTTGATTGGACCTTTGGAAGTTTAGAAGCAGTTACCATTATCCTTATACATAGGATGCCAAATGCATAATTGTTCATAATAAACAGCCTACATACTATTCAAGCAGAAGATACCTCTCCTTAATTGTTGATATTTGTGTTCACAATCCAGAAAAAATCCAGTTTGTCTAATAATTAAAGAGTGATATGTTAGATTCATCTCCATCTCAACCAAAAATCTAAGTTAAAGAATAGCACTAACTCAAATGTAAATGTAATTGCACTTCTAATGCAGTTTAATATAATTTAGTCCAGTACTTCAACTTAGATTTTTTGTTGTTGATTGAGACATGAATCCAACATATTAATAACTTGTAGATTACATTTGAAATCAACCAACAATCATTCAAATACAAGACAATATCCAAAGGTAAAAGTCTAAATTAGGTTGATGTAAAAACCTGTTAGCCAGTCAATGTATTTAAGTTAAAGTTTTAGCCTAATTTCAATATTTACAATTCTGAATGAAATGAAAACAGTACTGGTTGATGTGTATTCCATGTTGATTCCACGTCACAGTACATTGAGATATTACGTTGAAGTGATGTTCATTGAACCTGTGTGTGCCCAGTGGGCTGGGTCATACATTTAACTCATTGTACAGGAGAGACATGGCTTATCAGATATGAACTTATCCTGTGTTTTCCCACTGACAACGTCAAATATGACTCTATCCCTTTGTCCTGTCAGTGTAGGCTATACACACACAACAAACTTTAACAGGTGTAGGCTATATACACGCAACAAACTTCAACAGGTGTAGGCTATATACACACAACAAACTTCAACAGGTGTAGGCTATATACACACAACAAACTTCAACAGGTGTAGGCTATATACACACAACAAACTTTAACAGGTGTAGGCTATATACACGCAACAAACTTGAACAGGTGTAGGCTATATACACACAACAACCTTCAACAGGTGTAGGCTATATACACACAACAAACTTCAACAGGTGTAGGCTATATACACACAACAAACTTCAACAGGTGCAGGCTATATACACACAACAAACTTCAACAGGTGTAGGCTATATACACACAACAAACTTCAACAGGTGTAGGCTATATACACACAACAAACTTCAACAGGTGCAGGCTACACTAAGGGCTCCATTTTCCACACAAAAAAATGTGTATGTGTGTGATATGCATACATACATGCCTGAAAATGTGGACACACAAAAACACGTGTGTATGCATGTGTGTGGGTGTAGTAACAGTGAGCCCCGTACATCCAAACCACATGCAGTGAGAGATGAAGATGATGGATGACACACTGGAGCCCAACTGTGTTTCTGTCAGACTCATGGCCCGGGGTATTCCTGGTTGAGGTGAAGGCTCCATCTTGATTTAGCTCCTCACCAGCTGTCACTCAGACTTCGCTCTGTCCCATCTTGGAGGCTTGGCCATGTAGACACACAGACACAGACACACATGCACACACACTCACTCACTCACACACAAAGGTCAACAAAGAGTCAGCTACCCAGGCGCCACATGTTTCACCGTTTAGGCACGATCATTCAAACACAATCATTCAGCAATTCTAACTCATGCAACATACTGGGTGCTATATTTACAAAGTACGGGAATAATGTGTTTGTTTAAGACAGCTGTTGTATGTTTGTGTGTGTGTTTGTTTGTGTGTGTGTTTGTTATTAAAACCCTTTCCTGCAGGCAAATGACCAAATCACCCCCTAGTGGCCTCATGGGTGGAATGTTATTCATTTTTCTTATAATTTCATAATTGATACACTTTTTTTACGCCGAACATCCGGTGTTTCTATGTCAAACGGTTTTGTTATATTTCAGTCTTCTGTGATGTATATAAAGTGTAATATTGGGATGCAAACTCAACATGTAATACATTTCAACCCTATATCTGACATGGTACAGGTCTCTTCTTTTCTTAAGTCCATAACCAGGTGTGTGAGATATAAACTTTTGTTTCCAAGTAGATTTGTTTAAGACTACCAAGAAGCACTCTGAGTGACCCTGCAGTAAAATTATGGTATCAGTGAATATTATGCAATAATATTTACAAAATCATCATTCACAACTTGTACCCCATTTGTTATTATTTTAAACTCAATACAGGTTTAATATTATTGGATATGTTTGGATTGGATAAGGATAAACCAATGAAATAACAATGTCAAACCAAACAAACATTAGCGGGTGTTTCCCAGTGCTTACTGCTAACTGGAAGATCACTAGATTGAAGCCCATTAGGAAAGTTCATTGCAGTAAAAAAGTGATTCATCACCTTGAAATTGCCCTTAAACCTACTCATAGCATGCATGCATTGTATAGGACAGAGTCACACATCCACAAACATTATGTCAGAGCAACATAAGATCTCAATGAATTGCTGTCATTCTAGCCTGATGTGGACGCCGTAGATGACAGTATTTTCATTTTCGCAGACAGATAAGTAGTACACAACAGGCACAGGTCTAAGGCACAACAGGTCTAAGGCACTGCATCTCAGTGTAAGAGGAGTCCCTATAATACCTGGTTCGAATCCAGGCTCTATCACATCCGGCTGTGCACGGTGTTGGCCGGAGTAGGCCACCATAGTAAATAAGAATTTGTTCTTATACTGACTTGCCCGATTAAATAAAGTTTCAAAATAAAACGTAATAATACACTGCAACTTAAAGGGGAATGGAAACACTTCAAGAAGTAAAGCTAAGCACGGAGATGTATTCCATCCCTGATACTAAACATTTGCATTTAACATAGAAACATCTCTATTTTACGGATTTTGATATAGAACAACGCTTATTAGAGGTATGGGTAGCTACATCTTGAATTCCCATAGTATACTGCATCGTTGGCAGTATTGATCATTTTGAGCAGTTTTGTCAGGAAAGTGAATGCTGCCACCGGGAGGCTCCTCGCTCCCACTGGACCTGAAAGGTTTATCACAAAATTAACAGGTTTGTAAATGAGAGATCAGGACAACAATATTAAGGTAAGAAACTGTATACAATTTGTTTTTATGTTGGTACTTATATTTTTGAGTCTGTAAAATGAACTTCTGATAACGCACCGAGTTGACAGTCAGCCAAAGCTAGACAAGGTAGCTATCTATCTAGAAGATTTAGCTCTTGTCTTGTTTTATGATAACTGTAGAAAACATTTTCATATTGTCCATTTAAACATAATTTGTCATTGGTATTAGCTAAGAGCTACAATGAACTGGCTAGTGTCTGATTCTACAGTAGCTAGCTACCTAGCCAGCCACAAGAGAGGGCTCTTGCAGGATTGCTATTTTACCAGTAAATGTATGATACCCATATCATTATTAGCTAGCTATCTAGATACAGTTGTCTGAAGTTTACATACACTTATGTTGGAGTCAATAAAACTCATTTTTCATCCACTCCACAAATTTCTTGTTAACAAACTATAGTTTTGGCAAGTCGGTTAGGACATCTACTTTGTGCATGACACAAGTAGTTTTTCCAGCAATTGTTGACAGATTATTTCACTTATAATTCACTGTATCACAATTCCAGTGGGTCAGAAGTTTGCATACCTTAAGTTGACTGTGCATTTAAACAGCTTGGAAAATTCCAGAAAATGATGTCATGGCTTTAGAAGCTTCTGATTGGCTAATAGACATCATTTGAGTCAATTGGAGGTGTACCTTTGGATGTATTTCAAGGCCTAACTTCAAACTCAGTGCCTCTTTGCTTGACATCATGGTAAAATCAAAATAAATCAGCCAAGACCTCAGAAAGCAAATTGTAGACCTCCACAAGTCTGGTTCATTCTTGGGAGCAATTTACAAATGCCTGAAGGTACCACGCTCATCTGTACAAACAATAGTACGCAAGTATAAACACCATGGGACCATGCAGTCGTCATACTGCTCAGGAAGGAGACGCGTTCTGTCTCCTAGAGATGAACGTACTTTGGTGCGAAAAGTGTAAATCAATCCCAGAACAACAGCAAAGGACCTTGTGATGAAGCTGGAGGAAACAGGTACAAAAGTATCTATATGTCACGATCGTCGTACGAACTGGAAATATACTCAGACCAACGTGCAGCGTGATTTGAGTTCCACCTAATTCTAATGATTTTTTTTTTTATTTTATTTTTTTTATTTCACCTTTATTTAACCAGGTAGGCAAGTTGAGAACAAGTTCTCATTTGCAACTGCGACCTGGCCAAGATAAAGCATAGCAGTGTGAACAGACAACAACACAGAGTTACAAATGGAGTTAACAAAAAACACTAAACAAGTCAATAACATAGTAGGAAAAAAAAAATCTCTATATATTGTGTGCATGAGGAGGTAGACAATAAATAGGCCATAGGAGTGAATAACTACAATTTAGCAGATTAACACTGGAGAGATAAATGATCAGATGAACATGTGCAGGTAGAGATACTGGTGTGCAAAAGAGCAGAAAAGTAAATAATATACAAACAGTATGGGGATGAGGTAGATAAATTGGGTGGGCTTTATACAGATGGACTATGTACAGCTGCAGCGATCGGTTTGCTGCTCAGATAGCAGATGTTTAAAGTTGGTGAGGGAGATAAAAGTCTCCAACTTCAGAGATTTTTGCAATTCGTTCCAGTCGCAGGCAGCAGAGAACTGGAAGGAAAGGTGGCCAAATGAGGTTTTGGCTTTAGGGATGATCAGTGAGATACACCTGCTGGAGTGTGTGCTACAAGTGGGTGTTGCCATCGTGACCAGTGAACTGAGATAAGGGGGAGCTTCACCTAGCATAGACTTGTAGATAACCTGGAGCCAGTGGGTCTGGCGACGAACATGAAGCGAGGGCCAGCCGACTAGAGCAAACAGGTCGCAGTGGTGGGTGGTATAAGGTGCTTTAGTAACAAAACGGATGGCACTGTGATAAACTGCATCCAGTTTGCTGAGTAGAGTATTGGAAGCTATTTTGTAGATGACATCGCCGAAGTCGAGGATCGCTAGGATAGTCAGTTTTACTTGGGTAAGTTTTGCGGCGTGAGTGAAGGAGGCTTTGTTGCGAAATAGAAAGCCAACTCTAGATTTGATTTTGGATTGGAGATGTTTGATATGAGTCCGGAAGGAGAGTTTCCAGTCCAGCCAGACACCTAGGTACTTATAGATGTCCACATATTCTAGGTCGGAACCATCCAGGGTGGTGATGCTAGTCGGGCGTGCGGGTGCAGGCAGCGAACGGTTGAAAAGCATGCATTTGGTTTTACTAGTGTTTAAGAGCATTTGGAGGCCACGGAAGGAGTGTTGTGTGACATTGAAGCTTGTTTGGAGGTTAGATAGCACATTGTCCAAGGAAGGGCCAGAAGTATACAGAATGGTGTTGTCTGCGTAGAGGTGGATCAGGGAATCGCCCGCAGCAAGAGCAACATCACTAATATATACAGGGAAAGAGTTGGCCCGAGAATTGAATCCTGTGGTAACCCCATAGAGACTGCCAGAGGACCGGACAACATGCCCTCCGATTTGACACACTGAACTCTGTCTGCAAAGTAGTTGGTGAACCAGGCAAGGCAGTCATTAGAAAAACCGAAGCTACTCAGTGTGCCGATAAGAATATGGTGATTGACAGAGTTGAAAGCCTTGGCCAGGTCGATGAAATCGGCTGCACAGTACTGTCTTTTATCGATGGCGGTTATGATATCGTTTAGTACCTTGAGCATGGCTGAGGTGCACCCATGACCGGCTCGGAAACCGGATTGCAAAGCTAAACAGCTTCTACCCCAAGCCAGACCCCTGAACATCAAATAGAATGGCTACTCAGACTACTTGCATCCCCCCCCCCCCACCTCTATGTTGCTACTCTGCTACATTGATTCTGTACCGGTAGCCCCTGTATATAACCCCGCTATTGTTATATACTGCTGCAGATCTTGAATTATGTGTAATTCTTATCTCTTACTATTTTTAGGTATTTTCTTAAAACTGTGTTGTTGGTTAACGGATTGTATAAAGTAAGCATTTCACCTGTTGTATTCGGCTCATTTGGAGAATAAAATTGGATTTGATTTGACTTGCACCAGTGTTTTTTTGTGACTGATTACCATTTGATTAATGTGGTGCTATTGTATGGCTTTCAAAACGTGTTTTCAAATAAGGTTTGACAGCAGCAAATTTTGCCCATTAATGCACCCATAGTCCATGATCTTTCAGCCATTTTTGGGAAAATCCTGCCTGTGATGCAATGATGGCAATTTTAGAGCTTACAGGTTTTTTTTACCTTTATTTAACTAGGCAAGTCAGTTAAGAACAAATTCTTATTTACAATGACGGCCTAGGAACAGTGGGTTAACTGCCTGTTCAGGGGCAGAACGACCTTGTCAGCTCAGGGGTTTGAAATTGCAACCTTCCGGTTACTAGTCCAACGCTCTAACCACTAGGCTACCCTGCTACCCTGCCAGTTGGCTGATGTTCTAAAGCTTAGTGTTTCCACTCCCCTTTAAATCAGTGCACCCATCGCTGATTAAGTAACTTCAACGTTGGATTTACACAAACGCTTTAGTGTCTGAAGTCAGAATTTGGTTGTTAGTACTTACAGAGCTGTTGATCCCATTATTTGCATTGGTTGTCATGTTGTGTCTTGTCTCTGTCCTTTCCCTTCACCCTGTCTCCCTCTGCTGGTCGTTGTTAGGTTACCTTTTCTCCCCCGCTTTCTCCCAGCTGTTCCTTGTCTCCTCTAACTACCCATTCACCCCGTTTCCCACCTGTTCCCTTTTTCCCTCTGATTAGGTCCCTATATCTCTCTCTGTTTCTGTTCCTGTCCTTGTCGGATTCTTGTTTGTGTTTCATGCCTGAGCCAGACTATCGTCATGTTTGCTGTAACCTTGTCCTGTCCTGTCGGAATCTGCCGGTCTATCTGAGCCTACCTATGTTTGGTTATTAAAGAAGCTCTGTTTAAGTTAGTTCGCTTTTGGGTCCTCATTCACTCACCATAACAGAAGAATCCGACCAAGAATGGACCCAGCGACTTCGGATCCTCTCCACTCAGCCGTCGGAATCCAGGGAGCGATGCTAGGCAGACACGAGCAGGAAGTGTCTGCTGCTCGACATGCCGTTGAGACCCTGGCCACCCAAGTCTCCAACCTCACAGAACAGGTTCACCATCTCCGCCTCGATCCACCGGCCACTTCCAGGGCTTTCGAATCTCCGGAGCCCAGAATCAATAACCCGCCGTGTTACTCTGGGGAGCCCACTGAATGCCGCTCGTTCCTCACCCAGTGTGATATTGTGTTTTCTCTCCAGCCCAACACTTACTCCAGGAGCACTGCTCGTGTCGCCTACGTCATATCTCTCCTTATTGGACGGGCTCGTGAGTGGGGCACGGCAATCTGGGAGGCAAGGGCTGAGTGTACTAACCAGTATCAGGACTTTAAGGAGGAGATGATACGGGTTTTTGATCGATCTGTTTTTGGGGAGGAGGCTTCCAGGGCCCTGTCTTCCCTATGTCAAGGTAATCGATCCATAACAGACTACTCTATTGAGTTTCGCACTCTTGCTGCCTCCAGTGGCTGGAACGAGCCGGCTTTGCTCGCTCGTTTTCTGGAGGGTCTCCGCGCAGAGGTAAAGGATGAGATTCTCTCCCGGGAGGTCCCTTCCAGCGTGGATTCCCTGATTGAACTCGCTATTCGCATTGAGCGACGGGTTGATCTGCGTCACCGAGCTCGTGGAAAGGAGCTCGCGTTCTCCGTTGCCCCCCTCTCCGCATCACTACCATCTTCCTCTGCCGGCTCGGGAGCTGAGCCTATGCAGCTGGGAGGTATCCGCATCTCGACTAAGGAGAGGGAACGGAGAATCACCAACCGCCTCTGTCTCTATTGCGGTTCTGCTGGTCATTTTGTCACTTCATGTCCAGTAAAAGCCAGAGCTCATCAGTAAGCGGAGGGCTACTGGTGAGCGCTACTACTCCTGTCTCTCCTTCAAGATCCTGCACTACCTTGTCGGTCCATCTACGCTGGACCGGTTCGTCAGCTTCCTGCAGTGCCTTAATAGACTCTGGGGCGGAGGGCTGTTTTATGGACGAGACCTGGGCTCGGGAACATGACATTCCTCTCAGACAGTTAAGGGAGTCCACGGCCTTGTTCGCCCTGGATGGTAGTCCTCTCCCCAGGATTCAGCGTGAGACGCTACCTTTAACCCTCACTGTTTCTGGTAATCATAGCGAAACCATTTCTTTTTTGATTTTTCGTTCACCTTTTACACCTGTTGTTTTGGGCCATCCCTGGCTAGTTTGTCATAATCCTTCCATTAATTGGTCTAGTAATTCTATCCTCTCCTGGAACGTCTCTTGTCATGTGAAATGTTTAATGTCTGCTATCCCTCCTGTTTCCTCTGTCTCTTCTTCACAGGAGGAGCCTGGTGATTTGACAGGGGTGCCGGAGGAATATCACGATCTGCGCACGGTGTTCAGTCGGTCCAGGGCCACCTCTCTTCCTCCACACCGGTCGTATGATTGTAGTATTGATCTCCTTCCGGGAACCACTCCCCCCCGGGGTAGACTATACTCTCTGTCGGCTCCCGAACGTAAGGCTCTCGAGGATTATTTGTCTGTAGCTCTTGACGCCGGTACCATAGTCCCCTCCTCCTCTCCCGCCGGAGCGGGGTTTTTTTTTGTCAAGAAGAAGGACGGGTCTCTGCGCCCCTGCATAGATTATCGAGGGCTGAATGACATAACAGTTAAGAATCGTTATCCGCTTCCTCTTATGTCTTCAGCCTTCGAGATCCTGCAGGGAGCCAGGTTTTTCACTAAGTTGGACCTTCGTAACGCGCATCAGGGAGGGGGACGAGTGGAAGACGGCGTTTAACACTCCGTTAGGGCACTTTGAATACCGGGTTCTTCCTTTCGGCCTCGCTAACGCTCCAGCTGTCTTTCAGGCATTAGTCAATGATGTCCTGAGAGACATGCTGAACATCTTTGTTTTCGTTTACCTTGACGATATCCTGATTTTTTCACCGTCACTCCAGATTCATGTTCAGCACGTTCGACGTGTCCTCCAGCGCCTTTTAGAGAATTGTCTTTTTGTGAAGGCTGAGAAGTGCACTTTTCATGCCTCCTCCGTCACATTTCTCGGTTCTGTTATTTCCGCTGAAGGCATTAAGATGGATCCCGCTAAAGTCCAAGCTGTCATTGATTGGCCCGTCCCTAAGTCACGCGTCGAGCTGCAGCGCTTTCTCGGCTTCGCGAACTTCTATCGTCGTTTCATCCGTAATTTCGGTCAGGTGGCCGCTCCTCTCACAG
This sequence comes from Oncorhynchus clarkii lewisi, assembly GCF_045791955.1. Classification (NCBI taxonomy): domain Eukaryota; kingdom Metazoa; phylum Chordata; class Actinopteri; order Salmoniformes; family Salmonidae; genus Oncorhynchus; species Oncorhynchus clarkii. Next base: position 81,035,593 of record NC_092149.1, read on the forward strand.
CCCTTACTTCTGTCAAGACGTGCTTTAAGTGGTCCGTTTCCGCCCAGGGAGCTTTTGATCTCCTCAAGAATCGTTTTACATCCGCTCCTATCCTTGTTACACCTGACGTCTCTAGACAGTTCGTTGTCGAGGTTGACGCGTCAGAGGTGGGCGTGGGAGCCATTCTTTCTCAGCGCTCCCTCTCTGACGACAAGGTCCACCCATGCGCGTATTTTTCTCATCGCCTGTCGCCGTCGGAACGTAACTATGATGTGGGTAACCGCGAACTGCTCGCCATCCGGTTAGCCCTAGGCGAATGGCGACAGTGGTTGGAGGGGGCGACCGTTCCTTTTGTCGTTTGGACTGACCATAGGAACCTTGAGTACATCCGTTCTGCCAAACGACTTAATGCGCGTCAGGCGCGTTGGGCGCTGTTTTTCGCTCGTTTCGAGTTCGTGATTTCTTATCGTCCGGGCTCTAAGAACACCAAGCCTGATGCTTTGTCTCGTCTCTTCAGTTCTTCAGTAGCCTCCACTGACCCCGAGGGGATTCTCCCTGAGGGGCGTGTTGTCGGGTTGACTGTCTGGGGAATTGAGAGGCAGGTAAAACAAGCGCTCACTCACACTCCGTCGCCGCGCGCTTGTCCTAGGAACCTTCTTTTCGTTCCCGTTCCTACTCGTCTGGCCGTTCTTCAGTGGGCTCACTCTGCCAAGTTAGCCGGCCACCCTGGCGTTCGGGGTACGCTTGCTTCCATTCGCCAGCGTTTTTGGTGGCCCACCCGGGAGCATGACACGCGTCGTTTCGTGGCTGCTTGTTCGGTCTGCGCGCAGACTAAGTCCGGTAACTCTCCTCCTGCCGGCCATCTCAGGCCGCTTCCTATTCCCTCTCGACCGTGGTCTCACATCGCCTTAGATTTTGTCACCGGACTGCCTTCGTCAGCGGGGAAGACTGTTATTCTTACGGTTGTCGATAGGTTCTCTAAGGCGGCCCATTTCATTCCCCTTGCTAAGCTTCCTTCTGCTAAAGAGACGGCACAAATCATCATCGAGAATGTTTTCAGAATTCATGGCCTTCCGTCAGACGTCGTTTCGGACAGAGGTCCGCAATTCACGTCTCAATTTTGGAGGGAGTTTTGCCGTTTGATTGGGGCTTCCGTCAGTCTCTCTTCCGGCTTTCACCCCCAGTCTAACGGTCAAGCAGAACGGGCCAATCAGACTATTGGTCGCATCTTACGCAGTCTTTCTTTTCGCAACCCTGCGTCTTGGTCAGAACAGCTCCCCTGGGCAGAATACGCCCACAACTCGCTTCCTTCGTCTGCGACCGGGCTATCTCCTTTTCAGAGTAGCCTCGGGTACCAGCCTCCGCTGTTCTCATCTCAGTTCGCCGAGTCCAGCGTCCCCTCCGCTCAGGCTTTTGTCCAACGTTGCGAGCGCACCTGGAAGAGGGTCAGGTCTGCACTTTGCCGTTATAGGACGCAGACTGTGAGGGCTGCTAATAAGCGTAGAACTAAGAGTCCTAGATATTGTCGCGGTCAGAGAGTTTGGCTCTCCACTCAGAACCTTCCCCTTAAGACGGCTTCTCGCAAGTTGACCCCGCGGTTCATTGGTCCGTTCCGTATTTCTCGGGTCATTAATCCTGTCGCAGTTCGACTTCTTCTTCCGCGATACCTTCGTCGCGTCCACCCGGTCTTCCATGTCTCCTGTATTAAGCCCGTTCTTCGCGCCCCCGCTCGTCTTCCCCCCCCCCCCCCCCATCCTTGTCGAGGGCGCACCCATCTACAGGGTCCGCAGGATTTTGGACATGCGTCCTCGGGGCCGTGGTCACCAGTACCTTGTCGATTGGGAGGGGTACGGTCCTGAGGAGAGGAGTTGGGTTCCCTCTCGGGACGTGCTGGACCGTGCGCTGATCGAGGATTTCCTCCGTTGCCGCCAGGTTTCCTCCTCGAGTGCGCCAGGAGGCGCTCGGTGAGTGGGGGGGTACTGTCATGTTGTGTCTTGTCTCTGTCCTTTCCCTTCACCCTGTCTCCCTCTGCTGGTCGTTGTTAGGTTACCTTTTCTCCCCCGCTTTCTCCCAGCTGTTCCTTGTCTCCTCTAACTACCCATTCACCCCGTTTCCCACCTGTTCCCTTTTTCCCTCTGATTAGGTCCCTATATCTCTCTCTGTTTCTGTTCCTGTCCTTGTCGGATTCTTGTTTGTGTTTCATGCCTGAGCCAGACTATCGTCATGTTTGCTGTAACCTTGTCCTGTCCTGTCGGAATCTGCCGGTCTATCTGAGCCTACCTATGTTTGGTTATTAAAGAAGCTCTGTTTAAGTTAGTTCGCTTTTGGGTCCTCATTCACTCACCATAACATTGGTAATACAATATAAACACAAGTAACTCTGTTCAGCTCAGGCTACTGTATGTTAGTGTATGTTTCCGTAGGCCTACATGTCTAATAGTGGTCCTAGCATGCATCAATGACAGGAAGCATTTCTGTCAAATAAAAGCTTGCCTTATCTTATTCTAAAGCTGCAGTTTGTAATAAATACATGAAAGATGAGGACGCCTCAAAAAGGTCCTGACATGCAACCAACAGATCTTCTGCCTCTCTTATTTTAATACTTTTTTCCCTTCTATACTGCCCTACCAAACAAAGAGGCATTGACTGCTCATTTGGTCAAAAATGAGTTAATGTAATTTTTGCTACATTAAATACATGCTTAACTTCTTGGTGACAAGGGGCAGTATTTTCACGTCCGGATGAAATGCATGCCCAAATTCAATTGCCTGCTACTCATCCCCAGAAGATAAGATATGCATATTATTAGTACTGGGCCCTTCCCAATTATTAGATTTGGAGAGAAAACACTCTGAAGTTTCTAAAACTGTTTGAATCATGTCTGTGAGTAGAACAGAACTTATGTAGCAGGCGAAACCCCGAGGACAAACAAACTTTTGAGGTCACTCTCCTTTCATTGGGAATCCAGATTTCTAAGGGACCTTCTTGCAGTTCCTACCGCTTCCACTGGATGTCACCAGTCTTTAGAAATTGGTTAAGGTTTTTCCTTTGTGTAATGAAGAAGTAGCCCTGTTCAAAACGAGGGTCACTTCAAGTTAGATAGAGGCGCGTGAACAGAAAGGTAGCGTCAGTTTGTTTTCTGCCTCTATTGAACACAGATCATCCAGTCTTCAATTATATTGATTATTTACTTTAAAAAAATACCTAAAGTTGTATTAAAAAAGTAGCTTGAAATGTTTTGGCAAAGTTTACAGGTAACTTTTGAGATATTTTGTAGTCAGTGTTTTTCTGGATCAAACGCGCAAAATAAATTGACATTTTGGATATATATCGATGGAATTAATCGAACAAAAGGACCATTTGTGATGTTTTTGGGACATATTGGAGTGCCAACAAAAGAAGCTCGTCAAAGGTAAGGCATGAATTATATTTTTATTTCTGTGTTTTGTGTCGCGCCTGCAGGGTTGAAATATGCTTTTCTCTCTTTGTTTACTATGGTGCTATCCTCAGATAATAGCATCGTTTGCTTTCGCCGAAAATCCTTTTTGAAATCTGTCATGTTGGCTGGATTCACAACAAGTGTATCTTTAATTTGGAATCTTACATGTGTGATTTCACAAAGTTTGATTTTTATAGTAATTTATTTGAATTTGGCTCTCTGCATTTGCACTGGCTTTTGGCCAGGTGGGACGCTAGCGTCCCACATTTCCCAGAGAGGTTAATCATGTGGACAAGTATCCTGCCTCTATTGTATTGTGTTGTGGTGAAACTGGGAGCATGTTAGCAGTAACTGTATAAAGTTACTGTGAAACCAAGGTAAATAAAAGCCATTTTTCTCAGTTCCACACTATGAGCAGTTACTGCCTTTTTGCTGGGTAGGGCAGTATAGGACTTCACTTAGAGGTCTGATGCACTGAAAGCTTAATCCACTTTTTGGTGTCGTCATATTATTTTTATTATTCTTGCCTAGCCTGCTCAAAACTTTACCATAAGCTCCTTACCACTAAACCAGGAGCCTGAGAGAGAATCTAATCCGTTTTATTGATTTCAACATGCGTGTGTGTGTGTGTGTGTGTGTGTGTGTGTGTGTGTGTGTGTGTGTGTGTGTGTGTGTGTGTGTGTGTGTGTGTGTGTGTGTGTGTGTGTGTACAGTGTGGACTAGTCCCATTCCCATTAAACCTTCAAATTATTTTGGTATCCTAATAACCAACATAAGTTACCACTCAACACCAGTAAAACCTGGAGCAACATGTCTCATAACCCTACAGGCTGAGCTCTGGATGTGGTGTTCTGAAAATAGCATAACCTCCTACAACAGAGTGTTCTATTCGGTCAGAACCAGCTCATTCAGCCTCCAAAAATAACAAGCAACCAAAGTCCAATTTAATGTGCCCCAGCTTGAATGATTTTATAATCCCAGTTTGAATGAACAGATCTCTGGATCATTCTGTCTGCTAACCTTGGTTTTGTCATTAACCTTCTCTGGCAGAACCCTAGTCTACATTTCTTATTTCAGTTTGTTAATGAAAACCCTTTTTCCCCATCCGTGGCTGCGCAAAAAAAAATCAACAAATCCACTGGCCCAACAAATCTCTCACCAGATCCCTCAGGAGCCTGCTTTCTCTAGTCCCTCTCTTTTTTCCATTTCCCATCCCTCCATCATCTGGATGTTGCTTTTGGTCACACTCTCTCTTCCCCGCTCTTAAATCATATCCCAAGAGTGGACTCACCCAAGCCTCTGACAAGGGGAATCACCCTTAAGACAAAACAGGCATTCCGCCTCATCGGAGATCCGCTAATGCTACACAATTAGGAGGAAGATCCTCCATGGTCAATCTCGGTCCAAAACACACAAACAGAGCCCTGACATCAGGTCTCAGCGGCACTCAGCAGCATGCTACAGGGCCACCCTATGCTCCCTCCACGTGGCATGAGTCAGTCCTAATGGTTCTCCAACGTAACTAGGGACTGGGAGTCCAGCAGGGGAAGAATCACCAAAAGAGTTTAATTAGTCTTACATCAGAATATAGTAGTCAATGTAGAGCTATACTCCCAAAAACTGTGGCATGTATTCATGGACACCAAGGGAAGCCAGCCCCCCCCCCCACACACACACCAAATTAGTAGGACATTGTAGCATTGATTGCAAGGGAGGCCAGCAAGCATTTGGCCTTGACAAAGAAAGTATACAAAATGTGGCAATCAGCGTTGATCTGAACTGAGCGAGCTCAACTGTGGTCCTGGCAGGAAAAAAACTAAGTGTCAAGGCAAGCAAGCTTGGATTTGGCGTCTCTTCTATCAAATCACATTGAGAGCATTAACAGAAATAACTTGAATTATTGCATCTCATTGTGTTGTTGTCCTCCGGTGGATAGCTAGCTAGCTACATTGGCCCTTTACTAAATTGGCCATGGATGGAGATGAGGATTTGGACTTGGGATTTTAATTCATTCTCCATACTGGCCAATGATACATTGCTGTTCCCCTGGCCTGAGAGGATGGAAGTTCACTATGTAGCTAGATGTAGAAGGCTAATGTTAACTAGATAACATTGCCCATGAATGGAAGTTAGGCTAGCGAGCAAACATTTTAGCCAGGTAGCCTAGGACAACAAAAAATAAAAGTGTTTACTGTATGACAGAGTGATAGACCTTTTAGACAACATGAAAGAGAGGAGGATGGCTTTGGCGTTTCTCAACAAGTAGGGTGAGTCAACATGTTTTTCTACATGCTCAAACATGCACACACGCGCGCAAACAGAAAGCCACATCATATTTAGCTTATGTTGATTGGACTAAATAGTTTTTGGGATCTTTTAGTTGTCACTGTTTTAGATTAAGCAAAGGTGATTTGATGATGTTTAAATGTTGAAGTTGAAATGGTGCTGGAATAGTGGAGGCTCCTGTTTTCATTGCGGCTATGGAATCCTAACCTGTTCACCGGGCGTGCTACCTGTCCCAGACCTGCTGTTTTCAACTCTCTAGAGACAGCAGGAGTGGTAGAGATACTTTTAATGATCGGCTATGAAAAGCCAACTGACATTTACTCCTGAGGTGCTGACTTGCTGCACCCTCGACAACTAATGTGATTATTATTATTTGACCATGCTGATCATTTATGAACATTTGAACATCTTGGCCATGTTCTGTTATAATCTCCACCCGGCACAGCCAGAAGAGGACTGGCCACCCCTCATAGCCTGGTTCCTCTCTAGGTTTCTTCCTAGGTTTTGGCCTTTCTAGGGAGTTTTTCCTAGCCAATGTGCTTCAACACCTGCATTGCTTGCTGTTTGGGGATATCAGGTGATGTATGAAGGGCTATATAAATAAATGTGATTTGATTTGATTTGATTAATGTTTGAAACATTAACTTGTTTGACAACTATTACCTGCGATAAGCTTTGTGGACTCAACCGGACAGAGGTTGCTAAACGGTTTTGTGATTAAACAAAGGTGTGGTAGAATTTATTCTGCCACTGTCTTGTTACTGTTTCGGCCTTTAGGCCTATATACCACGGTCGCAAGGCATATTAATTAATAGCAATCAACACAATTATCTCAACACAAACGCTATAGGTTGAAATAGAGCGTTTTTGGTGGGGACTTGGCTTCCCAAGTGATTTTAACCGAGCACCGCTACTGATCTCCAGTGACAGTCTTCATGAGCATTGCCAACCTTATGCACCAGATGTGCATTCCTCCTTTTTCTATAATGTTATGATTCAACCTACTCAACCTACGTTAAGCATTTCTGAATCTGATTTGATTCCCATGAAGATGTGATTTAAATTCTGTAATACCCTTCTCACAAGGTTTTTCCCAAAACAATATATGACAAGGTAGAGCTGTGGAGTATCTACCTTCCCAATGCTTTCAACAACATCTACCCAACTCCTCCACAATGTTATCAACAACATCTACCCAACTCCTCCACAATGTTTACAACAACATCTACCCAACTCCACCACAATGCACATTTAGGGCTTTTTGTCAATTTGAATGACAAACTGTTCCCTTGGATAAGATCACAACCTTTGACAGGCAATGCCCTTCTATATTTGGCTTAAGAAGCCCTCGAAGTTGAAGTGAAGATGATTTGACACTTTCAGACTGCCACCACAAGACCTAAAGCTACCCTGCCTGTTCAGACTGAGTTTATTAGCGTGTTGTTGGAGGAGGGCATTATCAGTGGTTCATTTAAAGAGCTGATAGCAAGCTGTCTGGCTCTCTTCTCTACAGTATGTCATGAAAATAAACTCAGCAGGTGAAAACGAAAGTCAAAATGGTGTGATCCGGGCTGAATCGTTGCATTCCATATGTTGATGTGGGATCTGGTCCGTTGAGAATTACAAAGATGACTTATGGAGTTTCAAAGGAAAAATGGATGGCAACCTTGGAAACTGAGATTGTCCCTTTAGTGAGTATTGTGAAACTATGTGATATCCTTGTCAGAACTTTGAGGTAGTGACATTGTTTTCCGTGTGTGTGTGTGTGTGTGTGTGTGTGTGTGTGTGTGTGTGTGTGTGTGTGTGTGTGTGTGTGTGTGTGTGTGTGTGACTGGAGAAAGCATCAGTACTTCATGTGGTGTAGGAGGATGGACGGTTCTTCATATAACATCACACCAGATGGCCAACAAAACAATTCAGTGTTAACAGGTGTTGAGAGCATCCAACAAGGTTCTGCAGCCAACTGAGCCCACCCGCATCGAAAGAAAACATTCAAATGCACAGCTAGCAGGAATCTGAGTAGGAGTGCTGATCTGGGATCAGTTTAGACTTTATAGATCATAATGAATAATAATACTAGCACGGGGGGGACTTGATCCTAGATCAGCACTCTCTCTGGGTTGCTTTATGAATATGGGCCCATCTCATCAGGGCATTTTTTTTTTTTTCCATCCTCAGATATTTTCTATGAACACACAACATTGCCTGTTACAGTAGATCATACTCATGATAAAAGGTTTAGCTGAGGTTAAGTAGGTTTAGCATGTCAGTCTTGGCCATTTTAGTCCTGGTATTAAACTGTCAAAGTCACCACTATTTTCATCCTCTACTTTCACTCTTGATGGAGAGCAATACAGATTAAAAGGAGAGAAGAGCGGGAATCAAATCATATTTTATTTGTCACATGTTTGTAAACAACAGATGCAGACAGTGAAATGCTTACTTACAGGCCCTTCCCAAAAATGCAGAGAGAAAGAAAATAGAAAAGTAATAACATGTAATAATAAATACACAATGAGTAACAATAACTTGGCTATATACACGGGGTACAAGTACTGAGTCGAAGTGCAGGGGTACGAGGTAATGGAGGTAGATGCACCACATGATCAAAAGTATGTGGAGACCTTCTCGTCAAACATCTCATTCCAAAATCATGGAGTTGGTCCCCTCCTTTGCTGCTATAACAACCTCCACTCTTCTGGGAAGGATTTCCACTAGATGTTGGAACATTGCTGTGGGGACTTGCTTCCATTCAGCCACAAGAGCATTAGTGAGGTTGGGCACTGATGTTGGGGCGATAAGGCCTGGCTCGCAGTCAGTGCTCCAATTCATCTCAAAGGTGTTTGATGGGGTTACGGTCAGGGCTCTGTTCAGGCCAGTCAGGTTTTTCCACACAATTTCTGTATGGACCTCGCTTTGTGCACGAGGGCATTGTCATGCTGATCAGGAAAGGGCCTTTGCCAAACTGTTGCCAAAAGGTTGGAAGCACAGAATAGTTTAGAATGTCATTGTGTGCTGTAGTGTTAAGATTTCCCTTCAATGGAACTAAGGGGCCTGAACCATGAAAAACAGCCCCAGACCATTATTACTCCTCCACCAAACTTTACAGTTGGCACTATGCATTGAGGCAGGTAGTGTTCTCCTGGCATCCGCCAAACCCAGATTCGTCTGTCGGACTGCCAGATAGTGATGCACTCCAAAGAACGCGTTTCCACTGATTTAGAGTCCAATGTCGGCAAGCTTTACACCACTCCAGCTGATGCCTGGCATTGCGCATGGTGATCTTAGGCTTGTGTGCAGCTGTTCGGCCATAGAAACCCATTTTGTGAAGTTCCCAATGAGCAGTTCTGATGCACCAAGTCTGGAACAGACATGACCTGATCAGCTTCTGCCCCCAAGCCATAACTTCGCTGCTGCTACCGTTTACTATCTGGCACTTTATTCCTAGTTGTATGTACATACGTTTGTGTAAGGACCGACGCTGAAGTAGAGGAGCAGGTGCAGGGAGTCAACATTTAATTGGGAACAGACATGGAACAAGACAGGAACAGCGTCAGCACCGGGTAACATGACGCCATAGGAACATTAATACAGCAGCAGGAACAGAGCTGGGTAACTGACACATATAGGTAATAAAACAGATGATTGAGGCCAGGTGAGTCCAATAACTCGCTGAAGCGCGTGACGGGGGCAGGCAGGTGTGCGTGATGATGGTGGCAGGAGTGCGTAATGCGGGAGAAGGCATGACACTTTTGTATACATAGTGTATGTTGGACACCCCTTCAAATTAATGGTTTGGCTATTTCAGCCACACCCATTGCTGACAAGTGTATAAAATTGAGCACACAGCCATGCAATCTCCATAGACAAACATTGTCAGTAGAATGGGCTTACTGAGCTCAGTGACTTTCAATATGGCTCCGTCATAGGATGCCACCTCTCCAACAAGACAGTTCATCAAATTTGGGCCCTGCTAGAGCTTCCCGGGTCAACTGTAAGTCTTTTTGTTGTGAAACTCTGTACCCGTTCCACTTCCACCCTGTCAATGTTAATGGGTGCCTGTTCGGCCCTCTTTTTCATGTAGTCCACGATCAGCTTCTTTGCCTTGCTCACATTGATGGAGAAGTTGTTGTCCTGGCACCACACCTATAGGCTGTCTCATCTTCATCGGTGATCAGCCCTACTGCTGTCGTGTCATCAGCAAACGTAATGACGTAAGTCGACGTAGGCACAGTAAGCGTCAGATATGTTGACACGTCTGCAGTGAGCGTCAGATACAGTGAGCGTCAGATATGTTGACACATCTGCAGTAAGTGTCAGATATGTTGACACGTCTGCAGTGAGCATCAGATATGTTGACACGTCTGCAGTGAGCGTCAGATATGTTGACACGTCTGCAGTGAGCGTCAGATATGTTGACACATCTGCAGTGAGCGTCAGATATGTTGACAAGTCTGCAGTGAGCGTCAGATACAGTGAGCGTCAGATATGTTGATACGTCTGCAGTGAGCGTCAGATATGTTGACACATCTGCAGTGAGCTTCAGATACAGTGAGCGTCAGATATGTTGATACGTCTGCAGTGAGCGTCAGATATGTTGACACATCTGCAGTGAGCGTCAGATACAGTGAGCGTCAGATATGTTGATACGTCTGCAGTGAGCTTCAGATATGTTGACACGTCTGCAGTGAGCGTCAGATATGTTGACACGTCTGCAGTGAGCGTCAGATGCAGTGAGCGTCAGATATGTTGACACATCTGCAGTGAGCGTCAGATACAGTGAGCGTCAGATATGTTGACACGTCTGCAGTGAGCGTCAGATACAGTGAGCGTCAGATATGTTGACACGTCTGCAGTGAGCGTCAGATATGTTGACATGTCTGCAGTGAGCGTCAGATATGTTGACACGTCTGCAGTGAGCGTCAGATACAGTGAGCGTCAGATATGTTGATACGTCTGCAGTGAGCGTCAGATATGTTGACACATCTGCAGTGAGCGTCAGATACAGTGAGCGTCAGATATGTTGATACGTCTGCAGTGAGTGTCAGATATGTTGACACATCTGCAGTGAGCGTCAGATACAGTGAGCGTCAGATATGTTGATACGTCTGCAGTGAGCTTCAGATATGTTGACACGTCTGCAGTGAGCGTCAGATATGTTGACACGTCTGCAGTGAGCGTCAGATGCAGTGAGCGTCAGATATGTTGACACATCTGCAGTGAGCGTCAGATACAGTGAGCGTCAGATATGTTGACACGTCTGCAGTGAGCGTCAGATATGTTGACACGTCTGCAGTGAGCATCAGATGAGGTGAGCGTCAGACATGTTGACACGTCTGCAGTGAGTGTCAGATATGTTGACACGTCTGCAGTGAGCGTCAGATATGTTGACATGTCTGCAGTGAGCGTCAGATATGTTGACACGTCTGCAGTGAGCGTCAGATATGTTGACACGTCTGCAATGAGCGTCAGATATGTTGACACGTCTGCAGTGAGCGTCAGATATGTTGACACGTCTGCAGTGAGCGTCATATACAGTGAGTGTCAGATATGTTGACACGTCTGCAGTGAGTGTCAGATACAGTGAGCGTCAGATATGTTGACACGTCTGCAGTGAGCGTCAGATATGTTGACACGTCTGCAGTGAGCGTCATATACAGTGAGTGTCAGATATGTTGACACGTCTGCAGTGTTGCCAGCAAACTGTGCTACTATTTCCTCCAAACACCGGCTTACAGAGCATTATCACTTTTATAAAACAGGCTACCAACATATTCAAATATTGATTGACATATTTTCATTAAAACGTTATTTTGATGAATGTATTCATCGTGTTTCATCCTTCCACAAGAAAGGGTCCCGACATAAATCTAGGGTTGCTACCCAAGCCGGCTGGTCATTCATTCTATTTGTTCATGGGAGCTAGCCAGCTACACAGACAATCACATCAAACTGAAGCTGGAAGTACTGCAAACTAGCTGCACTTCGTTTCGTTTGACCTTTTTTCAATTGACATTTCTTTGTATATATCCATAAAAATGTCTGTCTCGTCTCTACTCCCGACATGTTCGTTACTATGGGACAGCTGGACAAACAACAATGTTTATACAAATCAGAGTAAATAATAATAATAAGTAATAATGATTTCACAGTCAGATGGAACAGAGTAAATAGGCATTTTAACGTCATAGATTTAGCCGGTGGTAACTTGTGGAATAGACACCTGCTGGAATGCGGTTAAGGATTAGACCCACCCGTTGAATAACAGTTCAGTGGTTCTTTAGTGTGTGTCTGTGTGTTTGTGTTTGTGTGTGTGTTTGTGTCTGGTCTGGTCTCTGCGTGTGTGTGTGTGTGTGTGTGTGTGTGTGTGTGTGTGTGTGTGTGTGTGTGTGTGTGTGTGTGTGTGTGTGTGTGTGTGTGTGTGTGTGTGTGTGTGTGGGTGTGTGTGTGGGTGTGTGTATTGGAGGGGGGGACGAGATGAGCAAAGGAGCAAGCTGACTGACCTAACATTGCAGAGAGAGATAGAGTACAAAGGGTCAAATAGATTTCCAGGCCGGTAAGCTAAAATGCCTATCGTGGAGATGACATCTTTGCATCTTGCTGGGATTTGTCCTGTTATGGAGTCTGCCAGCTTACCCTTCCGGTGAAGGGGGATGCAATGTTTTCTGCTGAGACTGCCAAGGAGCATGAAATCATCACAGTCAACTTTCTCCTTATCATCATCCTCCTCATCCTTATCATCTTCATTCTCATCCTTATCCTCGTCCTCATCATAATCCTCCTCCTCCTTCTCATCATCCACATCCTTATCCTCCTCATCATCCTCCTCCTCATCCCCCTCTTCCTTCTCATTATCTTCATTCAGTACTACTGCATGATTGAGCTATGAGTGTTTCCCTGCAGCGCTCTTCTGGTGGCCTAGTGGGGTGCAAGAGGATATTGTGTGTGAGTGAGTGTGTGTGTGTGTGTGTGTGTGTGTGTGTGTGTGTGTGTGTGTGTGTGTGTGTGTGTGTGTGTGTGTGTGTGTGTGTGTGTGTGTGTGTGTGTGTGTGTGTGTGTGTGTGTGTGTGTGTGTGTGTGCGTGTATGTGCATATGCGTGTGTGTGTGTAAAAAGTATGCAAGACAACAGGGAATACAAGGAAGGATGACAGACTTATACAGGGAACCGCTCTTCCTCTTCTTAAAACATGATTCAAGATCCTTCCTCTGCTTCTTCCCATTCTTCCCCTGATTCAAGATCCTTCCTCTGCTTCTTACCATTCTTCCCCTGAATCTAAATCCTTCCTCTGCTTCTTCCCATTCTTCCCCTGATTCTAAATCCTTCCTCTGCTTCTTCCCATTCTTCCCCTGATTCAAGATTCTTCCCCTGTGTGAGTCCTGCTACAGAAAGCTTCATTTACACAGGCTTTGTGTCTCCTTAGAACCTACCCATGAAGCCTCTGGATCAGACGGGGTAGGGGGGGTCTGCGTTGCCTGGCTGCTGTTGCCTCAGTGTCCCTGCCCAGTACATCCCCCCCCCCCCCCCCATCAGGTCAGAGGAGCTAGGAGAAGGGTCCAACAGCAGCAGCTAGGGAAGGCATTTTAAAGAGGAGAGCTGGCATAGTGCCAAGGTGGAAGTTGGAAGGAAGAGGGGCATGTTGGTGGCAGAGTTAGAGACAAGAAGGGCTTGATCACTAGAATGTCTCTTTATGGCTGTACCTTCCAATCAGATGGATGAAAAAATAAAGAGAGAGGTTTTGATACTCATGTTTGGCAGAGGCATCTAGCTAGTTGTTGGCACAAAGTAATCATTGATATTTTTTCCAAATGAGAGTAATTATGTGCAAAGGGTTGTTTGGTTTATACAACACGAGACACTTGAGCCGGCTGTATTTTTACCTCAGTGCTTTGTGCTGGTACAGCACACGTTTCCTCATATGATGAGGTATTTGAGTTTGATCTCATATGTGCACTCTGAACCACCTCAGTACTCATCATCAGAACTGACAACTCCGAGATACTGTACAGAATGCCTTAAATGTATTAATATATATGCTAAGGACCTCCCAAGGCATGCTGATCTACGATTCTATAGATGTACCACTTGGTTTGTGATCTTAGGGACTTGGTTAAGCAAAATCAGGAGGTAGTGAGTTTGTGTGTGTGTGTGTCTGTGTCTGTGTATGCTTGTGCATGCATGGTTTTTGTGTGTGGCGTTTGTGTGTGTGTGACCCCAACAGTGTCCGCCATACCCCGTCTCTTGCCCGGGTATATGCACAGTGCCCCCCACATTAACTCGCCCAAGCCTTCCTCATTTCTCCTTCTCCCAAATCCAGTCAGCTGATGTTCTGAAAGAGCTGCAAAATCTGAACCCCTACAAATCAGCTGGGCTAGACAATCTGGACCAGTTCTTTCTAAAAAATATCTGCCGAAATTGTTGCCACTACTATTACAAGCCTGTTCAACCTCTCTTTCGTGACGTCTGAGATTCTCAAAGATTGGAAAGCAGCTGCGGTCATCCCCCTCTTCAAAAGGGGGGACACTCTTGACCCAAACTGCTACAGACCTATATCTATCCTACCCTGCCTTTCTAAGGTCTTCGAAAGCCAAGTCAACAAACAGCCGTCCATTTCGAATCCCACCATACCTCCTCCGCTATGCAATCTGGTTTCAGAGCTGGTCATGGGTGCACCTCAGCCACGCTCAAGGTCCTAAACGATATCTTAACCGCCATCGATAAGAAACAATACTGTGCAGATGTATTCAAAGTCAGAAAAGCAATAGATTAAATCGCTTACCTTTGATGATCTTCGGATGTTTGCACTCACAGTTACACAATAAATGTTCCTGTTGTTCCATAAAGATTATTTTTATATCCAAAACACCTCCATTTGTTTGGAGCGTTATGTTCAGAATTCCACAGGCTCGAGCGGTCACGACATCGCAGACGAAAATTCCAAATAGTATCCGTAATGTCCACAGAAACATGTCAAACGTTTTTTTATAATCAACATTCAGGTTGTTTTTAAAATATATAATCTATAATATATCAAACGGGACTGTCACTGTTTAAATAGGAGAGGGAGAGACAATGGCTGCCCCACTCTGTTGCGCAAGCAAAACTCTGCGAACACCCAGCTATCCACTGACGCAATGTTATCTTTCTCGCTCATTTTTCAAAATAAAAGCCTGAAACTATGTCTAAAGACTGACACCTTGAGGAAGCCATAGGAAAAGGAATCTGGTTTATAACCCTTTAAATGGAGTGTCTGGTTAGACTATAAACTCTCCTTTCAGACTCACATCAAACATATCCAATCCAAAGTTAAATCTAGAATTGGCTTCCTATTTCGCAATAAAGCATCCTTCACTCATGCTGCCAAACATACCTTTGTAAAACTGACCATCCTACCAATCCTTGACTTCGGTGATGTCATTTACAAAATAGCCTCCAATACCCTATTCAATAAATTGGATGCAGTCTATCACAGTGCCATCCATTTTATCACCAAAGCCCCATATACTACCCACCACTGCGACCTGTACGCTCTCGTTGGCTGGCCCTCGCTTCATACTCGTCGCCAAACCCACTGGCTCCAGGTCATCTACACGACCCTGCCTGGTAAAGTCCCCCCTTATCTCAGCTCGCTGGTCACCATAGCAGCACCCACCTGTAGCACGCGCTCCAGCAGGTATATCTCTCTGGTCACCCCCAGAACCAATTCTTCCTTTGGCCGCCTCTGAGGGAAATATGCTGAGGGAAATATGAACCTGCCAGCCCCTTGATTTGTCCTGTGGGTCTCTCCCCGAGGGAAAGATGATCCTGCCAGCCCCTTGTTTTGCCCTGAGGGTCTCTCCCTGAGGGAAAGATGATCCTGCCAGCCCCTTGTTGTGTCCTAAGGATGCAGGCTACAGATGAAGGTCTTATTTGGCATTTTCAGGGACTGTGTTTATAAGTGTAGTGGCTGGTTCTTTGTTTGTTTGGGAACATTTGAGGTACCTAACATTATAATGATAAAGAACCACAGCTTCCCTGATGGACATTTTGCACTTCAAAGATCACAGCAAAGCAATGGCTGCTCCTTTCTCTATCATGCTGGAAACACAGGAGCTGAACAAGGGTGAGAAAAATATAGTCAGTTTACTTGGCAAATAAATGCGTTAAATGTGACTGGTTATTTTAACTTTTCAAACTGAACCTTTGAAAAACAAACATGTTTTTAATGGATCACCTTTTCTTGAAATGTTTTCGGGCAGTTTGGCAGACACATATTAAGCACAGTCCTGCAATAAAAAGCCCTTTCAAAGAAAGATTCTGCATTTATCTTAATCTGTGTCTGGCAAACCACCCTCAGGGTATGCTACTATACCCAACCTTACAGTTAAGTCTACTACAGGGTGGCAAAACATGTTCTTAGATTATATTTAATTAAGGTATTTTGTTCTGTCCTTATTCGTCAATCACTTTGATTTAATAAAAGCTTTAGAAAAAAAATGTAAGAATTTCAAGATAGAAAAAGAAAGTCCCATTCTTAATTCCTCCTGTTAATATACCACCAGGTACTTCCTCCTGTTAATATACCACCAGGTACTTCCTCCTGTTAATAGACCACCAGGTACTTCCTCCTGTTATTATACCACCAGGTACTTCCTCCTGTTAATATACCACCAGGTACTTCCTCCTGGTAATAGACCACCAGGTACTTCCTCCTGTTATTATACCACCAGGTACTTCCTCCTGTTAATATACCACCAGGTACTTCTTCCTGTTAATAGACCACCACGTACTTTCTCCTGGTAATAGACCACCAGGAACTTCATCCTGTTAATATACCACCAGATACTTCCTCCTGGCAATAGACCACCAGGTTCATCTTCCTGTTAATATACCACCAGGTACTTCCTCCTGGTATTAGACCACCAGGTACTTCCTCCTGTTAATAGACCACCAGTTACATCCTCGTGTTAATATACCACCAGGTACTCCCTCCTGTTAATAGACCACCAAGTACATCCTCCTATTAATATACCACCAGGTACTTCCTCCTGGTAATATACCACCAGGTACTTCCTCCTGTTAATATACCACCAGGCATGTCCTCCTGTTAATAGACCACCAAGTACATCCTCCTGGTAATATAGCACCAGGTACCTCCTCCTGTTAATATACCACCAGGTACTTCCTCCTGGTAATAGACCACCAGGTACTTCCTCCTGGTAATAGACCACCAGGTACTTCCTCCTGTTAATATACCACCAGGTACTTCCTCCTGGTAATAGACCACCAGGTACTTCCTCCTGTTATTATACCACCTGGTACTTCCTCCTGTTAATATACCACCAGGTACTTCGTCCTGTTAATAGACCACCACGTACTTTCTCCTGGTAATAGACCACCAGGAACTTCATCCTGTTAATATACCACCAGGTACTTTCTCCTGTTAATATATCACCAGGAACTTCATCCTGTTAATATACCACCAGATACTTCCTCCTGGTAATAGACCACCAGGTTCATCCTCCTGTTAATATACCACCAGGTACTTCCTCCTGGTATTATACCCCCAGGTACTTCCTCCTGTTAATATACCACCAGGTACTTCTTCCTGTTAATAGACCACCACGTACTTCCTCCTGTTAATATACCACCAGGTACTTCTTCCTGTTAATAGACCACCAGGTACTTTCTCCTGGTACTATACCACCAGGTACTTCCTCCTGGTATTAGACCACCATGTTCTTCCTCCTTTTAATATACCACCAGGGAAATCCTCCTGGTAATATACCACCAGGTACTTCCTCCTGGTAATATACCACCAGGTACTTCCTCCTGGTATTAGACCACCATGTACTTCCTCCTGTTAATATACCACCAGGTACATCCTCCTGGTAATAGACTACCAGGTGGCTGGAATGGAATGGTTTTTGGGGTGGAAACATGCTGCCAATAAAAAAACATCCCATCTTCCATCTCCTCTCCACTGCACAACTAGTGTACACCAAGTTCACACTGGGTAAATCCATCAAGAGTGAGGTTACCCTCCACCTTACCTATCTATAATTCATAGACCCATGAAGTCATTGTCTAAAACAGACTGAATCAGTCAGCTTTTAACAGTTGGGTGAACTCAGAGATCTTTTGAGCACTTTGAGCTTTGCTTGCGGTGGCTAGACTGTCAGCCGTGTTAAAAGGAGAGCATTTTCTATCCCAGCGATATAGCAGGTTTATTTTAGGTAGAGTGTTGACATCATCGCAATAGTTAGCACGTATCTACACCATATAATCCGCGTCTCTATGGAAATTGTCAGTCCAAAACATCAGCACTGAACTCTACAACTCAACATCCGAAAATGGTCTTTTAACTTTTATTTTACAATATCTGTTACAAAGTAATGATTATTTAGACAGATTTAAAGTAAACATTGGGTAAATTCTTAACACACAATCCATGCATAACCTCAACCACCAATGAAACTGCACTGTCATGTATCCTGGCTCATTCTGCGGATGTGGTTTCAAACCAACAATTAAAATTGACACCTCACCACTACCATCAAAATCAAATCTGTTACAGTGACTCTACCTGTGGTCATGCTGTTACCACAACTGTTGGTATTGGAACCAACAAGGAACCAATATAAGTTACACTTAGATGCCTTCCATGGAAATGGAAAGACTGAACTCCACCAGAGTTCTCTAATTCCAGGATAGTTATACAATGCTTGTGTTACACTCTGTTCCCATAGTCAGATTACATTAAACATGTAAGCTACAGTACTCAGAGCTGCCAAGGCATACACTCATACCTTCACTCCACACTGTGCGTGAGATGCTACAGGGTAGCATAGAGCTAACAGGGTAGCATAGAGCTAACAAGCTAGCGAGAGGAGAGAGCGAGACAGAGAGATAGAGAGAGAGAGAAAGAGAGAGCGATAGAGAGAGAAACATAGAGACCAGACAGAGACCATAGAGCAACCATAGAGATACCACAGCGAGACCACAGCGAGACCAGAGAGAGACCAGAGAGACTAGAGAGCGACCACAGAGAGACCACAGAGACCAAATCAAATCAAATCAAATGTATTTATATAGCCCTTCGTACATCAGCTAATATCGCAAAGTGCTGTACAGAAACCCAGCCTAAAACCCCAAACAGCAAGCAATGAGGGTTTAGAAGCACGTTGGCTAGGAAAAACTCCCTAGAAAGGCCAAAACCTAGGAAGAAACCTAGAGAGGAACCAGGGGGTGGCTATGCCGGGAGGAGATTATAACAGAACATGGCCAAGATGTTCAAATGTTCATAAATGACCAGCATGGTCAAATAATAATAATCACAGGCAGAACAGTTGAAACTGGAGCAGCAGCATGGCCAGGTGGACTGGGGACAGCAAGGAGTCATCATGCCAGGTAGTCCTGAGAAATGGTCCTATGGCTCAGGTCCTCCGAGAGAGAGAAAGAAAGAGAGAAAGAGAGAATTAGAGAGAGCATAGTTAAATTCACACAGGACACCGGATAAGTCAGGAGAAGTACTCCAGATATAACAAACTGACCCTAGCCCCCCGACACATAAAATACTGCAGCATAAATACTGGAGGCTGAGACAGGAGGGGTCAGGAGACACTGTGGCCCCATCTGATGACACCCTCGGACAGGGCCAAACAGGAAGGATATAACCCCACCCACTTTGCCAAAGCACAGCCCCACACCACTAGAGGGATATCTTCAACCACCAACTAATCATCCTGAGACAAGGCTGAGTATAGCCCACAAATATCTCTGCCACGGCACAACCCAAGGGGAGGCGCCAACCCAGACAGGAAGATCACATCAGTGACTCAACCCACTCAAGTGACGCACCCCTCCTAGGGACGGTATGAGAGAGCCCTAGTAAGCCAGTGACTCAGCCCCTGTAATAAGCCTTTACTAGACTATGGGGATATTTTATATGTGAATGTTTCCACTCAGTGTTTGAGATCAATTGACACCCTTTACCATGGCACTTTAAACTGCAAAACCCTTACACACCACTGCACTCTGTATACCAGGGTTGGCTGGCCTTCTCTAGCCACTCGTAGACTCAGTCACTGGTATACTTTTACTAACAAAACCATTTTGGGTTTACTACCTTTTTATTTGTGCATTTTTATTGTTCAGAAATGTGGTGGGTATTCTCTTCGTTCGCTCGACTTTATCCTGCTAACTTATCCAAATGTCCGAACTGAATTTGGTAAAATGGCTTTTATGTACTCTGCGCCATCTTGGAACGCCTTACAAAATACTTTTAAACTGGAAGAACTTGTCCCGATTGCTATTTTTAAATCACTGATGAATGATCTTGAGACTGACTCCCTGACCTGTCAATGTTTTTAAATTTGCTGTTTTTGATTTTGTTATACTCTTGTGAATTCTATGGTTTTTACTAGATTACTTGTAGTTTTTCATGTTTTTGTCTGTAATTTTTGTAATGATTTGGTTCTGCCTATCTTGGCCAGGACGCTCTTGAAAAATAGATGTTAAATCTCAATGACCCCTTCCTGATTAAATCAAAAAATATATATTGAAAACATTTTTTTATAATAATTGTGTACAGTGAGGGAAAACAAGTATTTGATCCCCTGCTGATTTTGTACGTTTGCCCACTGACAAAGAACTGATCAGTATAATTGTAATGGTAGGTTAAGGCCACTCCAGGACCGTAATGTGCATCTTCTTGAGCCCCTCCTTTGTTGCCTTGGCCGTGTCTTTTGGGTCATTGTCATGCTGGAATAACCATCCACGACCCATTTTCAATGCCCTGGCTGAGGGAAGGAGGTTCTCACCCAATATATGACGGTACATGGCCCCGTCCATCGTCCCTTTGATGTGGTGAAGTTGTCCTGTCCCCTTAGCAGAAAAACAACCCCAAAGCATAGTGTTTCCACCTCCATGTTTGACGGTGGGGATGGTATTCTTGGGGTCATAGGCAGCATTCCTCCTTCTCCAAACACGGCGAGTTGAGTAGATGCCAAAGAGCTCCATTTTGGTCTCATCTGACCACAACACTTTCACCCAGTTGTCCTCTGAATCATTCAGATGTTCATTGGCAAACTTCAGACGGGCATGTATATGTGCTTTCTTGAGCAGGGGGACCTTGCGGGCGCTGCAGGATTTCAGTCCTTCACGGCGTAGTGTGTTACCAATTGTTTTCTTGGTGACTATGGTCCCAGCTGCCTTGAGATCATTGACAAGATCCTCCCGTGTAGTTCTGGGCTGATTCCTCACCGTTCTCATGGTCATTGCAACTCCACGAGGTGAGATCTTGCATGGAGCCCCAGGCCGATTGACAGTTATTTTGTGTTTCTTCCATTTGCGAATAACCGCACCAACTGTTCTCACCTTCTCACCAAGCTGGTGTCTTTTATACAGGTAACAAACTGAGATTAGGAGCACTCCCTTTAAGAGTGTGCTCCTAATCTCTGCTTGTTACCTGTATAAAAGACAACTGGGATCCAGAAATCATTCTGATTGAGATGGGGTCAAATACTTATTTCCCTCATTAAAATGCTAATCAATTTGTAACATTTTCGACATGCGTTTATCTGGATTTGTTTGTTGTTATTCTGTCTCTCACTGTTCAAATAAACCTACCATCAAAATTATAGACTGATCATTTCTTTGTCAGTGGGCAAATGAACAAAATCAGAAGGGGATCAAATACTTTTTTCCCTCTCTGTATGTCTGTGGGGTAACGATTTGAATGACTGCAATGGAAAGTGTTACCAGGTATTTAAAGAACCTGCAGTGCTACACTCGATGCCCCGCATAAATTGTGCGCACACACACACACACACACACACACACACACACACTCCACCACCATCACCCACACTCATCAAAAGTGGTGCAGTCCTTCATTACGAGCCTATTGACAGTGGTTGCTCGGTGACAATCTCCAATCTCAAGCTCCATTTTGTAGAGGGAGAAAACAAGCCTCAGCAGCTGAACATCTACAGCTGGAGTCAGGCCTCTTTTCAGGCACTGTTCCATGTGTGTGTGTGTGTGTGTGTGTGTGTGTGTGTGTGTGTGTGTGTGTGTGTGTGTGTGTGTGTGTGTGTGTGTGTGTGTGTGTGGCTCAAACATTGTGATCCTATATAACATGAACATAACATGGACATAACGTGGTCATAACGTGGACATAACGTGGTCATAACGTGGACATAACGTGGACATAACGTGGACATAACGTGGTCATGACCTGGACATGACGTGGTCATGACGTGGACATGACGTGGTCATGACGTGGTCATGATGTGGTCAAGACGTGGACATGACGTCGATATGACGTGGACATAACGTAGTCATAACATGGTCTTAATATGGACGGTAAAGATGCAAAGTGTACCTGTGTCTGCAGGACAAATATTACTGTGTCATACATTGGATGATATTTCTAGTTCAGTGCGAAAAATACTAAACATTGTTATTTCCCAAGAATCCTTGCAGGTGTGAAAGATCCACAGATACACCTTGTTATGTCTGATCATTTCTGATTATATCTCATTGAGAATTGAGCTCAATCCAAAACCATTTGACGGTAAAGAGTCAATAACTACAATGGACCAAGGGGAATCCCTCCTTACTAAAAAGACACACCACTTCATGGAACCTACAGTATATTGTGTTTTGATAGCGACCTTCCTAGGGAAGTGAGTTCTCTGCAAAGCCTTCATCACCGGTCATCCACAAAATAATCACTTGTATTCTCTCTACTTGTAAACGTTAGGCAGAGATAGATTTACAGTGCAGTCTTAAAACTTCTTAGGGCTGAGATCCCGCTAACGGGATCGATATGACAACAGAAATTCAAAACAACAGAAATCCCATAATTAAAATTCCTCAAACATAGATGTATTTCACACCATTTTAAAGATACACTTCTGTTAAAACCTCTTGAGTGTAAGGGGCAGTATTTTGATGTTTGGATGAAAAACGTACCCAAATGAAACTGCCTATTTCTCAGGCCCAGAATCTAGAATATGCATATAGGATAGGATAGGATAGAAAACACTCTAAAGTTTCCAAAACTGTCAAAATATTGTCTGTGAGTATAACAGAACTGATACTCCAACCCGGAAGTGCTGTTTTTCCTGAAAGCTCTCTGTTCCATTGCATGCCTTCCCTCCATTTAAAGGGATATCAACCAGATTCCTTCTCTTATGGCTTCCACATGGTGTGAACAGTCTTTAGACATAGTTTCAGGCTTTCATTTTGAAAAATGAGCGAGAAAGATCACATCGCGTCATTGGATGGCTGGGTGCCAGCAGCGTTTTGCATGCGCCAACAGAGTGGAGCATACATTTTCTCTCTCTCTCCTATTGAAGAAGCCAGTCCGGTTGAAATATTATCAATTATATATTGTAAAAACAACATGAGGATTGTTTATAAAAAAAGTTTGACATGTTTCTACGAACTTTACGGATACTATTTGGAATTTTCATTTGCCCCGTCGTGACCGCTTGAGCCTGTGGATTTCTGAACATAACGCGCCAACCAAATGGAGGTATTTTGGATATAAAAATAATCTTTATGGAACAAAAGGAACATTTATTGTGTAACTGGGAGTCTCGTGAGTGCAAACATCCGAAGATCATCAAAGGTAAGCGATTCATTTTATTGCTTTTCTGACTTTCGTGACCAATCTACTTTGCTGCTAGCTGTTTGTAATGTTTTGTCTGCTGAGAAAGATGTCCTTACATAAACGCTTGGTAAGCTTTCACCGAAAAGCTTTTTTGAAATCTGACACACTAGGTGAATTAACAACAAGCTAAGCTGTGTTTTGCTATATTGCACTTGGGATTTCATGACAATTAAATATATTTAGTAATTTAATTTGAATTTGGCGCTCTGCAATTCAGCGGATGTTGACGAAAATGATCCCGCTAACGGGATGGGTGCATCAAGAAGTTAATCCCACCACAGTGTCCGATTTCAAATAAGCTTTACGGCGAAAGCACCACAAACGATTATGTTAGGTCAGAGGCAAGTCACAGAAAAACAGCCATTTTTCAAGCCAAAGAAAGGAGTCACAAAAATCAGAAATAGAGATAAAAATGAATCACTAACCTTTGATAATCTACATCAGCTGACACTCATAGGACTTCATGTTACACAATACATATATGTTTTGTTCAATATAGTTCATATTTATATAAAAAAATCTCAGTATACATTGGCACGTTATGTTCAGTAGTTCCAAAAACATGATTTTGCAAAGAGCAACATCAATTTACAGAAATACTCATTATAAATGTAGATGGAAATACAAGTGTTATGCATGGAACTTTAGATACACTTCTCCTTAATGCAACCGCTGTGTCCGATTTCAAAAAGCGTTACTGAAAAAGCAAACCATGCTATAATCTGAGTATGGTGCTCAGATACCAAACAAGACAATATCCGCCATATTGTGCAATCAACATTAGTCAGAAATAGCATTGTAGATATTCACTTACCTTTGATGATTTTCTTCAGAAAGAATTGTCTGTAGAATTGCGATGGAACAGATGAATTGCAATGGAACAGAGCTCGCTCTCACGTGAACGAGCATCACGAGCTCAAAGCATTCTGCCAGACCTCTGACGCATTCCCCTCTCATTCGCCCCCACTTCACAGTAGAAGCATCAAATTAGGTTCTAAAGGCTGTTGACATCTAGTGGAAGCCTTAGGAAGTGCAACATGAACGATTTCCCAACCTCAGATTTCCCACTTCCTGGTTGGATTTTGTCTCAGTTTTTTGCCTTCCATATGAGTTCTGTTATACTCACAGACATCATTCAAACAGTTTTAGAAACTTCAGAGTGTTTTCTATCCAACTATACTAATAATATTCATATGTTAGCAACTGGGACAAAGTAGCAGGCAGTTTACTCTGGGCACCTCTGGGCACCTTATTCATCCAAGCTACTCAATACTGCCCCTAGCCAAAATAAGTTTTAACATAGATTGAACTTCCTGGTAATAGTGCACACCTTTATTGTGACCCATTGCAGTTGACACCTATGACTCTGGTGTGAAATAGTGATAGAGAGACAGCTAGAATAGCAATGGCAGGCACATAAGTGAGGCAGGTCAGTGTTGATAATGTTCTATATGGATGACTCATAATGTTGTTGGCACCAGTCTACAGTGGGATATGTGGGTGGCTATCACACACTCAAAGCAAGTAAAAAAAAATGCTCCGTTTTCAGTTCTTATGAAATGTCAACCCACCCTCTCCCCTAACCACATCCAACCCCCAAAAAGTGGCTGCAACTCATCATCTGAAGCATTGCTCTCACAAAGCTTGTGTATTTACTTCACGGTTAGCTGTAGAGGAGAATGTCCTCTTGTTCTTTAGCACAAAGGTGTGAGCCGGTGAGCACTGGGCACAGATAGGAGCCCACACCCCGGGTGACATGTGGAGTGTTTCGAAAGGCTGGGGGAAATGTCAAACAGTGTAAAACAAACCCGTGGGCAAATCAGGGAAAGAGTCCTCCAGATTTTAGAGGTGTCACTTTGGCTCAGAGGGAGATAAAACCCAGGAGAGGAGATTGTGATCTGCTGGACAGAAAGAAAGTCCTAATGATGAGTCCTCTAGCTTTTATTTACAGACAGGAGTCTCCACAGAGACAAGATTTTGTTGAATGACAACGCCCAGGTCTGGGTCATATTCATTAGGGCTAATGCTCCCTCATGGCATTTCATGTGGTATCACCCGCAAGTAGAAGCACAGTGAATTAAACACCGCAAAATGCCTTTTGGGGGAATTGCCTTGCATAGGGTGAAATGCATTGGTTCTACATATCTTGAGTGGGTTAGGTTAAATTGCGTGTTTGTTAGGTTAAATGGGAGAAGGTTAGGTTAAATGCGAGTGGGTTTGTTTATGGGGTAGGATTAGGGTTAAGATTAGTGTTAGGGTTAAGATTAGCTTTAGGGTTAAGATTAGTGTTAGGGTTAAGATTAGCTTTAGGGTTAAGATTAGTGTTAGGGTTAAGATTAGTGTTAGGTTTAAGATTAGGGTTAGGTTTAAGATTAGTGTTAGGGTTAAGATTAGTATTAGGGTTAAGATTAGTGTTAGGGTTAAGATTAGTGTTAGGGTTAAGATTAGAGTTAGGGTTAAGATTAGCTTTAGGGTTAAGATTAGCGTTAGGGTTAAGATTAGTGTTAGGATTAAGATTAGCTTTAGGGTTAAAATTAGTGTTAGGGTTAAGATTAGCTTTAGGGTTAAGATTAGTGTTAGGGTTAAGATTAGCTTTAGGGCTAAGATTAGGGTTAGGGTTAAGATTAGGGTTAGGGTTAAGATTAGTGTTAGGGTTAAGATTAGTGTTAGGGTTAAGATTAGGGTTAGGGTTAAGATTAGCTTTAGGGTTAACATTAGGGTTAGGGTTAAGATTAGGGTTAGCGTTAAGATTAGTGTTAGAGTTAGGGTTAAGATTAGCTTTAGGGCTAAGATTAGCGTTAGGGTTAAGAATGGGTTAGGGTTAAGATTAGGGTTAGGGTTAAGATTAGGGTTAGGGTTAAGATTAGCGTTAGGGTTAAGATTAGGGTTAGGGTTAAGATTAGTGTTAGGGTTAAGATTAGTGTTAGGGTTAAGATTAGGGTTAGGGTTAAGATTAGCTTTAGGGTTAAGATTAGTGTTAGGGTTAAGATTAGCGTTAGGGTTAAGCTTAGCGTTAGGATTAGGGTTAGGGTTAAGATTAGTGTTAGGGTTAAGATTAACTTTAGGGACAGTTAAAACAACTGATAAAAATGATGGTAACAGAAAAACTCAACCACGAAGTGATCGCTTTGTTAGGGCACACAAGTCTGTTCTTAGAAGATTTATTGAAATTCTAAAGGAGGAAGCAGAGATTCACAACAATGTAATTTCTGCTGAATGGCCCACTGTTGGGACATAGCAAAACAAAAGACCTACTCCCCTTAGAAGATACAGCACATTTTAATAAAGAGTAGGAGAGGAATAGAGACTTTTTAACTTTTAAAATCCATTTTGGGGTTTGAGTAGTGGTCTCCGGGAGAGAAATGCGTCAACTGGAACAAAACAGATACTCTCTCCATTTTGTATCTCGACAAAACAACAGTTTAGTGCTAGTGAGAACTTAACAGATATATAATAATACATTTTTTGAGAAGCTTGACGAACATACAATATTTCTGGGTAGTGCTGCTATATTTCTGACAGTTGCATAATGAAATTGATGGGGTGACTAACAGTTAAGGACATTAAAACTCAGCGATCATCATATAATTCAATTTTCCAATTTGGATGAAATCACATATTGAAAAATGTGGTGGGGTGAGAACTTACTGTATGTTGGGAACATTGGTTAAGTCATATCTCCAATAGAGAAATGTAAGGCTTGTCATTTATCCCTGGCAAGGCTATGATATGACAAGAGGGTTATTAGTGTAGAAACTAATGGAAGGGAGAGCAGAGATAGAGGGGTGTCAGGGGAGTGGAAGGGGAGTGGCAGTGGGGTGTCAGGGGAGTGGAAGGGGAGTGGCAGGGGAGTGGCAGTGGGGTGTCAGGGGAGTGGAAGTGGAGTGGTAGTGGTGTGTCAGGGGAGTGGAAGGGGAGTGGTAGTGGGGTGTCAGGGGAGTGGAAGGGGAGTGGTAGTGGGGTGTCAGGGGAGTGGAAGGGGAGTGGCAGTGGTGTGCCAGTGGGGTGTCAGCAGAGTGTCAGGGGAGTGAAAGGGAGAACAGAGATGGAGGGGTGTCAGGGGAGTGGAAGAGGAGTGGCAGGGGAGTGGAAGGGGAGTGGCAGTGGGGTGCCAGTGGGGTGTCAACAGAGTGTCAGCAGGTTGTCAGGGGAGTGGCAGGGGAGTGGCAGGGGAGTGGCAGTGGGGTGTCAGGGGAGTGGCAGGGGAGTGGCAGTGGGAGTGGCAGTGGGCTGTCAGGGGAGTGGCAGGGGAGTGGCAGGGGAGTGGCAGGGGGAGTGGCAGTGGGCTGTCAGGGGAGTGGCAGGGGAGTGGCAGGGGAGTGGCAGGGGAGTGGCAGTGGAGTGTCAGGGGAGTGGCAGTGGGAGTGGCAGGGGAGTGGCAGGGGAGTGGCAGTGGGAGTGGCAGTGGAGTGTCAGGGGAGTGGCAGTGGGCTGTCAGCGGAGTGGCAGTGGGAGTGGCAGTGGGAATGGCATTGGGAGTGGCAGTGGGAGTTGCAGGGGAGTGGCAGTGGGGTGTCAGGGGAGTGGCAGTGGGAGTGGCAGGGGGAGTGGCAGGGGGGTGTCAGCAGAGTGGCAGGGGGAGTGGCAGTGGGCTGTCAGGGGAGTGGCAGGGGGGTGTCAGCAGGGTGGCAGGGGAGTGGCAGGGGAGTGGCAGGGGAGTGGCAGTGGGAGTGGCAGTGGGAATGAATTGTACTATGGAATTACTATTTGAATTGAAAGGCTATTCCACAGATGTCCTTATGATTGACCTATTATTAACCAAATTACCCTGCATTTCCTATTTTCTGACATGGAAATACATGTATTCTTATTTATGTTGCTATGATGCACATGCTATGTTGCTATGACTGTAACCTTGGGAACTGTATTGAAGGCTATGTTGTATGTGAGAACTTGTTCTCAACTGGCCTCCCTGGTTAAATAAAGGTGAAATAAAAAAATATATAAGAAAATATTTCTGAAGAAGGATTTGAAAGCCTTGAGACAACGGAGACATGGATTGTGTACGTGTGTCATTCAGAGGGTGAATGGGCAAGACAAAATATTTAAGTACCTTTGAACCTGGTATGGTAATAGGTGCCGGGTGCACTGGTCGCTGTGTGTTAGTAAGAACTGCAAGAACATTCATGCTCAACAGTTTCCCATGTGTATCAAGAACCACCCAAAGGACATGTGGCCAACTTGACACAACTGTGGAAGCATTAGAGTCAACATGACACCTTGTAGAGTCCATGCCCTGACTAATTGAGGATGTTCTGTGGGGCAAAAGGGGTTGCAGGTCAATATGTTTTGTGCACTTACAGTGGTGTATATCACCTGGAGAATATACTGGTATGAGAACAAAGTGTTAGAGTTGTGTGGGGAAGTCCCCTTACTGGCTGTATATTATGGTGTGTGCATTCTCAGACATGCCTACAATTCATTGCATTTAGAAATATTTTAGTTGTACTATTAAACTAGACTGTTCTGATCCAGACTCAAGATGCAATTTAATATTTAGCATTAGGAAACAGTGTCAGTTAACCCGTTCCAGGCAGAACATCTTCCGCTATAGACCAAAACCAGAGCTGATAGACTCATTGCTATAGCATGAACAGGCTTCCTGCATGTGGCGGCCCAACACCATTTACATGGCTTTACATTGTCACTTCAATTCCTATCACTACTTGTATATATCTGCAAATCTGTTCAATAAAGTACATGACACACATGAATGAGATCTCACATACAAGGATTCAAACTAATGGAGATGAATCACTTTTCATTCTGAAATCCAAGAGAGCATCAAACAATTAGTGCTCTTACTCCTGGCCTGGAGGCAGAAAACACCCGGGTGCCGCCTCCCCCTTGTCTGATTCTTACAAACCAAACAAATAGACGTGCTCTCGCTGCAGAATGATCAGACCTAATTTCCCTGAGTTTAAGCACAGGCACCAGATAGTTTTTCTGCAGCTCTTTTTGCAGAGACAGATATATGGCTCCGTTTAAGGGCATGAGAGGCTCTCAATCAAGCACCAACAGTCAAACACTTTCAGACAGATAAAGGAGAAAACCAGATCTGCAAGATTACCGTTTCCTGGCTGTTCAAGCACTGTCTCTTAAAGGGCGACTACCCCTGAAAACGAACTAATACCTTGGAAAACGCCCGGTGGCGTCTAGTGTCAAAATTGACTACGAAGTGTAAATTGGATAACTTTGGTCATAAAGTCAGTCTCATCTAAAATGTTTGGAACCTCAGTGCGCCTCAATGAGTATTTGACGGTGGGGTTGCTTTACAATTATGTCAACAGATCATGCCCCCTTTTGCCAAGCTCCACCTGCAAATCTCCCCCCTCCGCCCACTTCACTTCCCTTCGTTGAATGCGGCAATGTTGTTTCACAGCACCTAACGCATTCAAAGGATCACAGCCTTTTGAGACTGAAAACCGCATATGTACTGATGCTTCCAGCAGGATGCACCGCCAGCAACTATGGTTTGCATGCACTGCTGAAGGACCCTGTAATGCGGGAATAGGTGGTTAGAGTTCGTTGTTCCCCAGTGGTGGTGAGTATACCGGTAGCTAGACCATAGACTGCTGGTTATGTAGCTAGTTATGTATATTTTGATAATCAATATCACTAAAATCACTAGCATAACTGGCGTTAGCTAGCAAGCTAGCCAATGTCACAAAGTGCTATACAGAAACCCAGCCTAAAACCCCAAACAGCAAGCAATGCAGATGTAGAAACACCGTGGCTAGGCAAAACTCCCTAGAAAGGCAGGAACCTAGGAAGAAACCTAGAGAGGAACCAGGCTCTGAGGGGTGGCCAGTCCTTTTCTGGCTGTGCAGGGTGGAGATTATAACAGTATATGTCCAAGATGTTCAAATTTTCATAGATGACCAGCAGGGTCAGATAATAATAATCACAGTGGTTGTAGAGGGTGCAACAGATCAGGAGTAAAGTTGGCTTTTCATAGCCGAGCATTCAGAGTTCAAGACAGCAGGTGCGTTAGAGAGAGAAAGTCAAAAACAGCAGTTCAGGGTTCCATAGAAGCAAGCAGAACAGTTGAAACTGGAGCAGCAGTACAATCAGGTGGACTGGGGACAGCAAGGAGTCATCAGGCCAGGCAGGCTTGGTCCTCCGAGAGGAGAGGGAGAGAGAAATAATTAGAGGGAGCATACTTAAATTCACAC
This sequence comes from Oncorhynchus clarkii lewisi, assembly GCF_045791955.1. Taxonomy (NCBI): domain Eukaryota; kingdom Metazoa; phylum Chordata; class Actinopteri; order Salmoniformes; family Salmonidae; genus Oncorhynchus; species Oncorhynchus clarkii. Next base: position 81,066,130 of record NC_092149.1, read on the forward strand.
AGGACACCGGATAAGACAGGATAATTACACCAGCTTTAACAGACTGACCCTATCCTCCCAACACATAAACTATTGTAGCATAGATACCGGAGGCTGAGACGGGAGGGGTCGGGAGACACTGTACAAAGCTGTCATCAAGGCAAATATAAAATATATATATATATATATATATATATATATATATATAAAATATATTTTCATTTGTTTAGAACTTTTTGTGTTACTACATGATTCCAAATGTATAATTTTGTTGTTGTGATGATGTCTTCACTATTATTCAACAATGTAGAAAATAGTAAAATAAAGACAAGCCCTTGAATGAGTAGGTGTGTCCAAACGTTTGACTGGTACTGAAAGTATTCAATACCTGATAAATTGGATTGTACAATATTTGTCCATTATTTAATTAATTTATTCTTAAAACTCTGTCAACATTGGTTGTTGATCATTGCAAGACAACAATTTTCAAGTCTTGCCATAGATTCTTTTTTTTGTTGTACCTTGGCCATTCAGGAACATTCACTGTCTTCTTGGTAAGCAACTCCAGTGAAGATTTGGCCTTGTGTTTTAGGTAATTATCCTGCTGAAAGGTAAATTAATCTCCCAGGGTGTCTGGTGGAAAGCAGACTGGTTTTCCTCTAGGATTTTGACCGTGCTTAGCTCCATTCCATTTTTTTTTTGTCCTGAAAAACTCCCCAGTCTTTAATGATTTCAAGCATACCCATAACACGATGCAGCCAACACTTTGCTTAAAAATATGGAGAGTAGTACTCAGTAATGTGTTGTATTGAATTTGCGCAAACATAATTTTTTGTATTCAAGACATAAAGTGACATATTTGCTGCTTATTTTCTACTACTTTGATGCATATCATTGTCCAGGGCATAACCTAGTCTGGTGGAACCAGCCTGATCGCTATGTGTTTCATGTCACATTTTATGATATCTGAAGTGAAATAGAAAGGTGATTACAGCAATCAGTTTGTGTGTGTGTGTGTGTGTGTGTGTGTGTGTGTGTGTGTGTGTGTGTGTGTGTGTGTGTGTGTGTGTGTGTGTGTGTGTGTGTGTGTGTGTGTGTGCGCGCACGTGTTAGGGGCCAGGCGCGGATATACGTTGCCCTTGGGGATCTGGCAAAGACCTCACCTCCAACCTCACCTCTTGCCTGCTCACCAACATTTGTCAATGGGGAGAACAGAATTAGGTAGGTTCAGTTGGACTTGTTCAAACTTTAACATAGTATATGTTTGTGTGTCAGACATCACCTATCCATAACTGCCATTGGTAATAGAACAGTGACTGTGTGTGTTCTTAGATGCATGAGATGCACAGAGACCTGGCACTCAATACATCCACTCAACACATCCACTCAATACATCCACTCAACACATCCACTCAATACATCCCCTCAATACATCCCCTCAACACATCCACTCAATACATCCCCTCAACACATCCCCTCAACACATCCACTCAATACATCCACTCAATACATCCCCTCAACACATCCACTCAACACATCCACTCAACACATCCCCTCAACACATCCACTCAACACATCCCCTCAACACATCCACTCAATACATCCACTCAACACATCCACTCAACACATCCACTCAATACATCCCCTCAACACATCCCCTCAACACATCCACTCAATACATCCACTCAATACATCCCCTCAATACATCCACTCAATACATCCCCTCAATACCTCCCCTCAACACATCCCCTCAATACATCCCCTCAACACATCCCCTCAACACATCCACTCAATACATCCCCTCAATACATCCACTCAATACATCCCCTCAATACATCCACTCAACACATCCACTCAATACATCCACTCAATACATCCCCTCAACACATCCCCTCAACACATCCCCTCAACACATCCCCTCAACACATCCCCTCAACACATCCACTCAACACATCCACTCAATACGTCCCATCAATACATCCACAATGATGTAGATAATAATACAGTACAGTATAAATGTCCAGTAATAGCAACACCCTTTTCATCCTGTGTGTCACTGATGAACTCTGTCTCAACTCTGTCTATTTATGCAAACAGACTGGAGATTTTGCCAGACGGCAGCCTCAGTCGTTTGATGGAGACCATAATTGGATAGGATTTATCTGACCTGTGTAAACTTCACCATAGTACTGTTTGTGTGTCAGATATGACGTATTCTAACTGCCATTGGTAATAGAACAGTGACTGTATGTGTTCACAGAAAAATGTTTGGAGCCAGCACATGGCGACTTGCAAGCAGTGGTGAAAAAAGTACCCTATTGTCATACTGTAAAAGTAAAGATACATTGATAGAAAATGAGTCAAGTAAAAGTGAAAGTCACTCAGCAAAATACTACTTGAGTAACAGTCTAAAAGTATTTGGTAAGTATCAAATGTAAATGTAATTGAAAAAGTAAAATTATAAATCCTTTAAAATTGCTTAAATTAAGCAAACCAGAAGGCACAATTATCTTCTTTTTTTTTAAGGATAACCAGGGTCACACTCCAACACTCAGAAATAATTTACAAACAAAGCATTTGTGTTTAGTGAGTCTGCCGGATCAGTTTGTGAATGGACCATTATCCTGACCTGTTAAGCATAAAAAATGTAACGAGAATGTTATTTTCTTTAGGAATGTAGTGAAGTAAAAGTTAAAGTTGTCAAAAATATAAATAGTAAAGTAAAGATAGCACAAAAAACTACTTTTAAGTAGTACTTTAAACTTTTGTTTTTACTTAATTAAGTACAACACTAATTGCATGTCCATACTGACAGAGGGGCTTGATACGGGTTTGGTACTGATGTCTCTGAATGGAGAGAGACCTGGCACTAGGCATTCAAGTTTTACTAGACACAGCTTTTTTTTAGAAGGGAGAAACCCTGTGTATTCTGCACCAGAATCAGGGAACTCCTGTTGTATACGGGACACAGGAAGGTATGACCACTCTGTCATGTTTACCAAGGTAGACCCATCTCCCGAGTGGCACTGCAGTCTAAGGCACTGCATTGCAGTACTGGAGGTGTCACTACAGACCATGGTTCGATCCCGGGCTGTATCACAACCGGCTGTGATCGGGAGTCCCATAGGGTGGCACACAATTGGCCCAGCGTCGTCCAGGTTTTACCAGGGTCGGCTGTCATTGTAAATAACAATGTATTCTTAACTGACTTGCCTAGATAAATAAAAAAATAAAAAATAATCACCAGCCAAAATGCTGATAGGCTTCTGTATCAGCTCGGAATGACAATAAAAGATGCACATTATTATATTAGCAGAATAATGCTTCTATGGTATTATGTCCAGATCCCTTCCATCTTCTTTGGGGGACAGAACCCATTCCATAAGGGGAAAAAACATTTAGCATCATCTGCTACATCATCATTGTCGCCTTCAATTAAATAGTGAAGTGAGAGGGTGCTGATGATTACACCAAGAATTCACACCACGTCAACTAGAGCCATCAAGGCCTGAAAACGCAGCTTGGGAGATGTGGTCATGGCGGCCCAGAGGGCCAATCACGAGGGTTGTGTATGTGTGTCTGTCTGCCGCCTCCACGTGGCTTTGATTAAAGCCACAGTGTGAGACCAGTCATTGCTTCGGCCCGTGCAGGATTACTGGAGTGAGCTGGTCTGGCTGAGTCGCGTGTTGGACACCATCCTCCACATTCATTGCCAAGTATCTGGGTTTCACCCCTACAAAAAGTGAACTTTGGGGGATTTAGCTCTGTGTAATTGTTGTATGCGATCACTCTGGGCTCTCCCCTGTTTCACTGTGCCCAAGTGGCCATCAGTGTTCATGCTGTTCCTCTGATCTAATCAGAATCAGATGTTTGGACACTCCTGCTGTGGCCTTATGTGGGTTTTCCCTCACTGAAGAAAATGTCAGCTTATTGTGAGGGTAGATCCTAGATAAATGGGGTCTTGTTGTGAGGGTAGATGCTAGCTAATTGGGGTCCTGTGAGGGTAGATGCTAAATGAAATGGGGTCCTGTGAGGGTAGATGCTAAATGAAATGGGGTCTTGATGTGAGGGTAGATGCTAGATAATTGGGGTCCTGTGAGGGTAGATGCTAAATGAAATGGGGTCTTGTTGTGAGGGTAGATGCTAAATAAAATGGGGTCTTGATGTGAGGGTAGATGCTTGGTAAAATGGGATCTTTGTGTGAGGGTAGATGCTAAGTAAAATGGGGTCTGGTTGTGAGGGTAGATGTTAAATAAAATGGGGTCTTGTTGTGAAGGTGGATGCTAAATAAAATGGGGTCTTGTTGTGACTAGAGGCGTCATGTCAGGTGCACATGCCCCCTCAGATTAAAACAATTCAAATAAACAAAGAACTTGTAACGGCTGTCATGGGAAGAAGGTGAGGATCAATGCGCAGCGTGGTACGTGTTCATCTTTTTAATCAAGTAAACTGAACACTGAATAACAAAACAACAAAGAAACAACCGGAACAGTTCTGTCTGGTGTAGGCACACAAAGACTGAAAACAACCACCCACCAAAATGGAAAACAGGCTACCTAAATATGGTTCTCAATCAGGGACAACGATTGACAGCTGCCTCTGATTGAGAACCATACCAGGCCAAACACAGAAATAGATAATCATAGACAAACTAACATAGACAACCCACCCAACTCATGCCCTGACCATACTAAAACATAAGACAAAACAAAGGAACTAAGGTCAGAACTGCTCAATTAAATTAAAATAATGAATTACTGAACTTCATTTTTAAGTCCATGTTTTATCAAATGTATTTAAAGAAAATGTCTGTCAGCTGTACTTTGAGGGGGAACACTGACTGGACCAGGCAAAGAGTAGCCCACTTTACCTCACTTATTCTCCCTAGTAAGTGGTTCCTTCCTGTCAGTAGAGGAGTGTGTAGAGAAGAGATGGAATAGGAAGAGAGAACTCTGGCTACCTCATTTTGTCAATGGAACTCAATGAGCTAATTAGAGCAGACTCAGTTACTATCGCATTGGTGTCTATGGGGGAGCAACCCCCTTAACCCTTGTGTTGTCTTTAAGGGTAAAAAATGACCCGTCACTATGTTTTAAACTTATTTGGACTAGGGGGCAGTATTCGGTAGTTTGGATGAATGAGGTGTGCAAAGTAAACTACCTGTTACTCAGGCCGAGAAGCTAGGATATGCATATAATTAGTAGTATTGGATAGAAAACACTAACGTTTCCAAAACTGTTAAAATAATGTCTGTGAGTGTAACATAACTGATATGGTGAAAACACAAGGACAATCCATCCAGAATTTAAAAAAATTCAGCTCACCCCTGATTTCTATGGCTGTCAAGGAGAATATAAAAGCATTACCTCCCAGATTGCATTTCCGAGGGCTTCCACTAGATGTCAACAGTCTTTAGTAAGAGTTTCAGGCTTGTTTTTTGAAAAAGGTTTTTGTAAGTGGCTCCCATTTTGGCTGTAGTGTTTGTGGTGAGGGCATGCACTTCGTTATTTATCTCCGGTAATGACAATACTATTCTCAGTCTTAATTTTGATTGTTTATTTACATATTAGGGTACCTGAGGATTGATTAGGAACGTTGTTAGACTTGTTTGGAAGAAGTTTATTGGTAACTTACGGGATTCATTTGTATATAATGCTTTTGTGTGCGGGGCGCTGTTCTCAGATATTCGCATGGTGTGTTTTCGCCGTAAAGCCTTTTTGAAATCTGACAAAGCGGGATTAACAAGATTTTAAGCTTTTAAATGATGTATGACACTTGTATTTTCATGAATGTTATACGATACGATTTTTGTCATTTGAATTTGACGCTCTGCAATTTCACCGGATGTTGGCCAGGTGACCCCAAAGTGACCCCAAAGTGGTTTTAACAGCAGAGAAAACCCCCTAAAAGATATTATTTAAACTTGAAATTTGATGACTTTCCCTAGAGTGACCCCAACATTAGAAAAAGTGAAACATCGCCTTTTGTTCATATTTCCATTAAAGCTGTACACCACCAGGGTACAAAGATTGTCTTAGGGTCATTTTTGACCAGGCAGTTCTAAAATAAATTTCACAGTGAAAAATTCAGATTATGTGTGCTACTGATTGAACTCAGACAGAACTAAAACTTTGGTGTGCATGTGCAGCATCTCCCCTCCACGACCCCACACATGACTCAAGTTCACAGACAAAATATAAACAATTTCAGACAAAATAAACAAATATTCAGATAAAAACATTTTTTCTTGAAAGCATTGTTTACTAATGGGGAATGCAGTCAGAGGCTATAAAGGTGCTGCAGATGACAGTCCCCCCAGTTCTATCGTTGCTGAAGCCATGAGTGCACGTTTTTGTGCCCGACAGGTAGATCGTGGATCAGATTTATTCCGATGTCCAGGAGGAACAAGAGAACAATGATTTAGAAGAGGAAGAGGCATCTGAGGAACAAGATGTGGAAGATTACAATCCAGAGCACAATGACCACAGGGCCCACAAGACATACGTACATTTTCCCATGCCCAGGACATCGCCTCAACATTCCACATGTTCATCACACCAGCCATCGAAAAAATCATCCTGGAGATGACAAATTTGGAGGGTTTCTGTAAATATGGAGACAACTGGAAAAGGATGGATGAGATTGACCTGTATGCCTACATAGGGCTGCTAATCTTGGCGTCTGTGTGTAGGTCCCAAGGAAGGGTGATTTTCCGTGCCACATTGCCACTGAACGTCATCGACAAATTCTCAAGAATGCTACAATTTGATAACCGTGAGTCAAGACCTGCAAGACGTGTGAGAGACAAACTGGCGGCCATAAGAGAGGTCTGGGAGAAGTGGGTAGAGCGTCTGCCATACCTCTACAATCCTGTGCCTGAAGTAATAGTGGATGATCCATTTAGAGGTACATTTTTATTTTCATATCTGTAATTTAAGTGATTTTCACTGTTCGTTTTATTATGTATGTATTATGTATGAACATCACGTTCTGAAGGCTACACAGAGCTAACAAAAAAACAACATCCCACAACCTAAAGTGGCAAAACAGGCTGCCTAAGTATGATTCCCAATCAGAGACAACGATAGACAGCTGTCCCTGATTGAGAACCATACCCAGCCAAAACATAGAACCCCAAAACATAGGAATAAAGAACATAGAATGCCCACCCAAATCACACCCTGACCAACCCAAATAGAGACATAAAAAGGATCTCTAAGGTCAGGGCGTGACACTTGCATACTGTCCTCCATGTGCTAATTAGAGTTGATTGATTTGTGTTCTTCACATTTTATTTTTTATTTATTTTTTATTTATTATCTTTTTTTATTCTTATTTATTGTTGTTGTTTATACACCTTGTGGGTCAGGGCAATGGTTAAAAATTGGACAAGACTGTAGTTTAATTCCTCATTGTACAGTATATAAGAATATATATAAGAATATATTAGTATGTGGCCAAAAAAGTTCAAGTCTGTTATTGTTTCTATTCAATAAAATGCATTCAAAGCTACTTTCTGCACATTTCTGCTACTTTGTTAGGTTATACAAGTGCTATCTCTTGATAGAAAATGTATGTTTACATCTATGCAGTCCCTTTAGCAATACCACTAATAATAATAATAAACCTCTATGACTAGAAAGCAATACCTGAATCTATGACAGGTGTTTTGTAATAAAAACAAGACCTGCCCACTGATTAAATGCAGTCTTTCTGCAATGTGAAGAGGGAAAACCAAGATATTCACAAAGTTTGTGATGAATGACAGGTTGTTTCTCATGCAAAATAGATTTGTGGTTTAAAATTCAATCAAGCTGCTTTATTTTAAGGGTTTAGTGAAGGCGGGTCATTTTTTACCCTTAGGACAAGGGGACTACACAAGGGTTAAGTAGACTTGAGCTGATCATGGCCAGACTTGAGCTGATCATGGCCAGAGTCAACTATCTAAACAGAGTATCCACCATCGTTGGTGTGTAGAGTGACACACACAGTGTAGATTCAGATGACGAACATGACTCACTGGAGGTATGTTTGTCAATGAATTTGAGCTAGCTTGTCTAACTGTCTTAGCTGGCATGTCTGCTGGCGAGGTTGGTAGACTTTACTAAAGCAAGCAATTAATACATGTACTGAATAAGACTCACATTCCTTTCAATCTTTTACTCAGATTTTAGCAGAGATGCAGATAAACATATTTCGTTTCTTAAAAAAAATAACCACCAGTAACGAAGATTAAGATAGCTCAAGAGTTATGCTTAGATATGCAGAGAAATGTACATAATTTGACATCAAATTAAGCATAGTGATTATGGCTCTAGATTGCAGGACAAAGCTGTTTCATAGCCCCCCTCATGACCAACCCCCCAGCCACGTACCTTGTGCCCACTCAGATTTTGGGGGTGCATGATGGCCCTCGTTGTGAGGGCAGATGTTAGATAAAATGGGGTCTTGTTGTGAGGGTAGATGCCAGATAAAAATGGGGTTTTCTTGTGAATGTAGATGCTAGATAAAAATGGGGTCTTGTTGTGAGAGTAGATGCTAGATTATAAGTTTCATAGCTACATGGTTGGAAATAATGGGACTTGGTAAGCTCTTGAGATACCATATAGGCAACAGGTACCCATAGATTCAGCTCTGCTGATGTGGTTATGTCAACTGGTATGTTATGCGGTCACTGTTGATTCTCAGAGGCTTCCGTAGTTGATCTCCTCCTAGACACAGACACCCAGACAGACACATTTCAGTCTTGTCTCACAGCTCTGAGAGAGCTAGAGTAAAGTTGAGTCATGCCACTAACTGACACAAACAAATCCAACAACTAAGCCTGCCACAGACATTGATTAGAGTTTGCCTTGAACTGAAGCCAAACTCTGCAGGCTCTATTCTGACCCCATTTCAGTGCAGCTCCACTAGATGCAATCCTGTCACCTTCAACCCCCAAATTTCACCCGAAACAACACTTATGTTTCTCCTGTGGAATAGAGAACAATGTAAGTTTGTCTTTCAGTTTGTGTAATCCATTAAACTCCACTGACCACAAATGGGATAGGGTTCAGCTCAGGCTGACAAAACAATGAAATGCAATCACAATTTGTGGCTTACAACCACTCAAGGCACATCACATGTTCACGATTACCACTCAAACAGAGTTTTGGGTTGCTAAGAAAAGTTCACTCAGCAAAGGACTTCATCATCTGGACAAAACGCTCACTTCCCACATGGCCTGTAGAGAACGAGTGGATTTACTCACAAATGAAACTATGGCGAATGCAGAAAAGGGTAATGTTTGTTTAATTACACAACCCCACAATTGGGATGTTTTGAATGCACGATCACAATATAGAACTGTGGTGGCATATGTTTATGTACGCATTCTAGCAAAAAAAAGGAATTGTAGTTTGAAAGCCTCAGAAATGTCCCTGAAAAGGATTATGTTCAGCCCATGAAGAAAAACACACAATTCGCCAACTCATTCAACTGATTTTTTCCCCTCTCCCCATGTGCCTTTCCCAAGCACTCTGTCCATTTCTCTCACTTAGTAATTTTTTTTAAGGCACTCATCTCTAATTTAATTTGCTTCTTTTGTACTCCTCTATTTGCGGTTTGAGATCAGTAGAGTTGTTACAGTTAGGAATAATTAGACTGTGTAATTACATGGTGGTTCGTGACAAAGTTGTATTTAGGGCACTAATTACATAGCCAAGCTTAGGTGAAAATCCTTTGTTGTCCACAAGTGACCATATCTGAGCTCCCCATCGCCTGCAGCCATCCTCGCTGTTGTGTAATGTGTCATAACCTGACTCTCTCTTTAACGACAGCCCTAATTGCGGTTATTTTCTCTGTGTTGAAGCCTTGAAGAGTCAGTGCCAGTGAGGGAGGAGCAGGGTTAGGGCTGTGTGGGGGCGGGACGTTGCCATACTGGTCCTGGAAGTTGGCACGGCAAGGTCAGGTGATGGAAGGATTCCTTGAAAGAGAAAGAGATGGTGAGATAAAGATACTGGTTGTGAGAAAAAGGCTCAGGAATGAGAGAGACTGAAACAGGGAACATGAAGAAAGACTGACAGGCTAGAAGCTCAGAGAACAGACATAAGATTACACTTCTAGTGTTACGGGTGTCTTTCTGCCTAGGGATGTTTATATCTTGACACTGTCACTTTAGACTTTCTCTTTCTGAGAATTTGTCCCAGATTTTGAGAAGTACTGTATTCAGTCATGAATGCCTTTCTCAAAAGTACAATTAAAATGAGATTGACTAATAGATAGAGGATGACAAGGGTAAGAACTGCTCTGTTCCTGGTGACTCCAGATACCTGGAACACTACCTGTTCTCTAAATGTTCTCAAATTTTACAGTTCAGGCTTCCAAGGAAACAAAATGGCCTCATAATACAGTCTGCTGTTCTCCCAAAGAAACAACATGGCCTCATAATATAGTCTGCTGTTCTCCCAGAGAAACAACATGGCCTCGTGAGACAGTCTGCTGTTCTCCCAGAGAAACAACATAGCCTCGTGATATGGTCTGCTGTTCTCCCAGAGAAACAACATGGCCTCGTGATACAGTCTGCTGTTCTCCCAGAGAAACAACATGGCCTCATAATATAGTCTGCCCAGCAAGCTCTATATGACTACCTCTGGACACTAAAAACAGTCCTTCATACTGACATAATTAAATGAGGACAAAGTCATGAGATAATTAAATGAGGACAAAATCATGAGATGATTAAATGAGGACAAATTCATGACTTAATTAAATGAGGACAAAGTCGTGAGATAATTCAATGAGGACAAAGTCATAAGATAATTAAATGAGTGCAAAATCATGAGAATTAAACACACCATTAACAGGAAGGGGCTCTTCCTACCAAACTAGCGTGGTTGGCGTTATGATTTACAATCCCGCTGTTGAGGGCTCTCTTTTTTGGACAGAAGCGGCTGGAACCAGTCTGGAGTTTGCAAGGTGCCAGTGGCATGACAGGGCATGGCATGGCATAACACACAACAGCCTGTCACTTGGCTGAGAAAATATGACCCTATGTGTTGCTTGTGCCTTTACCAGTGTAAGATCCAGGATCAAATCAGATTGTCTTGTTTATAGCCCGTGACTGTGTTGTTGAGATGGTGACTTAGCTCTCTTAGACATCAAACATGACATCATCATCACAGACATCGTCATCATACGATGCATGCCACCCACCCCCAGGATATTCCTGTTCCCACCTCTCCCAACCCACAGGACCTTAGCATGTTTAAGGACAGGGCCACTCAGAGGCCACAGCTGTCATGTCTCTAATACTCTCTGCGAAAGTATTCGGCCCCCTTGAACTTTGCGACCTTTTGCCACATTTCAGGCTTCAAACATAAAGATATAAAACTGTATTTTTTTGTGAAGAATCAACAACAAGTGGGACACAATCATGAAGTGGAACGACATTTATTGGATATTTCAAACTTTTTTAACAAATCAAAAACTGAAAACTTGGGCGTGCAAAATTATTCAGCCCCCTTAAGTTAATACTTTGTAGCGCCACCTTTTGCTGCGATTACAGCTGTAAGTCGCTTGGGGTATGTCTCTATCAGTTTTGCACATCGAGAGACTGAAATTTTTTCCCATTCCTCCTTGCAAAACAGCTCGAGCTCAGTGAGGTTGGATGGAGAGCATTTGTGAACAGCAGTTTTCAGTTCTTTCCACAGATTCTCGATTGGATTCAGGTCTGGACTTTGACTTGGCCATTCTAACACCTGGATATGTTTATTTTTGAACCATTCCATTGTAGATTTTGCTTTATGTTTTTGATCATTGTCTTGTTGGAAGACAAATCTCCGTCCCAGTCTCAGGTCTTTTGCAGACTCCATCAGGTTTTCTTCCAGAATGGTCCTGTATTTGGCTCCATCCATCTTCCCATCAATTTTAATCATCTTCCCTGTCCCTGCTGAAGAAAAGCAGGCCCAAACCATGATGCTGCCACCACCATGTTTGACAGTGGGGATGGTGTTCAGGGTGATGAGCTGTGTTGCTTTTACGCCAAACATAACGTTTTGCATGGTTGCCAAAAAGTTCAATTTTGGTTTCATCTGACCAGAGCACCTTCTTCCACATGTTTGGTGTGTCTCCCAGGTGGCTTGTGGCAAACTTTAAACAACACTTTTTATGGATATCTTTAAGAAATGGCTTTCTTCTTGCCACTCTTCCATAAAGGCCAGATTTGTGCAATATACGACTGATTGTTGTCCTATGGACAGAGTCTCCCACCTCAGCTGTAGATCTCTGAAGTTCATCCAGAGTGATCATGGGCCTCTTGGCTGCATCTCTGATCAGTCTTCTCCTTGTATGAGCTGAAAGTTTAGAGGGACGGCCAGGTCTTGGTAGATTTGCAGTGGTCTGATACTCCTTCCATTTCAATATTATCGCTTGCACAGTGCTCCTTGGGATGTTTAAAGCTTGGGAAATCTTTTTTGTATCCAAATCCGGCTTTAAACTTCTTCACAACAGTATCTCGGACCTGCCTGGTGTGTTCCTTGTTCTTCATGATGCTCTCTGCGCTTTTAACGGACCTCTGAGACTATCACAGTGCAGGTGCATTTATACGGAGACTTGATTACACACAGGTGGATTGTATTTATCATCATTAGTCATTTAGGTCAACATTGGATCATTCAGAGATCCTCACTGAACTTCTGGAGAGAGTTTGCTGCACTGAAAGTAAAGGGGCTGAATAATTTTGCACGCCCAATTTTTCAGTTTTTGATTTGTTAAAAAAGTTTGAAATATCCAATAAATGTCGTTCCACTTCATGATTGTGTCCCACTTGTTGTTGATTCTTCACAAAAAAATACAGTTTTATATCTTTATGTTTGAAGCCTGAAATGTGGCAAAAGGTCGCAAAGTTCAAGGGGGCCGAATACTTTCGCAAGGCAAGTGTCTCTTCTCTCACTTTCAAGAGTTGTATATAATACATGGTAATATATTTTATTTTACAGTATACTGTATATCTGCCCTTGCTGTTCTATCCTCGCTCTCCTTCCTCCTCTGTTTCTACCCATTATTCCATGGTACCTCCCTCGAAATCCACCCATATTCCATGATATCTCCCTCTCAATCACCCATATTCCATGGTATCTCCCTCTTCATCCACCCCTTTTCCCATGGTATCTCTCCCTTCATCCACCCCCTTTCCCAGCGTATCTCCCTCTTCATCCACCCCTTATTCCATGGTATCTCCCTCTTCATCCACCCCTTTTCCCATGGTATCTCCCCCTTCATCCACCCCTTTTCCCATGGTATCTCCCTCTTCATCCACCCCTTATTCCATGATATCTCCCTCCTCATCCACCCCTTATTCCATGGTATCTCCCTCTTCATCCACCTCTTTAAAGGACTGACATTTCTCTAATTTCCTCGATTCCCCTTTCTTCCTTTCTCCTTTCCTCCCCTCTCATTCTTTCTCCTCCTTTCCCCTCGCCATCTTCCTCCTCCTTATCCCTCTCCTCACCTCTCCATTCTCCTCACCTCTCTCCCTTTCTCCTCACCTCTCTCCCTTTCTCCTCACCTCTCCTCCATTCTCCTCACCTCTCCTCCATTCTCCTCACCTCTCCTCCATTCTCCTCCACTCTCCATGAATCTTGTTCTCCTCTAAGTGCGTCCTGGGCTGCTCTCCCAGCATGCTGTTCTTCCGCGTATTTAGGAAGGCTGTGTTCTTAATCATCACGCTGTGACTTGTGTGTATTTATGGAATATGATACATAGTGGTCATTCATTTTAAACCTGTAAACATTTTCGAGGGAATTTACACCTAAAAACGTATTATTCGTCTCTCTCAGCTCCGAGGGAATTTACACCTAAACACTTTTCATTCGTCTCTCTCACCTCTGAGGGAATTTATACCTAAACAAATCTCTGTTGGCAAACAATTGAATGTTTCTTGTTTTCCTACATGCCCAGTCCTTTAGAGGTGGATCAGGTAATATGTTTTACCTTGGATTCAGAAACATGTACATTTTTCATAGATTGTTGATCATAAAGAAGACATTAGATCATTTACATTAACGGAAATTATAAAATAGCTGTTTGTGAGCTTTTAAATGATATCAAACCGTTTATCTTTTCCAGTGATGAAGACATGGATGTCTCCTGATATGGTTGGGTATACAAAATGGGTCAACTTTGAACACCTCTATGTATTTCACCTTTATTCATACAGGTCAGTCAATTAACCCCCTAAGGTTTAAGCTAGAGATATCTATTTTTTTTGCATTGGATGCATCTCAATCCACTTGCATTCAACCATGTAACACTTCCGCGTCTGTGGTGACAGCGCTCGACCCAAAAATTGTTCCTCTCACAAAATCGTCTGTAGCGTCCGAACGGTTTGGCGTGCAAACTAATATGACGGTTGTTTTGCTCTAGGACGCTCACAGACCTCACAAGACTCCTCTGAAGGTCCCTCGGTATTAGTCCCAAAAATGTTTGGAAGTATATATGGAGACTGTTTAGTGACAAAAATAAGGGGTTAAATACACATCAAAATAAATAAATGAAAAATGTTTCCTGATCTTTCTTATATCTAGGACAGACACTTCAGAACAAACTTCCTGTTGTTTCATGTAATGAACATGTAGTGAACATTTTTTCATCAAATACATTTTTTATATATTGTTTTGATACTTTAAGGGGTCTTAAAACTCCAAATAAAATAGCAAAATTATCCTTGGTAGTACCAGCAGGGGTGGCAGGGTAGCCTAGTGGTTAGAGCGTTGGACTAGTAACCGGAAGGTTGCAAGTTCAAACCCCCGAGCTGACAAGGTACAAATCTGTCGTTCTGCCCTTGAGCAGGCAGTTAACCCACTGTTCCTAGGCTGTCATTGAAAATTAGAATTTCTTCTTAACTGACTTGCCTAGTAAAATAAAAATACCCCTCCCGGCTTAGACTCTTATGGGTTAAGATCAAGTTCTTCTTATTTTTTTAAACATTTAACCTTTATTTAACTAGGCAAGTCAGTTTATTTTAGACCAAATTGTTATTTACAATGACAGCATTCCCCGGCCAAACCCGGACGACGCTGGGCCAATTGTGCACAGCCCTACAGGACTCCCAATCACGGCCAGATGTGATGCAGCCTAGATTCAAACCAGGGTCTGTAGGCACACGTCTGGCACTGAGATGCAGTGCCTTAGACTGCTGCGCTACAATACACTCTTACATTTTCTGGCATTCAAGTCCAAAAAGTTACTTTCTGACCACTACTTCCAAGTGCAAAACTATACCGAAAGTTCATTCAAATCAAAAGTGGCAAGGTCAAAAAGTTCTGAATTAAAATGGACTCCTTAGCATTGTTTTTTGTTCTTGTGAAGTTACTTTATCATACAAGGTATTCCATGTTGACTGAGAAACAATCCAGACGGAAAAAAAAAGAAAGTCAATTCAAGTGCGAGTTCAACGCACAATAACACAGAGTTCATATAAGCAAATATGAGTGATCACACTAGCTGCTATTCTTTGGAATGTGTACACTTTAAGTGTTTACTCCATCACAGCTACTGTATTTGCACAAGGTAGACAGGTGATTAACGACTAAACAGTACCTTCTCTGTCCCTCCTATTCATCAACCTGGTGTACTCCTCCTTTGTATTGTTTAACAAAACATTTTTAGAATAGTTTAGCTGATGTGTGTACCTAATGACATTTGGGACCCTTTTCCTAAGTGTGGGGCAACCATCTTAGCTGACGGCGTCATTGCATGACAGAGGCATTAGTTAATGTGTTTTTCTTGAAAAAGTATTTGCACACACACACGCACGCACGCACAAGCACGCACGCACACACGCACGCACACACGAACACACGCACACGCGCACGCACGCACGCACACACACACACACACACACACACACACACACACACACAGCAGGTGAGCTCACCTTAAACACAAGACTGGCCTGACTCCCACAACCTTCGGGGTTCAATGGAAAATACTAATTGCCTGTTATGGGTCAAATTCAGGGAAGAATCGCCCGCAGGCTTCGATCAAACGTGTACGTGCAACACAGTAGCATCAGGAAGAGCAAGTCAACATACTGTATGATAAGACCATAAGGCTGATGAGCTGGCAATTTGGCAGCCAATTCAGTATCTGTTCTGGATTGAGTTTATATGAAGTGGAGAGGGACTGACGCTAGACTGGACTGAGTTTATAGTGAGGGAGACAGACTGCAAAAGATGTCCTTTTATTCAACATGCACATTTTGCTGACTTAACCCCTCAAACAAACCGTCTGGGCATGCATAGTACACACTCACAATTGAACCCCTCAAACAAACTGTGTGGGCATGTTTAGTACACACTCACAATGCATGCTATACATGCAGTCACAGTCTCTCTCACACACACACATGCACAGTTTCTCTCACACACACACACACACATGCACACTCTCTCACACACATGCACACTCTCTCTCACAAACACACACACATGCACACACACACTAACGGTGCAGTCACAGTGCTGCCATCCCTTCATAAACACACATCTCTGTAAACTGTCCCGTCAGCACAAATCAAAAGTCACTTGAAGGAACACAAAGTTAAACATTTGCTTTGTAAAGTCAATATTTACTGGATGTGAACCTCTCATTTCAACAGCTCTGGCAGCACGGTGAACTGTTAGATCCCGTTCTTTGTCTGGAGTGTGTTAATGTGTGTCTTAGCTCTCAAACAACCACAATTAACCCCCACGAGTGAGTTCAGTGCTCACGCATCACGATCGGTTTTCTCCGTCTCTGCAAAACGGAGTTTGAGTTTGGTGATTGTCACCTAGCAACCACTGGCAATAGGCTAGTAATGAAGGACTGCACCACTTTTGATGAGTGTGCGTGATGATGATGGTGTGTGTGTGTGTGTGTGTGTGTTGGAGGGTGGGGGTGGGGGTGGTTAGGAAACGTGGTTTACAATGAGCCCATACAAGCCCAACTGTATTTCCTTCCTAACGGCCTGTTTGTGAAACAAATTAGCATTGGCTCTTGACTTTATAATGGTGCTTACAAATGGGGTGGAAATGACCTTGGACATCAGATCTAACAGGAATCAGAGTGAATATAGACTGAACACTGAACTTAATCATGTGAACTGGAGTCCTGCTAATGACCACTTTACAGTCAACTCTGTCACTCAGAGAGACTGGCAACACATTAGATGGGTTGTCGACGGGTTTAATCTTAGAGTCTGACATTTTCCCGTATTAATGCGTGTTACACAGTTTAGCGCAAGTCATGTTTGAGGTCATTCAAAATAGGCTTTTGGGAAGATGGACGGTTTGATTGAAGGGACAGGCCCACGTGTTGGTTTTTTATCTCACAATGTACTAACATTTCTAAAGGTTGTAGTAATACTGGGAGTAGAGACTGGCTAGAGCTAAGGTTGTAGTATTACTGGGAGTAGAGACTGGCCAGAGCTAAGGTTGTAGTAATACTGGGAGTAGAGACTGGCTAGAGCTAAGGTTGTGGTATTCCTGGGAGTAGAGACTGGCTAGAGCTAAGGTTGTGGTATTCCTGGGAGTAGAGACTGTGGCTAGAGCTAAGGTTGTAGTAATACTGGGAGTAGAGACTGTGGCTAGAGCTAAGGTTGTAGTAATACTGGGAGTAAAGACTGGATAGAGCTAAGGTTGTAGTAATACTGGGAGTAGAGACTGGCTAGAGCTAAGGTTGTAGTAATACTGGGAGTAGAGACTGGCTAGAGCTAAGGTTGTAGTAATACTGGGAGTAGAGACTGGCTAGAGCTAAAGTTGTGGTATTCCTGGGAGTAGAGACTGGCTAGAGCTAAGGTTGTGGTATTCCTGTGAGTAGAGACTGTGGCTAGAGCTAAGGTTGTAGTAATACTGGGAGTAGAGACTGTGGCTAGAGCTAAGGTTGTAGTAATACTGGGAGTAAAGACTGTGGCTAGAGCTAAGGTTGTAGTAATACTGGGAGTAAAGACTGGATAGAGCTAAGGTTGTAGTAATACTGGGAGTAAAGACTGGCTAGAGCTAAGATTGTAGTAATACTGGGAGTAAAGACTGGATAGAGCTAAGGTTGTAGTAATACTGGGAGTAAAGACTGGATAGAGCTAAGGTTGTAGTAATACTGGGAGTAAAGACTGGCTAGAGCTAAGGTTGTAGTAATACTGGGAGTAAAGACTGGATAGAGCTAAGGTTGTATTAATACTGGGAGTAAAGACTGGCTAGAGCTAAGATTGTAGTAATACTGGGAGTAGAGACTGGCTAGAGCTAAGGTTGTAGTAATACTGGGATTAGAGACTGGCTAGAGCTAAGGTTGTGGTAATACTGGGAATAGAGACTGGCTAGAGCTAAGGTTGTAGTAATACTGGGAGTAGAGACTGGCTAGAGCTAAGGTTGTAGTAATACTGGGAGTAGAGACTGGCTAGAGCTAAGGTTGTAGTAATACTGGGAGTAGAGACTGGCTAGAGCTAAGGTTGTAGTAATACTGGGAGTAGAGACTGTGGCTAGAGCTAAGGTTGTAGTAATACTGGGAGTAGAGACTGTGGCTTGAGCTAAGGTTGTAGTAATACTGGGAGTAGAGACTGTGGCTTGAGCTAAGGTTGTAGTAATACTGGGAGTAGAGACTGGCTAGAGCTAAGGTTGTAGTAATACTGGGAGTAGAGACTGGCTAGAGCTAAGGTTGTAGTAATACTGGGAGTAGAGACTGGCTAGAGCTAAGGTTGTAGTAATACTGGGAGTAGAGACTGGCTAGAGCTAAGGTTGTAGTAATACTGGGAGTAGAGACTGGCTAGAGCTAAGGTTTTACACTGCTGCTACTCTGTTTATCAGCATAGTCACTTTAACTCTACCTACATGTACTTACAGTATTGGTTATGGTTATTTGACTTATTTGTACTTGTACCACCTGTATATAGCCTCACTACTGTTTTTTTCACTGTCATTTTGCAGATTTGTTTATAGATTTTCTTATCTATTGTTTTCCTAATATCTATTTTTTACTTTAAATTTGCATTGTTGGTTAGGAACTTGTCAGTAAGCATTTCACTGTAATGTTTTGTATTCAGCGCATGTGACAAGTACATCTGTTCACAAACTGAGCCCCAGGAAAGCGACACAATTAGACCCATCAAAATCATGAGAAAACAAAAAGATAATTATTTGACACATTGGAAAGAATTTACAATAAAACAGAGCAAACTAGAATGCTATTTGGCCCTAAACAGAGAGTACACAGTGGCAGAATACCTGACCACTGTGACTGACCCCAAATTAAGGAAAGCTTTGACTATGTACAGACTCAGTGGGCATAGCCTTGCTATTGAGAAATGCCGCCGAAGGCAGACCTGGCTCTCAAGAGAAGACATGCTATGTGCACACTTTCCACAAAATGAGGTGGAAACTGAACTGCACTTCCTAACCTCCTGCCCAAAGTATGACCATATTAGAGACACGTATTTCCCTCAGATTACACAGACATACAAATCATTTGAAAACAAATCCAATTTTGATAAACTCCCATATCTACTGGGTGAAATACCACAGTGTTCCATCACAGCAGCAAGATGTATGACCTTTTGCCACAAAAAAAGGGCTACCAGTGAAGAACAAACACCATTGTAAATACAACCCGTGTGTATGTTTATTTATACTTTAATTATTTGCACATCATTACAATACTATATATATATATATGCATAATATGACATTTAAAATGTCTTTATTCTTTTGGCACTTTTGTTAGTGTAATGTTTACTTTTCACTTTTTGTTGTATGTATTATCTACTTCACTTGCTTTGGCAACGTAAACTTGCTTCCCATGCTGATAAAGCCCCTTAAATTAAAATGTTATTGCGAGAGAGAGAAAGAAAACCTCCTCCATCTGCCACAGCGTCATCCAAGCCCAAATGGATGGATCCACAGTGGCATATCAGCTGTTTGTCATATCAGCTGTTTGTTTGTGTGTGTGTGTGTGTGTGTGTGTGTGTGTGTGTGTGTGTGTGTGTGTGTGTGTGTGTGTGTATTTGTGTGTGTGTTGCTCCTCTGGATAATGTTTCAACTCTCCCCAAAGGCCTGTGAGCGCTTACTGCCTCTTCTTCCCCTATCACCCTCTCTCTTTAACTTTCTCTCCTGTCTGTCCTAGCTCTCTTTTTTGCTGTCATTCTCTCTCTCTCTCTCTCTTTTCTCAGTCTCTTCTCTAACCTTCTCTCTCCCTCTCTTTTCTCAGTCTCTTTTCTAACCTCCAGCCGGCAGTTCACTACGCTCCCATTACCTGATTGGGATCCCGTCGTCAGGTTTGAACTCTCCTTGAACGTCATTGACATTTACTGGGTGGGTCAGAGCACTGAAATGGAGAAGTGAGAGCAACAGCCTCCCTGTTTTTTTTAACAAGTGAGCCTTTCGTTGGACGGTGCATACCATGTGTATTCCGTACATACAACTAATAAAACTTCAAACAGTTTGCTTGGGAACAATGGCCACTCTGACTGGCTTGTGGCAGAGAAATGCCATGCGTTTCAAGTTCACTTCTGTCTTGCTGTTGATATCATTAGCGTCCTTTTTTTTTGTCTGCAATAATATCATAGTTATCACTAGGTAGGCCGGAATTAAAGGACACGTCCCGTCTGGAATGTTCTAATTAAGAACTTAACTTTGAATGACAAGAAAGTACTTTAAGACTCCAATCGAATTCGTGTAAAATTGGATCCTGTGTATTTTCGTAAGTTGTCTTATCGCAGCATACAGTTTGAGCAAAATATCTCCTGTCAGAAAGCAGGAGAGCTGCTGCTGCAGCTTCTTAACCATCTCCTTGCTGCTGGAGTGAAACGTCTTATAAACCCAGTCATTGCGCAACAATTCAAAAAGCAAGAAAAGGACTCATTACAGGAGTTGCATGTTCAGTAATGTAGCCCTTTGAGTGTAAGATGACAGGCTTGCTGTTGTTGCACGTTTCTATTAAGCTTTTAATGAAACATATCAGTTCCATGTATGCAGGCATTGTATTTTCAGTTGGTCACATAATTTGACGGTTCAGATTTGTATTTTATAGTTTGTTAACTGGATGATGAGGGTCAGTTAGTTGGTAGCAAAATTTGAATCCGTATTTCTCACTATATATTTTCTACA
This sequence comes from Oncorhynchus clarkii lewisi, assembly GCF_045791955.1. Lineage (NCBI taxonomy): Eukaryota > Metazoa > Chordata > Actinopteri > Salmoniformes > Salmonidae > Oncorhynchus > Oncorhynchus clarkii. Next base: position 81,087,222 of record NC_092149.1, read on the forward strand.
GTTGAGTATACATCTCACTATATATTCACCTCTCTAGTCTCAATACACAGGGTTTAATCATCAAATCCCACAAAGTCCTCAATAAAACTAGAACATGTAATGGAGGTAACTACATTCACGTGATTAGTAATTTGGTTTTAAGACCTGAAAACTTGATCATGTTAGATTCCAGAGGTATAGGCTCAGCGGGTCTACATTGTGCGAACGCGTTCATGAGACACACAGACAGTTTGAATTCCTGTCAAACAATGACATAATCGGTTAATATCACAGGCAGTGCTGAGTGATTGGTGATTTTTGAGGTCGGTTAGGTTTCGGTTCAATTATAGAAAATTATCACGTTTTTTGAGTTCGGTATCGTTTATATATATGTTTTTACATTAAATGCACTATGCATTATGTGGGTTGAATGCTGTAACAACACTGAATAAAACAATTAATACAAGTCCCATGATGGTAGTGACTGTCCATTACTGTCTATGATTTATTAACCACCATTTACTCACATTACTTTAACTCAGTATTTCAGTTGTTGTGTTTATTACATTTGTTTTATTTGATGACTTCATTATTTCATTCCAAGTCATCATCTCATCTCTATAGAGCTGCTGTCTACACTGTCTGACAAAATCACTGTTATGTAGTTCTTCAAAGTAAATAAGGCATACTATTATGACTTCTGAATACCAACTGTCAATCACTTAGACGGTGTATTTTTAAGTAGAGATACCTCCCGAAGCAACAGCTCTTTTCTAAATCACCTCACAATATCACATTATTCTGTCTGTCGTAAAAAAAAAAGTAGATGAACAATGGATTATGGTCATTGTAGTTAATTACCGTGTTTTATGCGTTTTATATTGGCATGTTGAAAACTACAACTCCCTACTACAGTACATCGCAGAGTTAAGTCTTGATCCGATTTATCTCTAGAGAAACTGTGCAATATGCTCACAGCAAAAAATCTAGCAAAATTGCATTCAAATAATTGAACCGACGTCAGTCAACCGAAAAATTTAAACAAACAAATAACGAACATTTTGTTTATTCTCTCAGCACTTATCAAAAGAAAGGTAAGCAACTGAAAAAGTTTTAGTTTATCTTCTTCCATGACATCTTCATAACTTTAGCAGGACCGTCAGATTGCCAACATTGCTAGACTCAGCTGCTCCCGTCCGAAAGAATGAGAGTCAAAGACAGAGGCACATCTTGTGTACATGACATATAACTAATATGCCAGCTTTGGTAAGGGTCATAGCTCAATGTCCACGGGGGAGATTGCAGAGGCTTTCCACAGGCCTCCATGTTTATGATTGGGGGTAATAGGTAAAGCCCCTTTGGCCCCAAGGCCCAGAGTTCTCTCAGCCTTTCCCGAGGGGGAGAGAGGAGCACTTCCTTTGGCCGGAGGGTTCCAAGTCCCCAGGGCGGTGTGGTGGCTGTCTTGCGTAACTCCAGATGTCCCTCTCGTCATGGTTTCAGAGGGACTGCGAGCAACAAATACCACTTCCCATACAGACACAGACATAAATACAGACACGCGGCGTACATGCACGCACACACCCTCTAATCCATCAGACATTTGAGTTTCCCCAGCTCTGTGACTGTCTTCCAGCTCTGCTCCCATCCCAGAGGGGAAACCCACCCTGAGTTTCCCCATCTCTGTGACCGTCTTCCAGCTCTGCTCCCATCCCAGAGGGGAAAACCACCCTGAGTTTCCCCAGCTCTGTGACCGTCTTCCAGCTCTGCTCCCATCCCAGAGGGGAAAACCACCCTGAGTTTCCCCAGCTCTGTGACCGTCTTCCAGCTCTGCTCCCATCCCAGAGGGGAAAACCACCCTGAGTTTCCCCAGCTCTGTGACCGTCTTCCAGCTCTGCTCCCATCCCAGAGGGGAAAACCACCCTGAGTTTCCCCAGCTCTGTGACCGTCTTCCAGCTCTGCTCCCATCCCAGAGGGGAAAACCACCCTGAGCTTCCCCGAGCTCTTTTCTGAAAGGGCTTAGTGGCTGTACCTGTGACTCTCCCTGTCTTTATGATAAGAACAGTGGGGAGGCTTGAGTTGTGTTTGATGTGAGAGAATATAAATTTAAAAATTGACAAAATCTGTCTAATCTGTAGTATCTGTCTAATCTGTAGTATCTGTCTACTGTAGTATCTGTCTACTGTAGTATCTGTCTAATCTGTAGTATCTGTCTAATCTGTAGTATCGGTCTAATCTGTAGTATCTGTAGTATCTGTCTAATCTGTAGTATCTGTCTAATCTGTAGTATCTGTCTAATCTGTAGTATCTGTCTAATCTGTAGTATCTATATAATCTGTCTAATCTGTAGTATCTGTCTAATCTGTAGTATCTGTCTAATCTGTAGTATCTGTCTAATCTGTAGTATCTGTCTAATCTGTAGTATCTGTCTAATCTGTAGTATCTGTCTAATCTGTAGTATCTGTACAATCCGTCCAATCTCTAAAATGTATGTCACGCCCTGACCTTAGAGAGCTTGTTATGTCTCTATTTTGGTTTGGTCAGGGTGTGATTTGGGGTGCGCATTCTACGTTCTTTTTTCTATGTCTTGTATGTCTTTGTTTTGGCCGGGTATGGTTCTCAATCAGGGACAGCTGGCTATCATTGTCTCTGATTGGGAACCATACTTAGGTAGCTTTTTCCCCCACCTATGTTTGGTGGGTAGTTGTTTTCTGTTTAGTGTTCTGCACTTGACAGGACTGTTTCGGTTTCATTTTGCACGTTGTTATTTTTGTTTCAGTGTTCAGTTTAATAACGACAAGCGTTATACCGTATGTGAAAAGGTAGAGTATAGGTGAGCTGGAGGAGTATGTGGACTACGTCTACTCTGTAAAGTGTGTGTGCGTGTGTATATATTTCTAGTATTCAAGCCCAATCAAGATGGCACCAGAGAGGATGGCTGTCGTTTCATGGGCTCTTTAACAATTGCGCTGTTGGATAAGAGCTTGTAAATAAGCATTTAACTGTAAGGTGTTGTATTCGGCGCACGAGACAAATCAAATTTGATTTGAAATAACTTTAATAGACTTAGCTCAGCAACCCTGAGCAGACACACACGCAAATTCACTTTGGATAGTCCACAAAGAAAGACATACACTCTTAGATAAAAATGTGTCATCTAAAACCTGCAAGGGTCATTCAGCTGTCCCCATAGGACAACACTTTCCATGTAAGAACCCAAGATGGTTATACCTGGAACCCAATACAAATCTATCTGGATGCACGAACGCATGTACACACGCAAACACACACACACACACAGGGGCGCAACTTTGGTTTTAGAAGTGGGGGGGGGGGGTATTATTATATGTTTTTTCTATCTAGCCGGATAAACACGGCCTACCCGACCGCTCGGAGTCGTCCACATGGTCCTAAAGCACACCGTTGCCTTGTTTTGTATCACATTCCAATGATAAAACTGGGGGGGGGGACAAAAAATGCAATTTCAGAATGTCCCCAGGGAAAGTTGTGCCCCTGCGCACGCACACACACACACACACACACACACACATACACATACACACACCGAAGGAACTGTAGTCTACTGCCTCCCCCTCACTTTTGTGTGCAATAAACCACTTGAGCAACACGACCATGAATATTACTGACAACTTTATGCATTTCCCATGTACTCTAAAAGTCTGCTGTGTGTGTGAGAGAGAGAGACTGCTGCCAAGGCCTGATTTAGTGCTGTACATCAGATTAATATGGTAGCCTGAAGCTGGACGACTGCTATAGAGCAGACTGGCGTTCTTACTAACTATCACCTCCGCCAACAAATATATATCAAAAACAGACCAAACCCTGAATCTAGTGCTGGAGATTCCATTAGCCAACTGTATGTTTGAGAAAAGCCTCTCTCTAGACAGCTGAAAACGTACTGTACTTATATGAGGATGTTTAATGGTTTCAATGTAATGTAATGTAATGCTACTATCAGGTGTGTCATTATCATTTGAGTGCATACAGGTTCTTACTTTTAGCCGTCATCATGGTGACTCAGGTTGCAACAACAATGCCATATGTCTCTAAAGCACAGTCAACAGTGGTGTGCCAAAACATAACAAACTTCTCTTGCCAAATGCCTGGGTTTATCAGCACGTTCCCAGGTTTGCAGCGGCTGCTACGTTCAACGGCAGGTGGGGGTGGGGGGGGTATTCCAGAAATCACAGACGTTTCTATTAATATCCTCCAATGAGCTTGCCTTAGCCAGGAGGGTGGATGGTGAAAGGCCATTGTTCTCTGTCTTGTAATACAGTGTGTTTCTGGGAATCCAACAGGGAATTACCCATCCCTCCCACTGCTAGGGACTGTACCAGCTCTCACAACTACTTTTGGTTTTGATAAGGCATACTGTATGTTGCGTGTTTACAGGAAGCCATGATAAAATGATTACAGTAATCAAATGGCAAATGGATACCAAAATTATATAAATCACTGTAACTTTTAAGGTTTGCAGTTCTCTTAAACATCTGTGACATTGTCTCCAACTTGTGTAATCTTGTAACACGGCACTGTAAACTCTGGCTGCTCTCTCTGCTTAAAACATAGGTTTCGCTCACGGCTAATTGTACCAGCAGCCTTTAATTATATGGTATGTTAGGTGTGTCCATCCATAAGAAAGAAGTCCTCTCCTCCCATCTAACCAATAGTGCAATGTTATTTTGCACACTGTTGTTAGTAAGAAGGCGACTTATCAGCATTCGATAGTCCCCCTTCTAGTCATCTCATATTTATCTCACCTGGCCAGACTTCTTATCGTAGTTGATAGATAATGTGCTAATTAATAAAATGTAAAGGAACTGTATAATGTTAGTGTTTCAGTGCCTGTTCCTACCACTGTTACCTCTGCTAGTCTGTTAGTAATGGCAAGGGTACCAAACACCTGGTTTATAAAGTACAATTGTTCAATTCATTCCTCTCCAATAAGTTGGGGACCTTCATATTTCACTGACACAGCTCATGGCTGGTCAAAGCTTTAGTCCTGTTCTCTCACCAGAGATTGCTATTCTTTATGCATCTTATTTGCATGTCTGGTGACTCTAAACCCTGAGGAGGTGAAGAAGGCAAAAGTGGTGGCAGGAGATTTAGGAGGTTGGGTGAGGGTGGTGGCAGGAGATCTAGGAGGTTGGGTGAGGGTGGTGACAGGAGATCTATGAGTTTGGGTGAGGGTGGTGACAGGAGATCTAGGAGGTTGGGTGAGGGTGGTGGCAGGAGATCTATGAGTTTGGGTGAGGGTGGTGACAGGAGATCTAGGAGGTAGGGTAAGGGTGGTGGCAGGAGATGTAGGAGGTTGGGTGAGGGTGGTGAAGAGGGGCTAGGAGGTTGGGGGATGGTAGTGGCAGAAGATCTAGGAGGTTGGGTGAGGGTGGTGGCAGGAGATCTAGGAGGTTGGGTAAGGGTGGTGGCAAGAGATCTTGTAGGTTGGTTAAGGGTGGTGCAGGAGATCTAAGAGGTTGGGTGAGGGTGGCATAATGCACAATACTCTAGCAGCTTGAATCAGGTATAGTTTTGTTCTTCAATCTTACCCTAACCCGTACCTTAACCACTCTCTAACATCTAAACACACCTTATCCCTTCCTCTTACCTTAACCCTACCTCTTACCTTAACCCTCCTCTTACCTTAACCCTAACCTGTCACACTTGTATAAAAATGTTGGTTGTTTTACACTTCTGTGGATATTAAAGTTTTTTGGGGATGTTGTTACTTGGTCCCCATCAGAGTCTTAGGAAGCTTTTCAAAGCCATGGTTAACCAAGTAACACACACACCCACACACCCACACACCCACACACACGCACACACACACACACACACACACACACACACACACACACACACACACACACACACACACACACACACACACACACACACACACACACACACACACACACACACACACACACACACACACACACACACACACACACACACACACACACACACACACGTACACACATGCAAAAACACACACACCACATACACATTCCCCCAATATGTGCCGTGGAGCCATATGTCATTTTGGCTGATGAGGTGTGAACATGAACAATGTAGGCTCTCACCACAGGCAGCGGAGGTGTCTGACCTACAACCTGCCAGTGCTCTCATTGGCTAAAGGAGGTGTTAATGGACGCTCTGAAGGTTGGACTCCAACCTAAGCCAGAGAATGACCTCAGCACCTTCGCTAATTGCTACTTCTGTATGGTGCCATTGAATACACAAGTAAATGGATCTGTATGGTGCCATTGAATACAAAAGGATACGGATTCGGCCCAGCAAGACGGCAGTAGACTGTATAGATAAACTGTTTTTCTATTCCAGTAGCTCGACCACAATGGAAACAAAACAAAAGTCTGTAGCAGGCCATATGTTACGTCTGGGCCTAGCATTTATCCAACCACAAGGGAACCTGAGACGCAATGAAGGTATGCATTAAAAGTCAATACATGGTATATTAAAGTATACATGGGAGGTTTTATGTGTATGCACTCGTGGGCTATAACAACAACGGCCCCCTCTTTTATGATTTGTGAATCTTAACTAAATCTGCTTTCAATCCTTTAGGAGGTTTTGCGTTGTAACAGTGTTCCCCCAAATGCTATTCCGTCTTCACCCAAATTGCTGAGCTGGAGTCATTTGTGGGCTATTTTATTAAATGTTAAATATTTTAGATTTTGAATACACTACAGTAAGTTTTTACAAAATATACACGATTTACATGGGTTTAGGAGCTAATATTTATCGTTTTTTTTTCCAATTGTTAACATGCATTGGTCAAAACTGAAGTCATATTGTCAAAACTCTTGAGACAGTCAGCGAAACAGAAGTGTATGTGGACCAAATTGTGAATCATTTTTCATTGCTTTCACACAAAATTAATTAAATGACCACATTCTCCAAAAACCATGAACTCTTTTCTCTTTCATACTCCACCACCTGCAAAACTATATATTTCCAAAACGGTTAAAAACACATTCAAAACAGAATGATGGCAAATGTGGTGCATTTCTGCAGTATCCAGATGGAAACATATAGAACATCTCAGCAGAATATTTAATCATTCCAAACACAGCTCATTGCAGTTTCAGCTGAAAGCCGACCCAAGTGTCCTGTTTTTAGTCTAGTTACCAAACAGACAAAAGAGGACGGCTTCGGAATGATTGTTTGGATGCATAGATCAAGGAAGACTGGTTGGTGGGGAAAGAATAGTGGCAGGGAGAGGGAGAATGCATGGAGGACAAAGGAGAGGAAGACACAGAACGGTGGTCTCTGATGAGATAAGGGCCACAATTATTGACCATGTTGTAAACCATGGTCTCTCTTTGAGAGAGGCTGGTTTAATGGTGTAACCAAATCTGCAGTGTTCAACAGTTGCATCAATAGTACACATTTTCCGTCAAAACAACCTGTGAGATGTGCATCTGTCAGTGATAATTGAACTACATATTACAGTACAATACATTTTGTTCACATTTTTACATGTACTGACATTTTTAAATATATTGATTGTTTTGTGTTTTTCAGTGGGATCCAAAGGTTGCCTCCCACAGGAGGGAGAGGCAGAATATTATCAGATGCGCAGGAAATTGCCATTGTTGACATGGCAACAATGCAATAAAACTGCAGGAAATTTGGGACAGAGTGCTGGCAGACAATATCACTGTTGGGAATGTGAGTACGGTCAGCACAATGACAATTGCCTAGAGAAACATGAAACAAGGATGAAGCAGTTGTACTCTGTACCCTTTGAGAGAAACGGTGAACGTGTGAAAGAACTCCGGTATCAATATGTCCAGGTAAGATGTCTGTTCAATAACCAAACCGGCTACATACACAGCTATGCATAATGTAAAGTACTGTGAAACTGTGGATTTACTGTATTTTAGAGAGTAATGGAGATGGAAGCCAG